>NC_086286.1:55508403-55820516 GCF_963924245.1 Chroicocephalus ridibundus | reverse complement strand
AAGGCACTGGCTGCAGAGGATCATGTGCAGTGGAACTTCTCGTTACCTTTTGGTATTAGAGCAATTTGGTGCATTTACTGACATAGAATCATAGAATCATCCAGTTTGGAAGGGACCTTTCAGATCATCAAGTCCAACTATCAACCTAACACTGTGACATGTCTTAAATAACAACATAAAACCGCTAAAAATAATATAGCGAGGTAACAGCACTTTATAGCCGTTGGTAAGGTTACTAATGGCAGCGTGCAAAATGCAAGGACCATCAACAGAAAAGCATTTTCATCAATGGCAGAAAAAGGAAGGTCAGCACAGCAGCCTCTGACACACAACTACGATCGCATTTGCCAGCAACTGTTTTTAGGAGTGGGTTCTGAACCGCACGCCCTGCAAATCCAGGCTTAAGAGCCTCATCATTTAGCAAGACACTTAATGCAGGGATTATAAAACTTATGTCAGAATTGTGCATCTAAAAAACTTAGTACTGTAAAGAATCAATTAAAAAACCACCACTTTTAATCAAGTATAAATCCAGAAGTAACTGAATGTTAGGCTACTGCAATCAAGTGAACCAGCGGAATCAATGAAAACAAAACTAAGGAAGGAAAAGGGAAAAAAAAAATTATTCCATTGCCCCTGGGAGGAAAAATATCTGATCAACTTGGAGATGATCTTACACATACCTCTAAAGCTCAATTTCAGAAAAGATAAAGTCTTTCAGACTTTGATCTGCAAAACAAATTTAAGTACGTGCAAAGACACTGTGAAGAAATTGCTTCATGCATGAGATGTGCAAAAAACGCAAGAAAACTGTCCTAAGCACAGTTTGACTTTGGAATACAAACTAAAGAAAGGAGAAAAGATTTTTTTTCTAGAAGAAAAATGGAAAAATAAACAGCAGCAAGAATCTTAAGAGTGAATGAACCAGGTTGTTTACACACAGAGCATACATATATCTTACGTGACTCACAACAACAGGCAACAACAAAAAGATAAAAAGAGTAGTGTTCCCTTGTGCGACTCAGATGTAAAAGACGCAGAGGTCAATAGGTGGTTACAGCAAATCAGTACATCCTGGTTTCACTCAAGACAGGCCGCTTCAGGCAGGAACACAAAAAAATTCACTTGTTCAAAAGCACTGTGGTATTTTCTCCTGCCTTGCAAAATACCTGGCGTCAATCTGATCAGACCGGGAGGGAGAGCTGCCCTCTTCCTTCTACAGCAGGTCAGCATTCACAATACAAAGACACAGCTCCAGCAAGGTCGGTCATACACTGAGGGTCACTATCAATTGAACCCAACACCAGGGTTTCACTAAGGAGAGATCTTCCAGCACAGCCTCACTGATAACCTCTGCCAGAAGCCAAATCACTCGAGTGATATAGTACCCCAAAGGACCAAGAATTCATCAAGACAGATGGACAAATCAAGCTCTTATAATAAGGAGAAACAAGTGGCAGGAAAAGACAAAAGTTACAAATATGATTGCCCAAATTACCAGTTAGTTATCTGTTACAGTGGTGATTGCAATGCAGATTATGAATCACATAAAAGGCTTTGCAGAGCTCCTAGAGCTTAGAGCCAAGGCACTGCACTGGTTTGACTTTTTCTTCATTTCTTTCTTTAAGACTAAAGTTTGTCTTGGGAATGTATGGCAACATTTGCCATATTCAATGACAGAGTTCTATATTAGATAAGCACAGATAGACTGTGGCCTTCTTCAGAAAATGGTGTATGAGACAAGAACTTAAATCTCAAGGATAAAATTTGTTAGGATTCCAGACGAGATTATGTAGTCTTGGCAACAGGCACTGTTGCACTGCCATGACATATTAGGAAAGGACTGTGCTTTGGTGGTGTTTTTTTCACCGCTCCTATTTTTCATGGAATGGTTAGAGTTGGAAGGGACCTTAAAGATCATCTAGTTCCAACCCCCCTGCCATGGGCACGGACACCTCCCACTAGACCAGGTTACCCAAAGCCCCATCCAGCCTGGTCTTGTTTGGATAACTCATGGCTTTCAGCTTTATGAATCAAGCGTGATTTTATAATGTTTTGGACCTGAATATAAGTTGTGTGTTTTAATTTCATTGAACTTCCCAGAAGCGCCCAATCCTTAGAGCAGAATATTTCAAATGTACTCAAGAACACAAAAATCCAAAGAAGTATCTCATACTTGGAGTATATCTAAAAGAGATTAGATGTCAAAGGGAAGTATGCAGGGAAGTAGCAGCGTGGCATCCATGTCAGGCATGAAGCCATTAAGAAATTTACTGTACAAGAGACTGAGACTTAAATTCCACTTATGGGACTGGCCAGAACATGAAGGTCTTAATCCTAACTAACTGACAGAATGAGGGAGGCAGCAGGGAGTACGGATGAAATCTGGCTTTCATGCCAGGCAGGAATTTCATGGTAAGGTTATTCCTTCCTAGTTATTACTGGTGAGTAAATCCAGTGTTCCCATTGATTGACACTCTATAAAGAGTTCACTGGGGACACCTCCTTCTAAGACTGTTAGCTGCCTTTCCTCCTGGTTTTCCCTCTTCAGATACAAGATACCAGGACTTGCTTGCGAGTAATCACAATGGAAATCCACAAGCCACGAGGCACCTCGTGGTCTTTCTGTCTTTAATTGCATCTTTAATTCTGCTCTCTTCGCAGAGAAACAAAACAAACAAGTTGTCTTAGATGTACTTATTAACACTTTTATTAAAAAGGGTGAAACTGAAAACAGGGTGATAGTCTAGTGGAGATATAACATGACAGACTGCCAAAGCAGCACACCCAAGGAAAAGATTCTAGAGGCTGCATTAACCCACACCCAGAATAAGCATCCAGTTTCCCAAGTTAAAATTATGGGACTTCCAATATTTCAGCCCAGCTTGAAAATGGAGTTTTCCTTAAGATTTTCTTGATTGTGATGAGAAGTTTTCTAGCTTCTCTAACAGTTTAGTCTGAGAAAAGCGTGATAAAATCCATTAATAATACATGCGACAATTAAATACACATCTTTAAAATCATTTGCTACAAGAAGGAGGCCTTATTTATGTATTTATTACTTGGTAAAGGATACTCATCTCTCCAGATACTAAAACTGACCAACGAAAAGCTGATTAATTTAGTAGATTTTTTGATGAGTACTCAATCCAAATAGTGGAAAGACCGTGAAAATCATATTTTGATTTCAGAATTTATCATAAATAATTGACAGACCATCTTAAATTCTACAGCACTAACTCAGTATCTGTGGATTAAAATCTCATTCAAATAACATATTGAGGTCTCTTCCTACTTTACTTCTAAGCAATGGCATTAGACTCACCTACCTAAAAGGATATAGTGCCATTATGTTTTTGATGCATAATTTATCAATTTGACACACTCCAAGGATAAGTACCCAAGCACAACCTTTTGACTCAGTCTGCCTGTATACTATTTTATGCTCTATTATTTTATACCTTGTCTTCTATTCTCAGTTAACTAAGTGGCCTTATCTTGCAGGAAGGAGAAGTATTACCTGGATCTAGTTGGTTTTGGTTTTTTGAGGGTTTTGTTGGTTTTTTTTTTTGAAAGCCAGTGGGAATTGGACTCCCCATCCAATAAAAACTCTAATCTCAGCCATAAAAATTTGCTTCAGCTGTAAGCTTTTCAGCCACGAATTTTTAATTCTATATCTAAATACTGGGCAGGCATTTGCTATATAAAAACAACTGCATTTTGAATTTCTAGCATAACTGTTAGCAAGATGATCTTCTGTATTTAAAGTGTATAAAGTATGTAATTTGTATTATTTGAAGTATTTTTTTGTCTATGAAGTCAGAATTTTCATAACATTTATAAGGAAATGTGCTTTTATATGAACTTTAACATGCCATGATGGAACAGCCATAAGAAAATTACTCTTGTGGATATAGCAAATGGACATCTACTAAATAGTTCTATCAAAGCACAGGAGGTCAATCTCCTAATCTGGCAAGAAATACCAAGGTATACCATTTTAATTTGCCAAAAAGGTGGAGGTTTTGTTTTCAAAGTTCACAAAAAAAAAAAAGCTCAATGACCCTGGAGTATAGGGATGTGCTATCATTTGATTTAAATCTTTTCATGCTGTGCATACTGCATCAAAGCATCAGCCCACAATGCCTCACCAACCAAACTGAACTATACTTTTTGCTTTGAGTGGATAAAGAAAAGTAGGATGTGATAGAGGGCCTTCTTTAAAAGCCGTATGACGGATACCATAGGACAACCTCGTCTTCATCTAAATTCACTTTCAAACCATGGAATTAAATCCTAAAAACTCACCATAAGATTAAGGTTTAAATGCTGTAGCTCAGAAAGAGTATTCATTCTTTTCATTAACTGTGTAGTGATCCTTTGAGACAACTCTGTAGTTATGTAATTTAAACAAATAAATTATATTCCTTTTTAACACATCTAGTGTGTAATGATAGCACTGAAGATGCCAAGTACACCTAATTATTGCTTAGCAACGCCTTAAGGGAGAACAGTAGCAATACAAAGTTTCAGAGAGTAACCCTCTAAAATGTGGTTGTGGCTTTTCTGAAGTGAGGTGCATCGTGTCAGCTGCGTAAAGCATGTAAGAATGGGAGAACGTACACAAAGACTGGAGAAAAAGGACAAGAGTGCAGAGAATTGAATTTCCACAACTCCTGCATGCAAGTCACATGGTGCTGTAGGTGCTGGTGAAAGCCCTCCTCTGTTCATAGCAAAAACTTCTAAATAGTGTATGAAAGGGTAAGAAAACACCTTTCTCCCATGCACAGCACAAGTAATGGAGAAGATTTACCATCTTTTGAAAGCTACAGGAAATTCTTTTCGCTGCTCAGCCGCCTGTCCCTCAGTATCTGGCAGGTGTTATCATTCCCAAGTTTATAATTGCTTCCAGGCACCCGTGCTCCACACCACAGCATACTATTTCCCTACACCTACAACAGTTCTGCTAGAGGAAAGGCACAATTGAGCCCAGTATGCCCATGCTTGCTATTTTTCTCCTTTTTGAGCTTTATCCTATCAAGCATATTTGGCACATCTTTTCCTTGGAGTAAGCTCCGAGTGACTGCTCTGGCAGGTGATACCCATCATCCCTACTCTGTTCTGGAAAGAATTTGGACACAGTAATAAGTTTGCATAGCTATCAAAGATTACAGAGAAATACAGTTCCAAAACTAAGGAGACAGAATTGAAATCTCAAGCATTTTCAGCCAACTAACTTGACTGTATTCCATTTAGTTTTCTAGCACATATCTATGTCTCCATTACCTTTTTGATCTACATTGTGTCCATTATACAGCTAAATGAATGCTCTCAATCATATTTATCTCAGAAGAATCCTTCTTCGGTATTAAGCCCTATGAAGCGGAAGCAACTGATCTGGTTATTACCAAATTCAGTAAATGCTTCACTGACAAGGAAAATAACTAAGGTAAATTCCATTAATCAAGTTGCCGCCAAGCGATTAGTTGCCACAAAACTAATGGGAAAAAAAAAGCTGGTTTGTAACAACAAAACTACCTCATGCCTGCGCTGCAAACCACTGCTGAAGTTACATCTGACACTACAAATACAGTGCACACAGCAGCAACATTTGGCTCTAGAGACACAACAGACAAAATCACTATAGCACTTAAAATACTCTGTAAGAATTAAAGAGACTGTTCAAGAAATACACATTGTACAATTTCTAGGAAATGCACATTTGATTTTTGGTCACAAAAAACAGATATCTCCTCAAAAACATGAAGGTGATCTTATAGCCTAAATACCCTCATATCAAATACACTTATACTTTATAACTGCAAAACATGTTCTGGTTCATTTGGTATCTCTTGATTTTTTACTCATCATCTTCCCCAGTGACAGAATCTGAAAAGCAAGGTAGAAAGATAAGGGAATAGAAGACAATCTTAATAATAATCGATGTTAGTAAAGAATTAGAAGATTCATGAAAAGGATACGCTTATTAGCTTTAAAGTAAATAGTCATAAATATGTCATGTAGGGTCAACTGATGACAACCACTGAATGCATCCTGATATATGTTGTTTGGCAGCACAAACAGATTTTAAAAGTGTCAGGTAATGCAAGCTATGCTTAATTTTAATTTTTTTTAAACATAACTAACATGCAAATAAACATGACTTAATTCTTGTGTGTTCAAAGGCTATCAAGCAGAATGTCAACTATTCTGTGTAGAAGAAGAAGAAGGAAAATTAGGGACTCAAGGGTTCATTAGGTTTTCTGTTCCTGAGCTTTTAAAATTTTTCTTATTTAGCTTCTCAGCTTTAGGTAATACCTCATTTCTTTACCTGTGTCTCCACTGAACACAAAGAGGTTTGGGGTTTTTTTTTAATTTTTTTTAAACCAAAGAAGTTAAGTTACATAAGTACTTAAAAAAAAGCAGTGTTACAGCTAATGTAAAAAGACTTAAAAATCTAAGTTCCAATCAAGGACTGCAAATGCTCAATGCTGTTAAGAGATGAAATTATTCTATTTTGTAGCTGATATAGAAATGGGAAGCATCATTCTCATGTTCATTGCTTAGAAATCAAACACATGTAAGGAACATAGAGAGATCTCCACATACAGGCGTGATACTTCTGCTATTCATATCTTTTTATACGCACATGTAATCAGGAATGAATTAATCCTGCTTTAATCAGTGAGGCAAAAAATGAAAAGACTGTAATGCAACACCTCAGGTTGAAGAATAAAAGTAAAGTCCGAATTGCACAGATTCTGTTAAAAATGTCTTTGTTTCTGACTGAAAATAAGCTTCCAAGGCAGTTATAAAGTACTACAGAAAGCAGACACAAGCCTCATCCAAAGACCTTAAAATTTAAGAACAGTAAATAAAAGACTTCACCTTTCAGGAGGCATCAAGGGAACAGTCACTGTATGTTTTCTTGTTGATGGATTTTAAATCTTATCCCCACATTAAATCTTCCAACAACCATTATCTAAGGGCTTCCAAGGGAATACCGTATGCTCTTAAGCAACAGGACGGTTGAGAGCAGTCTTTCCTGTCATGCTGCTGATCATTCTGGCATCTCCCACAGCAGGAACTGTTCATTGCAGTGCCTGACTGGCCTATCATCTTTGTTTCAGACCAGATGTTTTGCTTTCCACTCCCCCCTTTTGTTTTGGGGGGTTTTTTTGGTTGTTTTTTTTTTTTTTTTTAATTGTTTAATAATTCAGTCTCTGAAAATGATTCCCAGCATTTACCAAAGTGAGAAATGAATGTAAAGTCTCAGTAAGAAGCACCTGTTCAGATGCACCTTCCAAAACCATCCATCATACAGCTCCTATCCAGTTTCTTTTAAGGTTGCTATACGTCATTGCTAGTAGCAAATTCGTGTTTGCTTATCTAAGTGTCAAACTAGCAAAAAAAATGCTTTTTTAGTTACTTTTTGTTAATTTGTTTTTACCTTTCAGTATACTGTGCAGCCATGTGTTTATAACCATGCTTTCTATTTGATAATTTATTCCAGTAACCACAATCAGTTTACCAGACCCATCTTCTGGCTAAAGGTTACTCAGTACAAAACCCAGAAAAGCAGATGGATGCCAAAGATGAAGTCTGTGACATCTGTAGACTTCATCTTTGGCATGTGTAGCACTTCTGAAATCAGCCCTGCCACCACTCAAATATGAAAAAAAAAAAAAAAAAAAATTCAAGCCTCCCCTAGGTGTGTTTCTAGGATCAGCTGTGTTACAAGAATCCCAAACCTGTTGTGGGATGGAGGAGGAGAACGGAAACGAATATTCTCAATACCTTCTCAAACTCAACAAGCTGTTGCAACTAATTAATGTTTCAAAGGATACGTCCACAAAATGCTTAAAAACTGGAGCAAATCTGTTTATTCAGGAGAAGAGAGAGGGAACAGAGGGAACGGGAAAGCCTTAATCATTCTCTTTTATACGCTCAAAACCAAGAGCAAAGGCCAAACCGGGCTGTGCCTACCATCTCTGCCAGCCCCAAGGCCAGCCTTCTGCAAAAGGTCAATGCATGCAAGGAATGCTGCTCCCTTGCTTTCAGGTGGCACTGTCACCCCTTAGTCTGAGGTGAGACAAGCCCAGGAAAAGAGGTGCTCGGGGGAACGGACATCCATGCAAGAAGGGAGGCTGCCGAGGGCTGTTAGCACGCTCACTCAGAGGGACTTGGAACTTGCTGCTGTTTTTTCTTAGTGCAAGCACGCTTTTCTTTTGAAATATCCCATCTGACTAAAGTTATTAAGCGCTGAACCAAATTTCCTCACAGAAGGTTTATTATCCTCCTGCATGCTGTGCCATTTTGTCAACTAAGAGGCTCACATAGAGATCTTATCAGTGGTCTGTTGACAAAAGTAAAGAGCATTTACAATTGAAATTATGATAATATAATCTTTACTCTTGAAATAAAATGTAAGCTGCATTATCCATAACTGGAGCTTTAGCTCTGGCTTGAACAAGAAGCTTATTTAAATACAATATGCCTAAGGCTTCTCTAGCCCCATTTTATTACTAGTTACTTTACAAGAAACAAATAGGTTTTCCAAATTTATTCAGGCAGAGCTTTCATTGTTTAATGTTGGTCAGAAGCTCCATTTCCACTGAATTATTGTATGCTTTTATTCTCATTTAACTCTCATTTAAAGTCAAGGACTCCACCCACTTTTCAGAGGCGCCTGTGCTGGAGGAAGGAAGCTGAAGATTTGCACATAAAAGCGTAGAATGAAGGTTAGAGTCAGCTTCACAAGGACACAGGGTCACCTTACAGTATTTGCAACTCAACCCATATTGGATTTCATTCAGGTAGTGACTTCTGGAAGGTAGTTTTGTTTTTTGGAGTGTCACAAGAAATTGGCTGGCACTGAAAAATTTTGTCCAGCATACAGGAAAATTTGAGGAAAAGAGAATCTTAAAAAATCCACTGATTTAACATTCATTCATATTGTGTTTTTTAAAAAGCTGGGATTCTGAAAACTTAGAGAAAGATTAGTACTTATTAAGTATTCAGATAAAAGCTGTTTAACTGCAGATATGAGTAAGAAAAAAAATATACTTGACAGTCATGCTGCTGAAGAACAAATATACTGGTCCATTATACATGCGCTAAGGTTTGATCCATGTAGAATCAAATCCTGTTGGCCTTTCTGCATGTTTAAAGTCTTGATGAGGGGACAAGGGGGAGAGGAAGCACACAGAACCACACAGAACAAACAAACAAAAAAAACCCACAAAAGCAATTATCATTAAGTTGTGGGGGTGGGGGAATCCACTGCATATTCATCTCTGCATGGAATAAATAAGTACTAAAACAAACTTTCTACAGAAGACCAACGGAGAAGAGCAAGAGTGAGCACACCAGTAAGGCATGGCAGGTGGCATCCATGGGGAGTACACACATTACAAACACACTGCTCCAAACAGCTGTGAAGGGCAGAGGCACTTGCCCCTTGCATTTCCCTCACCTGAGGTATGCATTTGGATGAACACTGGGAACTGAATTGTCCGGAGTAATACGTAGCCCCAGAACAGGTCTCTTCTGGAGCTACAGTTTCCACTTGAGAAGTTTGGACCCAATCAGCCATTCAGTGATAAGGTGAAAAACGTTCAACATGGCAAAAGGTAACTCACTGTAAAATGTGCAAAATGAAAGAATGCCAGGAAGGAGAAAATGCAAAAACCTGAAGCCTATTCAGCCGAAGAAAAGCCCTGTGTCTTTGACATATTTCGTAGAATGAAGCTATAATAATTTCAGGGCACAAAGAATGAGGCAAGCGTGCAAGCTGCATTTCTCTCTAAATCCCTTCTTCAAGGCATCTTGCTTGTTCTGCAATCACCTGTAAAAATGCACTCTGTTAATGGAAGCAACTTCTCCAAATATTAAGCTATTACTACTGTTCTCTGGTTACTTTAAGAAAAACAGCAGCAAAAAAACCAAATTGCCAGTATGCTTACTAATGCAAAGTGAAAATTATGACTTTTCACACTTAGCCATTGTTTCCTTGAAAAGCAAGCAAGGGGTATTGAGACTTACTAGCCTTGAATAGGTTCTTCAGGTTGCTAGCGATTCCCATAGGTGCTAACTGTCATCACAGACCAACTCCAAACTGCTCTCTGACACTCCTCAATAACTACCAAGGAATAAACACTATCCACATGTTTGTGCACACATGGTTTTTCTCCCGTCCATGCTTCTCACCCATACATAAAAAGAGGTTACACAAAAAGCAAACAGATTTGTAAAAGAGCATATTTATTAAAAACAACCTTGGATCATCTGTCAAGGGTGTTGAGTACTTGAAGCTCCCCTTGAGACTGTGGACCTTAAAGGCGTTAAGCATCCCAGCAAAGCCTAGTGTTTATAAAACTAAAGCTAAAGCAAACACAAATGAAAGCTCGCCCGCAAGGAAATGAAACCCATCAAAGAGTGATATTCTATAGATCAAAAAAGTCACTGTAAATGAGAAATGTTTCTTTTTATTGTGTCAGACACTTCCAAAAAAAAAGAAGCCTTCACTGTTATTACCTAACACCTGCTAAAGGAATCTTTCCCCTGTAATGGGGTGTGCATTTTCCTCCGGTACTCAATAAAAGCCACAGTCTGGCTCTAGCCATCACAGTTTAACGAACAGATGAATTTGAAACTGAATGAAGTTCTGAGCTAATATTGGGGTCCTACTGAAATTATGCCAATATGGGGTGGTTCAAGCCCTGCTACATAGAAAAAATAACTAGCAGCACCACGGTCAGTCGTTTTTAAATATAACTAACTTGAAACAGTACGTAGGCCACACCATCAGACATGCTCACAAACACTCTTTTGTTCAGAGCTACGGTATATGCTGACAGAATTAGTGAATTGCAGTATTTCTGTATAACATTCACCAAACAAAATATAAACCAGCTTCCTCAGGAATGGAACTGGAATGGAATATTTCAGTTGAAAGGGACCTACAATGATCATGTAGTCGAACTGCTATATACGTGTTTCAAAATACCTTTAAGGTAGACCTTTTATCTATAAAGCTTAACATGTACAGCAGACTTCTACAGACTAGTAGGAAAAAAGATCGATGATGAAAACACGAAGAACACTCATTTTTTAGAAAGGGGATTAAGGGGAGGACAACAACATTAAAACGTTCAACTTTAAAACCCATAAACTTGCACACAGACAGAGCTATCTTACAGAGAACCAGAAAATAACAGACATCATTAACGAATATTAAATTTTTAAAGTTTGTTTTCTTGGTATGACTGTTTTCTTTCGTGTCCTCGACAGACAGAGGAGAGCAGCGTTAGCAATTTTAGTCTAAGGTCTTCAGGGAAAGAGGCTCTGCCCTACTTTGACAATAGCAGTTGCTGAGGCAAATTAGGTCTCTGACAGGGATAAAATGAAGTTCCACTGTTAGCACAAAAGAGCTCCCATTGATTTTGGCCTCTTTCAGGTGATGTAAATAATCAAGTAACCATAAATTTGACAAGGAATAATTGCTGCCTTGTCTATTACACAGTGTACTCAAAAAGGCATTTAAAATCACCTTGAGCAGAGGGAAAAGGAGAAAGGAAAGCCGAGCTCGGACAGTTCTTCTCCTTCATCAAGCTCGATTCTACAATGTCACCTGCAACCACACAATCATCTTTCAGTGAAAGGGGAAAAAAGTTTGGTGGCCTAAGCAGTAGGTTTGAAATTCCATGCTCTGACAGGGTCAATGGGCTCTTAATTCTGCCAAAAAAGGAATTTATGAAATTTCATTTAATCTTCAGACAAGCTCATTTGAAGCAAAGGTGATCTGCACGCAGCGGACCCGGTGATGCGTGGCTCCCGATAAATTTCTCTCAAGTTAAACTTCCACATGGCTTCCCTGAGCCCTGATGGGAGTTCAGCTCGTGTTCTTGCAGCCTTTATTAGTGACACAAGACTGAGTTTTCTTTAACCTCTTGTCCTGTATGCACAGGACTTTTCCCACCAGTCACGTCTATTTCATCTGGACTGCCAGTACTCTGGTTACATTAAAGCAATGCAACAGGACTCTTCTTTATCGAGACATGGTTACTATATGCTAAGGCAGCAAACACCTTTACCTCAAGTGACATACCACAGGCACCCCCCCAAGATCAAAAGTACCAGCTACTAAACTTGAGCTAAAATCCATGCCTGAGGGTTGTAGCTACTAAATACATCTTCTCTGGACAGAAGACAACACTACCACCACTTAGAAATTATTTGGGCTTCAGAACATGCAGATTATCTCTTGCCTGGCTATGAAGTTTTTCCAGCTTCTGGGAAGTTGATGAAGTGGCCTTGCACAAAATGTGGGTGTTACCTTCCTAATTCATGCAAACACGCATCAGGAAAGCATACCCCAAATAAAGGGAGTCCAACAATTACCTGTGTTATTTCGAGCACTGGCAGGCTTCCAGACACCTTTTCTTCAACTAAATCTGATATCTCAAGTTTTGTACATTGATGAACTAGTCTTTAAACTTACATATAATAGAGTTTAAAACAGTTTCTGCAGAAGAGATGGAAATTAACACTTGCATTTCCCACATCTGAGTCTAAGCAAGAGGATTCTTAGCAAACCTACAGAAGTCAGTCTCCCCTAAAGGGGCGACATTCATTAAAGAAATAAAAAAAAAACCAGGGGGGGTGTAGAGATTTTTAAGTAGCTGGTTTGGTGATCTCAATGAAAGTTCGTAACTTTTTTTTTCCCCCTCATTAAGTATATCATTTTGCTAGTGAAGAATACGGCAAGTCAAGTACTCACACATCTAAAATCAGTTTGGATTTGTTGTTACTTACTGTAGCAGTATTGGTGAAACTGCTAAAGGGAATGAATGGAGAACCATAATAGTTTTTAGAAGGAGAAAAAAGAAAGAGGGGGCACCATCATTATTTTATGAAGCACACTTAGGGATGTTTTGTGATTTCAGAAGATTTTATACCTGTTTTAGCTGTTCCCTCTTAATATCTCTCAAAAGAACAAAAAAAGTGGAGAAAAGCTTTACTGATCTCAGATGAGTTTAAATAGCAATAATAAAAAAAAAGCACTTCCAGTTGTCAAGAAAAGAAAAACAGTGTTTATAACAGCTTCTGTGCTAGAAAGCAATGATGTCTGAAAACCATACAATTATGGATCATTTCAGTCTATAATTACAAATGAAATCTAAAGGTCAGTGAGGATGAGGGTATCAGGATAAAAGGCTGCCAGACAAGCTCATCTGACAATTTCCATCTCTTTCAAAACATACGCCAAACAACACACAGCCACATCAGTTTGGCAGAGAGTTAAATAAGACACTAGGTGAAGGTGTGCAGAAAAGAAATGAAGGAGAGAGATAAAAGTATGACTGACACCTGCTTCTTTTTCAGTCCCTGATCCTCAAGATTTAGCTATATCAAACAAGGACGATTTGGCTACTGCATTTAATCACCACGTGCAAAGTACTTTGACATCTGTGGATGGAAGATTTACTACTATTTCTACTTTTATTAAATAAGGAAATGAGGAAATAAGATGCTCGTGAAGGCTCGGGTACCAAATTTAGGTTTATATGCTACATTTTCGGGATGTCTAGAGGCTGCTGTTATGGTAGAAGACTTAGAAAAGAAAGAAAATGGGTCCAAAAGAATTTTCTAATATCAAGAACAAAGGACTCCAAGGGAAGAGACCAGCAAAACCTACCAAACAAGAATGTCATGTATTAAGATTTGTACCTTTCAACAATGATGTTCTGTAAAAACATGAAACTCAAACACTTAGTACCCTGACCCTTAGAAAACAGGAATTTTTGTAGTGTTTTGCTATTTCCTCTTGCATTTACTTTACATTTTGAGTACTGCATGACATTGTACTGACTGTTAATTTGCTTAGAGTCAATACCCACTGAACACAAACGACCCTTCTGACTGTTGCTTTCTTTTTTTTTCCCAGGACGGAAAAGATGGTTATGCTGATATGCAGCTGTCCCGCCACAATTAAAATAAAACATCCAAACGTTACACCCATGCTGCATAAACCTCTGTCAATGAACACCATGTTTCCCCTGTCACCATCTGCTGATATTCTGGATGCTTAGATAAGCATCTGGCCTTGTCTAAAACACCACTAAGATTTTTTTAATTTTTTTTTTAAATGGTTCTCAAAATAGCCACTTGCAAAAATCCATGAGAACAACAGCAGCAACACATACAAAAAAAAAATCCTTAAAAGATGCACAAAAACTGCAAAATTGATACTGCTTTCGAAATGAAAGCTCATGTGAACCAATGTTGGAACATGCTTTGAAACACCAAAAATCAGCCTAAGCTACTTTCATCTTTAGCAGATGCACCTAACAGTCACGGTATGGCAGATTTAATAAAAATGGGGATCCTGTGTGGAAAAAGCTGCTGAAACAACTGCAACAAGAAACTTCTTGTTTATCACTGCATTACAGAAACTAAGATGTTGTAAATGAATGACTAAAAAGTAGGTAGATAATGAACCCCCTGAAAAATGCAACCCAGTGTCTTTGAGGTGTCAAAAGTGAGTATGCAACATAAGGACTGGAAAAGCAGATCAGATACACTGACAGTTAGATATTAGAGCAATAAAACTCAACTGGCAGACCTTCAACCTATAAACAAAATCATTGTATTGATAGTATCTATGATATTCTTCATAACAAGAGTGACCAAACAGCCTTTGCTGGGCATCGTCTGTGGGCCAACTTGACTGTCTGACTTTCAGTATTTCAAATCGAAAAGCTCATTCTCGCTGAAAAGTACATCAACTTAGCAAATATCTGCAGTGAATCAAAGGCACAAACCAACCACAATATTATTTGACATGTGACTATCGCAAATTGGGAGGATGCAGTTCCATGCAATATTCTTCAATATGCAAAATATCAAGTAATCATTGCTATTTTTAAGTAAGAAACACACGCTTATCTATTGTAACAACCTGCAGATTCTGAAGAGGATTAAAGGGTAGCTCTTACAAAGTCCTTTATCCATTTTAGATGGTACATCCCCCAAAAGGCTTATTTGAGGTTAAATAACCACCTTGTTTAAGCAAAATCCTTTCAATCATTCCCGAGACTTTGCCATTACTGGTTTCATTATTCATGCCTCTGCTCAAAGGTACCTAATTTTAGTTGAAGTTAATCCTGCTGATAATTAACAGCCTAACCAGATTAAGCTTAGTTTAACTATTTTTAAAATTTATTACCTACTATGCATCGTTCAATTAAACTTACTTAAAAATTACAAGTTGAAACAGTGCAATTTTCCAGGCAGATAACGGAAAAAATACTAAAAGCATTTTGCTGCAGGAGCTAAGAGCTGAACTTCTACCCTTTAAAATTACTGTGTCCCTATCAAGTACTTTTGCTCATTTTGAAAAAAACCCAAAAACCTTTTTAGCATTTGAAATGGAATAACTGAATATACGATGCAGAAACTGTCTGCAATCAGCTGTACCATAACTGTACTCTACCACTCTGAAAAGAAATAAAATATCCTTTAAGGCACAGTAGCAATCAATGGGAAGCAACATATACTGACACTGAGTAGCATCAGTAGATGATATAAGTGGTCACTGAAATGTACACTTGTCATTATAAGAACTTACAAGTATCCATCACTGAACATCCCCAGATTATTTTCTTTTATTTAAAAATACTAATAATCATTACTGCATTTGTGCACATTTTAGTATAGTCACAGTAGATCTGTATTGGTCATACTGAACATTAATTACACTTGCAGCAAAGATGCATATTGAATACACAATTTTTCATTGGTATGAGTTGCTTGATATTTTAATTTATAAGCCTCAAATATAGAGAAGACTCCTAATCTAAAAAGGTTGCCCAACTGTGCAATCCAGAACATAAAAAATTGTATTTCAGTTAATCATGCAAAATGTTTTTGGGGTTTTTTTGTAAAGTACATTGTCTTGATGCTATTTTCATCATTTGGTCCTTGTTTAGAATTATTACTAACTTGAGTTATGGTCTTATACCAATACAGAATCAGGAACCTTCAGAACCACTCTTGAAACCACAGTTCAAATAAGTCATGCTGGGAGGTTTTGTTTCATATGTTTAAATTGGGAAAGGAGTTTTCCCTTGTCCTCCACAGCATCTCTTATTTAACAACTCTTTTTCAATTTTTGGCAAGTGTAGCACTTGCATCCACATATAATAAGGTTTCACAATAAATGAAAGAAAGAAATGAAAGAATACAAATTGTGCCTTCTAAATGACTTGCAGCAGGCTTCACTATATTCATAGCTCTCTCCCCATAGCACCAGTTTATGAGACTATTTTCAGTAACAGACAGAATTTTAGTAAATCACGTAGAGGTATCTGCATCAATTAGGCTAATGGCAGTAACGTGCTGAATACTGGAAGACTACAGACTGTAGCTTTAGGTTGTCTTATTAACAGAAGTTCCCCATTTGATCTTTCCTTTAGTAAAGGTGTAAAGAAAGATCTACTTGAAAATCGATACAGTTTGAAGTATACACTAGGGATGCTACAACCAGCCCAAATTAGGCATCGCACGTGTCGAAAGTATATCATATGACATCAAGAATACTTAGTTATTAATGGCTGTAGACTGAACTTATAAGTTTTATTAATCTCCTTCTCCCCTAAGAGTGTTACGGCACTTCCTTAAGTGCCCTTATCTGTGCATTTGGATCAAATCAACCTGTTTTGGATGAAGTTTTAACCATACCTTATAACACAGTTTAAATTTTTGTATTCTGAGATATGCAAAACTTTCCTTTCAACACTTAAATTGCCAAAACATACCCAATCCAATTCCATTCATTTAATCAGAAATGTCCAGTCTAAAGCAGCCACCAACTTCCATCATTTCTAACAACAGAGAGGGAGGGACAAGGGCTGACTCATGCTATCAGAAAGCACAGATGATGCATTTATCCCATGAGAGATGGGGAAAAAAAATTATTTTCTTACAGTGATTGCTTTGAGCAGCCTCCAGCAAGCATCTCCCTCTGAGAAAACAGAAGCTGCCAGACACACTGGAAGAGGGAAGTTCTTACTGGAAATCTCTGTAGAAATTCTCTAGAGTGAAGAATGACTGCAAGAGTATGAGAAACATCAAACCTAATTAAAAAAAAACCTTTCAGATTACAGTTGTGTTTACTGTATTTAACTAACTGTATTAGTCTATCAAAATTATTTGGAACAAAAACAAAAAAAAAAGCCATGCCAGATGCTAAATTTGACCTGCTTTTCAAATATTTACTTCCAAACTTGAAGTATTAACAGAACACGAGCTTTCAAAACTCTAAGACAACAACAACCAAAAGTGTATTTTGGGGAGAAGTAGTTTTATAACGATCGTAAGTAAAAAGTCCAATTTGAGATCCACTCTGGTACGCAAACAGTAGTGTTATTGCAAATGTACTAATTAAAAGTGTTTTTTAAAGGTAATGTGGTATTTCCCGCAGTCTTTCACTTACCAGTCTTACCTTTTGGAAGTGAAAATTGTAAAATATTAATCTCTAAAACATAATAAATTACAACAGAAAAAATAAGAAAATATTTGAAGCAAAGGAAAATGTTATTTAACATTTACAAACTTCAAAATATTTTCAAATTTATTCCAGCAGTGGGCAAATTTGTGGTCTTATTAGCATGGTAGGGATACTGTAGACCACTCAGCACATCAAATCTGAGCTAAATTTGAGAATTTAGCAAGTGGGAGAACGTTCAGGAAGTGTGGTCTCCTGACAACAGAATGGGTATTGACATAAGGACACAGAGATGATTAAGTGGCACATACAAATTAGTTCACTTAAGCTCTGAATTACTAATGAAATTAGTAACATCTGCCTCTCTTACCAGCTTCTGTTTAAGCCTTTATTTTTTTTTTTAAGCCTTTATTGCCCCAACCTAATTGTTATGTGCAATGTCCACTGAGCAGAGTTTTCTTGGCTGTCCTTTTCCTTGTTTAGCCACAGTGATTGATGGCCCTGAAAGAGAGACCCTGCAGAACCTGGGGAACATTACTGACCTCAGGCTGGAATACAAATGCCTCTTTAGAATCTAATGATGTAAGTCATGTTTGGATTGAAGCTGGGAAGACTGAACTGAACACACCTATGGTGATTCCTTGCAATGCCATCTGGCAAGTGTGGGCTAAAACAGTGGCTAAAAGCTCCACTTAGAGCTGCTGGAAGCAAGACGCAGTTGAGATAGAGTGAGATCAATTAATAGGAAGAAAAGATGGAACTGAAACCAAGCCAAGGGCCCAGTATCACTAAAAGCAAGACTATTGCTGGAGAATATTGTTCCACTTACCCAGAAAAATAAGTGTTATCTGGTATTTAAAGAAGAGTTATAATGGGGAAGAAAAATGGCAGGAGTCCAAGGCATCAGTCAGCCATCAGCCAATGACTCCAGCTGGAAATTAAGGAAAGAAATCCTGCAGCGCTGAAAAAAGGAGAAGGAATTACTCATGTAATCAAGTAGCCAACTTTTCAAAGGAGTTTTAGAAAGGCAGATTACCCCTCCAATCGCAATACAACAAAGATATTTTGCACTGTTTTGATTATTGCAGATTTAAGAGATACAGCAGACTCAGGCATAGGAATGTGTTTCTCACTGCCAGGAGCAGTACAGTTTGGGAACGCACCAGGGCAAAGAGGAGGATGATAATGTAAGTTAATTCAGAGGAAAGCATATCCACCTAATAGTTCTCTGCCGTACAATAATGGTCTCTGTTCAGTCTGACCAATACAAACAGCAGCTCACCAACAATTTATTCTTTAATATGAAGTCCAGATCTATATTTTCCACTGACAAGAACAAAAAACTGCAGTCTGTCTCCACACTCTGCAAGTTATGACCGTACTACATTCATTCACAATACTGTGAGAAACCCTGAGAGTTTTCTTATCAGTCCTGCGGTACTGCCTGATCTGGTGATGCAAATCCCCTTCAGAAAAAATTTTCCTTTGAAACCGATTGTAGAGAAAAGCAACAGCAGCAACTTCAAAGTTCTCCAATTAAACAAGGACTACACAAAATATAGTTGTCTGCTTTTACAGATGAACCTCCTCGCCTAACTGGTGCTCATTATGGGGGCATCAGTAAATGAGCAATTCAAAGGAGAGGTACCTGTGATGTTTAGTATCTTCATTAAAAAAAAAAAAAAAAAGGTTTGTTTTGTAAAGCTCTTTGCAACTAAAAAACCTAAAATGCAAGTTTTAAATGAAACAAGGAGATTACAAGGACAGTGCCAGTTCAGATTCTTCAGTCTTAACCACCTGATCTAAGCATCCTTTTTTTACGTGTATATATATACACACATAAATACACACATTTTTAAAAAGTCTATTGTAGTGTATTACTCAAAACCAATCCAAAAGTCATCCATACTTTTTTGTTTTAAAACAAATTAGGTTCATTATTTAATGACCTACATGTTACAACTAAACTACCAACATGAAAACTGGGCTACGGCATCTCAAGGACCTTCTGCGTGTAACAAAGAAGTAAAGAGGAAAGCATCTTCTTCACATATTGATAAGCTATTTTCTGAAGTACCGGCAGTACACTGTACCAATTAAAAGACAGACGAGCAAAATGGAAATAATACAAAGGATGCTTAAAACAAATGAAGCAGTAGAAGCTGCTAGCATACTGATTTACAGATTAAAGACAAAGGGCAAAGAAGGAAGAAACCCAAAAGAGAAAAGGAAAGGCAAGAAGTAGCGGAGGAGGAGTTTTTTATTATTTTCTACTTGGTTCACTTTTTTAAAAAAAATACAAGCCTTTACAAAATGCTACACTGCAAACTGTTATAAACCAAGTTATTGTGTTGGGGGAGGTTATAAAAATGAATTACAGAAATGATTGAAAACACAAAGAAAAAATACATTCCCGCTCTAGTACGTTTTTTATTACACTTATTACTAGAAAAATTTGCTATATAGCCTGGTTAGAAGCAATGAATTTACCAATGCCATAAGCCTACTGCCAAATCAACTGATCGTACATCAGCATTTGTAAGAAATGTATGAATTTACAACAGATCTACAAAGGTGGTTCACTGCAGCAAGACAAAATCAGGTATCGAGTCATTTCTATACTCCACACACATTGGCCGCTTGCTGAAATAAGCAGTTTCAACAAAAGTCAAAACTGCACAAAGCATGATCGCAGCAAAACAGCTGTGGTTGGGGGAGGGAGGGGCGAAGAATGGATGTTAATTGCAGCAGCTTAAAAAAGAAAAATAGCCTCCGTCTTTATTTACCTTGGACATGACCAAACTTAATATAACCAGAGCTGAAGTATGTTTTGGCCCCTTCTTTGCCCCACCAGCACTCGGGTACTTTCACACCAGGGTATGGAGCACTGCCAACCCAGGAACACCCCTGCCCCACTCCAGACACCCCGGTCCTGCCCTCCCTCTACCTTCAGTGGAGGCTGGTAGAGGGTGGGAAAGTTAACAACAGTTGTGAGGAGTTGAACGATCCTATCGAGGGATGCCTATAGCAAAAAAGTTGCTAACGTTAATAAACTGTTAAGAGTTGAATATTTTGCATTCCTATACATCACTAATTGAGGGGAATGCCATTTGGAGTCACATTTACTTTGTCAACAAAGAGAGAAAAATGTTACTGCTAACGCAAAATGGAGGCAACAAACATCTGCAAAGGCAGCCCCAGACAGTCATACCAGAGATCAAGCAAAGTCAAGAGCCAGAGCAGGAACACAACACTTGCAAAACAAAACCGGTATTGCAGATGAGAAGAAAAATAAAGGACATTTTGAATGCTCCTAATGCATTTAATATAAATCTGGAAATGGTGAATAGAAACAATTGTTCCCTGTCACTGTGGAAATTCCATGCGTGAGCTTATGAATAATATTAAAAAGAAAAGACCTCTTTTAGAACATAAAATACAGCCTCCACCACTAGTGATACAAAAAAAATATTTTCTGCTTTAGAAGATTATTCCACAGAATAAACATTGTTTGAAATGTGATCATATCTTTTGAAGCTTATCAGCTACTTACAATGTACTATCCCCAAAATTCACCTTCCACACATGTGAGTGTGCAGCTAAATGAAAACAGTATTTGAACTCTTCAGTGTTTTGTCCATTTATAAAATAAATGCTTTATGTATTAAACATAAGGATTCATATTTTTACTGCTTCTCCTCCAACTTTCTTTTTAAAAACAAATGATTTCTATTTTAGGTCATCACATATATTCCAATGAGGGGCTGACATCAGAATATTATTACAGCCACATATTTTGATTATGAAATATTCTTAATCCATAGAATTCCCAAAATGCCAATATGAGGCTTCCAAATTTGAAACACTGTCCTCAAAATGCATTATGTATCTGATGTTTCCCAATTAATGCAGTATTTATTCAGTGGTTGTCTACGTGGTGAGAAAGCATTAAGGCTATTTAGCACCATATTGTTCGCCATTCAGGTGGTTTCTTCCTTCTTCTCAACCTTTAGTTCTGGCTCCCCATTCCCTCCATCAGTTTGTTTCCCACAACAAACTCCTTAGTACATGGCACTGCAGAGTCCAGCAATCCAGCAGAGTCCTGAACGCCCTGTACAACAGCTTAGAGGAAAAGTCCTTCCATCTTCTAGGTCCATTTGTTCAACCCTCCAGGCTCAGGCAGTATGCCTACTTTTCTCTTTCATTAGTGCCATCAGTGCCACACAGGTTACATTAACAACCCCCCACAAGCAGGGCAGAGGCAGAAAAAGCATGTCCACCACATCGGAGATATGTCAAGGCATCAAACAGAAGCTAGTTTAAATAATTACAATTATTTTACCCTTCTATTTTCTTTTTAAAAATTGAAAAAGAACTTATGTATCTCTCAAAAGAATGAACACCTTACATACATCTGAACAGGTAATATGCTGCTCCTTTTTTTCTGAACTATGAGCCCTATCTATCTAATAAGACCTGCCTAATTCTTTTCTCCAGAAAATAATATCAATTACAGTGAATTATCAAAAAGGAAGTTGTAGAAACTTCAAGATAAGTTACATATTTCATCTTATTTTTGTTCAAGCTTTCTGTGTCAGCATTCAATACCTTCTAAGAGTTTGTTGCCACCTAGAGAAAAGGTTGTTTTCACCCGCTGGACAATCCTACACCTACTTCCAGTACTACAGAGACTTATTCCGTTCTTCTCAAGGGAGGCTTGCTTCTGTATTACACCCTGCACCAAAAAAGAGATCTACAGATCATACAACTTTTAGAAGTATGATGGGTTATTGGGTCACAAGCTGCAAACCATCTTGGAAAGGAGCAAATCAGTGTTTCGGTCATGTGATTCTTGTATCCTTCAGAAGAACGTAAAATTCATGCTGCTTCTGCTGGGCCTTCTGCGGCAGCATTGATCATCCCACTATAAAACTGCTGCTCTGTCGGATAGAAAAGAATTCTACAAGAGAGACTCGATTTCAAAATAGCTTTCATTAACAGATCCAACCTTTCATTGCTCTTAGCATCTGTCTGTAAACGTCTTTCCAACCAGCACTTCAGGAAAATAATCATATTTTAAAGGAGAGGGAAGGAGACAGAGGGCAGACATCTAGAGCAATCTGTGCTACACAGCTAATAAGTCATAAAACAGAGTACCATAAGCTCGGGCTTTCATTCCTCTTTCTCTCTCTGAACTAACATCTAACAATCAGTAACTCTGAAATGTCAGACAGACACCTCCACGCGATAAGTATCCAAAGATCAGGGAGTGAGACACAGTGGGTGGTACAGCAAAAGCTCAAAACCTGACCTTTATAATACAAATGAACACAATTTGTCCCTCACCCTGGGCTGGAAACAGCCACAGGTCTCAGCAGCAAGGTCCACGATTGTGTCAAGCAATCCAGCCAGCTCTGCACTCTACAGCAGGTCTTCTGTTAATAACAGCACTCCACACTGGAGGAAGACAAGCTACAGCTTCCAGAGCACTTCGTAGGCTCACCTTCACCCAGGCTGCAGCGGGAGAAGGACTGGGCCCAGTGCAAAACCAAATCCAGTTCAGTGTAAGAGATGAGACACACATCCTCAGGTAGCATACCTCACGATTTCTGTGGCAGTTTAAGTTAGCTGAAGATGTCGCTCTTTTACAGAAAAGCAGTTAGTCATTCCACTTAAAATTTCACTTAAATCAGAAAATACAAAATGTAATACCCTTAGATGTCACAGAATGTCTCTGATATCAAAGTGTCAGAATACAACCATAAAAAGCCTTCCAGTCAGGCTAAGATAAGAATGCACAGACACACTGTATTTTCATGCAAGTCCACTTCAAAAAGTTATTGTTGATCAACATCCTTGCATTATTTAGCATAAGTGATTTATTACTCTTAGCCATACAACTCTCTGTCCTGACATCATTGTGCAAGGACAACAGAAATAAAAGCTCCACAAGTATCCCTGCACATCCTTCATGAGCTCTGGCTTTGAAGTACCATGAAGCACTTAAAGTTCGACTGATTAGCACCTACACCAATGGGGATGGGGGGTAGTCATACATATGCATTTATATGGAGAGAGAGAGAGAGATCTATAATATACTGTGTGCATATACATACACACAAAGGATATGTATTGGGGAGGTACAGAAAGTTCTTGACTTCAGTACTTTTAAACACTTCCTCTGCGCATCCAGGTTTCAGGTTTTGACCATTACCTTTAAGCCCTAATTGCAAAAGGGGTTGATTAGATCTATAGCTATTTCTTACCTTTTTAGACTTAGAGGGCAACAAAAACAGTTTTTAATTGTTTTCTAGGGAAAATTCTCATAAAGCTAGGAAGACCACTTTCAGGGATAGACTCACTTTTAAATTTATGCCCACTGATGGTAATTCAGAGCCTCAATTCCGATCACATTATAACTCTAAAATATATTTATGAACAAAATCTATTTGTGCACCCTTATTATTCTTACCAATGTTTTCTTTGACTGTTGTTTTGAACACCTTTAGGTTGACATTTGATGTGAAGACTTTCAATTGATCATGAGTGACTTATCTTTAAGAGACGTCAGTCATGGTCTGGAGAATTATTTATTTATTTAAAATAGGTCTACTAGACTGCATGCGCTCTTTGCAAACAAGCAATATCAAAACACAAACAAAATTCAGTCTCGAGGCAGGAGACTAAGAAAACAAGCTCTCAGGTGTTAGGAGTAGAGTCAAACCAGTGCACTACGCCACTCTATTTTGTGGCAAGCGGTGAACTACTGGGATAAGAGACATACCCCAGAAATTAAGCAACACCAGCTTTACTTTTATTGTGACTATACGTAAAACCTGAGTTCAGATGGGCACTCACACACCAGGCAGAAGAGGATTATGGTTAAAAATCACCTTTTCTCATCAAATAGCTATGTTTTCCTTCCATTTAGCAAGAAGAGCGTTTCAGAAAAACTCAGCCTTGTGAACTCGCCCATTAACAGGCAGCAAAAGACAGTTATTCTCATATTTCATTCAGTGGTTTGACTAGAAACACAAGGTTAAAATGTCAGCTTGTCCAAGTCATTATTTTAAAATAATTGCAGTATCCACAGTTCTCTCCATTTTGAAGCTCACCTTTCTCTCTACAACAGAATTTTAAAACCTTCAGTGGTACGGTTGCCTATATACATCCAGAGAGCCAAAGTGATGGTATCCTGTACACTGGGGGAGGGAGGGGGAAAGTAGTTAAAGAAAACAAACAAACAAAAACAAAACAAAATCCAATTTTATAACTGTAATACTTAAAATCACTGGTGGCAAACCACCACAATAATTCCTAATTGACCACCCTTCAATTTTTAGAAACGTCTCTGAAGGTGTTCTTGAAAACATGTGGATAAACATTTGGAAATAACTCACTTTCTACAAGAAGGATGTTAATGGTAAAAGCAGCAGTAGTGAACACAGACTAAAAATAATTGTGCAAGCAACTTTCTGCTCTGTCTTTATTTTGATGCCAAAAAAACAACCCCAAGCTGCTTTTTGTATTCATGTACCCTGTCCTTAAGTTTCTTCATGCCTCCTGCCATACTGGGTTTACAGCATCCATCTGATAGGATGCAGAATTGCGTGGAAGTTATACCTAGAGGACTTGGTATCCTCTTGGCCCAAGATAGCACACTATTAAAGCAAAACCTGGTCTGCAAAACCATAGAACTTCTGCCTTCCACATAAGTTTCTCCTGAAGAATTCAGTTAACCAGCGCTAAATGCTAGCTGGATGGCAATTACTGTTCACTTACTCATCAGTTCGATACAGTTTTATCAAGCAGTTTCATCAGTAGTTACAAGAGGGACAACACTTGCAGTGCTCGGGAGAAGCAAACATAAATTCAGCTTTCCGAGAATGGCACAACCATTTAGAGCGGAGGGGAGCTCTGCAGGTCAGCACCTCAAGGCAGGGCTGATTTCAAAGCCTCAAAGCTGAGCCACTCCTCACGCCATTGCCCTGTCCAGTTTTTTCTCCCTATGATCCACTTCTAATTTGCGTTTTCCCACATCATTTTGCATTCTGCATTCTATGCCAAGGCTTTTACCAATGCACATTAACTGTACCACACATTGAAAATCCTCAGATTAAAAAACTTAAGGGAGCAATGTTTTTGATGACATTTGCTGTCATCTTCCCCTCCTTGCACTAAATTCATATGAACTGCTGTAGAAGTGTTTATTACAGAAAACACTGCATTTTAAAGGTTATGATTATGCACATGAAAGCAATTAAAAAATGAAATGCCATGGAAAATGCCATTTGAAAGATACGATCTTTTGCAAAGCAGCCTCCTATAAGGCAAATAAAAAGCACATTACCAAAATCTTGGCAAATCTGCACTAAGACCATCATTCTTCTGATGAAGTCATGAAGAGAAATCATTCATTTTGTGAAATCAGTGTGTTGCATATGAATGTGTGAAATTTCAAGCTATATAAAATCATCTTTGCAACAATACAGAGTAACAGCTTATTTGGCTGTAAATTAGTTGCCTTGCCACTTCTACCTTTCATTTTGCAAACAACTTGCATTTGCAACAATCTAGCATTACCAATGAATTAAGAACCAGTTCACTATACAAAAACATAATTACAGTTTAATTTTGGAGAAAACAATTCACCACACTAAATTAAGTGGAATTTTTCATTTCTACAGAACAATACAGTATGTCGACATAGAATTTTGGCACTTAAAAATACTTCCAGGGAACATGAATGGGATTATTTTACTCACAATGTGATGTTCCTTTCAAAATTAGCTAGTAAGACAATACTAGTAGAAATCAAGACTAGCAGCAATTAACGTACCTATATTGTGCATATAACTAAGAAACTCATACTGTTTGAAAAATATTATAAAATAAAGCTTTATTGGTTCTTTGAGAGAATTAAAGGAAAACAGCCAAATACTCAGGTATAAAATACTTAACTTTTTTTCCCCCCCTGAAAATTTATCTAAAGAAATACGAGTTTTTAAAAAGAAATTTATTCTTGTGAAATTATCTAATGTACTTTGCAATAAAATATGACTGTGATCTGGTTCTATATCATGCTACAAACTAGAAGCCTTAGAATGAGAGTCTTCGGCATATCAAAATCTTTTGAGGTATAAATATAGTAAGTAATTTACATGCAGCATCACAAATATAGTACCAGAAATGAGTTCCTGAATAAATTATAAGCTAAAGAATACACACAAGACTAGAAGAAGGCATCAACTGAAGGCAGCATGAATGAGCCAAGCAACATGCTATGTCTCTTATTAGTTCCCTTCCTTTCACAGAGGATTTCTGGCGTGTTTCGCTGCCGTCCAGGTGCTTGAGTCTCTCAAAAAACACGGGCATGTGAAAGACAAGACAGCTGCTTAAAGCTTCTTCCTAAAAATACAAATCCACCCCCTCCTTTCAAAAGGGCAATGAAGGAGAGTGTCATCGTCCACCGTTGTCCAAGTTAAGGCCAGAGCTGGTTCACTGATAGGAAACAAACAGAGGGAAGGCAGCTTGCTTCACCTACTCACCACCTGTGTCTACTTGAACCTCTCAGGCAGTCCAGCAGCAGTTTCCATCCACTACAAACTCCAGTAATTGCAAGAATATTACAAGAATTAAATTAAAATATCAACTCAATTGACTAGAAGAGATTCCATCCAAACGCTTATTTTCTTTCTGTTCATATAGAAGGAATATCCACTTAAGAGGGCAAAGTGAATTAACTTCATGTTCTTTGCCAGTTATTAATTTTGTGTTTCGGATAAAGAAGTGAAGACATTTTAATTAAAAAAAAATAATATATGGGCACTAAGATTTTCCAGGAAAATAAGTCTGGTAAGTCTGCTTTAATGAATTAATAGTTATATTGTCTGTTATACCAGCAGGCATCTTAATTTTCCTCTCAAGTCATTCAGACATTAAAGAAAAATCCTAAATCAAATATCAGAACTAGCTTAGTTAGAAAGAAGGTTACACAGACATGAATTCACTCCTGTCATGTCAGCAGTTTTTGGTTTTTTTCCCTTGACTAGGCTGATTAATATTGCCCCCAAAAAACAGTTTTCAGAAGACGTAAAATAGTCTACAACATGGAAAATTCCTGTCCTTGCATATTACTTTTCTAAAAACATGTATTTGCTGCTTTCCCCACATGAGATTTACAGCATTGTTTCACAATGCTGACACATACAATCAGCTTCCTAATGAAAATCAAAACAAACGAGACTAAGATCCAAACTAGCCCTTGGAGAGTTTCGATTAATACACCATCCATTAGGCATCTGTTTCATTACATGATGCAGACCTCTAGATTATAGCAGCATTAATAACTGTCCACAGACTGAGACATTTACATGAGTTTCTATAATGAAACCACTATGCACAGTGCAACCCTCGGTGATTCATTTGGCCTTTACCATCACATAAAAGTAAATTCAATTTGGCAAAAGATTTAGATTTGAATAAACATCCCAATCTATCACTGATGACTTAAAATCCTTGGCACTTCCTGCTCAGTATTATTTCAATTGAGATGCATTGAGAGTAACACAAGAGTGGGTATTTTTTTTCATATTCTTCTTTTAGTGACACCAACCGACAGGTGGCTAATGCCTTCTTTGTTTTCATTGCGAAATCAATGTGGTTTTTATTTTAAAAAAGTAAAAACTTGGGATATTACAAGGTAGTCAAAAGGTCTCATTTGGTCACTTGAGCACTTCTGCTTCAAGACTTGTTGATCAGATCAGCTCCAGCTGCCATGTGCTCATGGTCACAAACTGCTCACTCTGGAAAAGGACGGCAACCTGAGAAAGCAGCACAGGTCACAGGAGAAGGCTCATCACAGAACAAAACAGCAGAGCGTCTTTCTGTGAGCAAAAGCGCCGTGCCTGCTGCTTTCCTCTCCAGGACACGCAGGGTTGGATGGTGAATGTCGGTGACTAACACAGGGTTTGCCCACAGTCCCCATTGTCCCAGTGAAGCTTGCAGATGTGACCAGAGATCCAGTAATCTGGCCTGTGAGGGGCATATAGGGAGCACGCTCCCTAGCAGTGATCTTGTTACTAGTGAGCCCCACTACTCCCTGATGAGAAGGCTTGTTCTCAAAGAAATTCCTGTCAGCTGTCATGGCATCAAAGAAACGTAAGTACTGTCTTCCTCAGGAAGACAGCTGAGGAGGCAACTACCACAGCAAAGAACTTCCAATGACATTAACTGCACCTGTATTTATTCACTTCTTAAGTAATCTTTCAATTAAAGATTTTTGTCAAAG
The DNA here is from genome assembly GCF_963924245.1 of Chroicocephalus ridibundus. Lineage (NCBI taxonomy): Eukaryota > Metazoa > Chordata > Aves > Charadriiformes > Laridae > Chroicocephalus > Chroicocephalus ridibundus. The sequence goes on along the minus strand of NC_086286.1, from coordinate 55,791,717 downwards.
TCTACTTTTCACAATCTTAAGATGCTCAGCCATAGTTTTGCTAAAGAAAAATAGTAATTATAAGAAAACACTCTTTAACTGATAAAAGTATACCTCCTGTTCAAAGAGCAACTGCATATTTGGTTTTCATGGTTAACTTGCTGTTTCAGTAACTCATCACAAAGACATGCATCTCTTTCGCCTTTGCAGTCAAAAACTGATTTTCTACAGTCTATGGTTTCATACTAGAAAAAAAGATGATCAACCATCCAGGCCAAGATTTTTCAAAATCATAATCAGTAATAAGTGAAAATTCATTCTATTTGTCAAGTTTTTCAAAGATCTATCTAAACAGGGAAGAACTCAATCAATACTAAGGAAACAGACCAGAAGACAGTAGCCACAGTATTTCCATGGAATAAGTCTTCCATAAATAGGGTTTGATAGATAGTGGGCTCTGTTAAGTTTAAAGCAGCAGACAGGAAAATAGGAAGAGAAATTAATGATCCTATAAGGCTTTCTTTACTTTTAAAATCAGTCAGCCAACAAGAGTACCTTTTGATACACACCAACCCTTGACATACCTTCACAATAGCATTACATTAGAGGAAGCTTTCTGTAAAAGACCACATTTTGAAGATACCTAAACCAATCTCAACAGAGGTTGACTTTACCAAAATCACACAAAAGCATCACAACATGAAGAGACATGTTGTTGTGACTCAATTATTTGTGAACATCCAGTTTCCATATGTCAATATTTGAAACAAAAAAAGCATTCTAAAATACTTTAAAAAAAAAAAGAATCGAGAGAAAGAAACATATATACATTTCATCCAGATGTACAATACTTGCAAAGTATTCAAGCCAATGTGTGAAAACTATGGTTTTGTTATTCCCCCTGAAGCAGACAGCCTTTTCCTCACTGGTCCTGTATATAGTCAGCAATGAAATTAGATAAAACTTCTAGAGGGACCAAGAGTCTATTTATAATGATTGTCACAGTCTAGCAGGGATGACTAATGTCAGCAGAAGTCATTTAATGATTTGGGAGTCTTTAGTGCAAGATAGGCAGTTTCTTACAGCAGTAATTAAGCATTCAACTCCTTTTTTGTTGTGTCTATGTGACTCCCTTGCACAGTTTGAAGGACAAATCTCCATTTCGCTGCCAACCAGAAGTACTTTTATCACTGTAACTGCACTCGTAACATTAGTATTCTTCTTGCTAAATACAGCAAATGAACTATGTGATGGAGTTGTAGGTACTTAGTTCCTCCAGTGGTTATCTTTTCCGGACTGTGTCCCACCAGTATTAAGTACCTACTGCATTAGAGAAATTTGTGGAAGTTGATGTGAAGTTAGACTAGGGCAGTATGTACTCCAGAAAGCACTATTTATCATATTTCTGGTAATTTCATAATAGAGGTATTTGCAGTTTATAAAATCCATGCCTCTTTAAGGAAGAAGAGAGATAAAATATGGTAATATGTATAATTAAGAGCTGCATACATATGTTTCAAAGTAAATATGAAATCAAGCTATTCATAAGCTCCCATATTTAATTTGATTTCACAACCTTTTTTGATGTTGCTTATACATGTATTGACAAAATCTGGCTATTACATTAAGCTTAAATTAGAATATTTCATGTTATCACTTAATAGATTTCACCCATTCATATTGCAACAAAAGATTAATTGTATCCTGGTTTCTCTGAGATTAATGCAACATAATGTTGTGTTTTCTTAATTGGTTTCACATCACCATAGAACCTAGACTTGAAAAAACATCAAATGATGTACTGCTTTCTTAGAAGTTGTCTAAAGTGAAAATTTTTCACCCTACTAAAACACTTATTTAATCTAAAAACTAATTTGCAGAATATTTACAAATTAATACAAACTGTATTGGTAGACAACCTTGCTTGACAACTTGACTGCCTTTTTCACAAAATTTCTCCCACCACTGCTCCTGAGAAAGCTGGTGGCAGTGAAAGATGATTCAAAGATGAGATTCTGCTACAAGTAACTAAGTAAACATAAGTAAGTCTCTTATTTGAAGGGGTCCATGCTCACATTCAAGGTCAGAATCAGATCTTCAACAGGTGAAATAAACACACACATGGTATCAGTCTCCACCCTTCACCAGAAACACCCATTAGAACTTCAGCTTCACATGCATTCCTTTGGTTAGCCTTAGATTTCAAGCTCTCGAGGCAGATTGATCAACTCTATTCAATAAGGCCAAATTCTTGTTAGGGTTTTTTGTTTGTTTTAAAAAAAAAAAAAATACCATGCACCAAACTTGTTCACATTAGTATTGTTAATGTTTTTATGACAACTTTGTCCTGTTTGCAACATTACATATAAGCAGGGGTTTTTAAGGCAAGTTGTCTTTTCTTCCACTCACTTAGTAACCCTTCTCTGCATTACTACTAGTATGACCATTTTTCTTTAACATCGACATCAAAATTATCTATAGAACAACAGATTTAAATCACACTAGTGCCTAGCATAGCAACATTAAAACATTCCTATTTCTAACTCATTGATTCACCTCGGAAGCGCAGTCATCTTTGCTGCATCACATTGGTGGCATGCCACCACATAATCAGTTAAAACATTCTGATCATGTGCAACTGACATCTCCAGTTCAACTATCCAGTTTGTAGCATAAGATACTATTGGTCCTCCAGTACACAAAACTTGCACTATGTGTAATTAAACACCGGTGCACTGCTCCAGTCTTCAACTCATCTAGTTTTTCATGGATAATTTTCCAATTCTTCTTTGTATTCATAACACCTCTTAGCATTGTCTCATCAACAAATTTAATCAGTGGACACCTTTTAAGGCCATGTTCTGAATTAAAATATTTTCTCATACTGTCCCAGTACTGTCCCCTGGATGAATCTCCCAAATTATCATCAACAACACAAATAATTTCCTTTTTGGACAAACTACTCATAATTCACTTTTGATTCATACCTTACTACCTTAAGGTCTTTTATTATTCTAACACAATGAATGGTTGTTAGCAGTGTCTTATGATAATATTTGCTGTATGATAATATATGCTGTATTAAATCTGTGTGGATGAAAAACTATGACATTTCCCAAGTTTAAATCCGTCCTTCTTTTTCCTTTTATTTTCTTTCTTAAAGGAAAAAAAAAAAAATCCTGTCTGATGAAACCATGCTCTGCTTTCTGTAATTCCACAAAATGGCCACGAATACATTTGGGCTAGAACAAAAGAATTTACACTGAAAACCTAAAACAATAGCCTATTAATTTAATCAATGAAAACACAGATAATCATTCAAATAGCAACCCAGAACAATTCAGTTGGGCTCCTAAATACTGAATATGAATTATCTTCTCCTGACGCTTGCTCCTTTCCATTAACTACATAAGAGAGACTATGGTTTAGAAAGCATCCAGGTTTGTAAACATCAGAGGAATGAGATTCTAGTATAGTCTTCTGATGGGAGTGGCAGGAACAAACTACTGAGCAAACTGTGTTTAAAAAGTGATACTATTTCACCAAGAAGCTATCGAATCAAGCCAAACGAAATCCTCTGCTACACGGGATCTGTCTCTACTTTTCACTTTCTTAGTAGCTATATGCACAAATCTCAATAATATATTCATATTTAAAGAACATATCAGAATTAGGGAAGCTTTCTTTTTGTGATGCAGAATCTCTGAGTTCAGTCTACAGTTGAGGAGACATTAAAACTATTGCCGTGTTTCACCATAAAGCCAAAACAAAATTGACTGCTTTCATTTACATGGTAGCACTTGCCAGAGTAAAATTTCTATTTAGATTATCTACTTAATTTGCATTATTCCTTTCCTATGGCAGTATCTTAGCCAAACACTAAACTGCTGACATTTAGAAGAATGAGTTTGAAAATCTACATTCTCCGTGCACTGAAGTGTAATGGCAAGATTATCAGAAGAATTTTTGTTCACTAAAAATGAGTTCCTGGGTCTGAACTCCTGAGACAAAGAAAACAATAGCTAGAAAATTCACACGCTGGTAATCACTGCTTTGCTTTTCTCAGAAGAGCCAGTAGATATCTTACCGAAAACATAGAAAATAGGGAATGCAGTCCATATAAGGCTAAACTCTACCTGAGAGAGCAGTGGCATTTCCAGAACTTGGTCTTAAATATCCCTTTTACCAGCTACAATTTCAGTTTTGATTTCCAGCAAATCAAAGAAAGAGGTTATTCCATCGGGTTGCAAATGTCAAGTACTACTAAAGATTCAAAACCCACGAGTCAAACATAAAAGCTTAATAGTCTTCTGTTTCGAGGGCTTTTAGGATGCACTTTGTTCCCTTTATAATTTTTTCCTTAACACTTTTTAAATTAAAAAAAATGAGATTATCACCTAATAGCATGCTCCCAGAGGAAAAGTGCAAATGTTCTGAAACTCAGGATGGTGCTGGCAGTACCGAGCTCAGCAGTAACCCAATTAGGAGGGGATTAACTGGAAATATCTGTGCATGCACGTATCCACACGTTCTCCCTTCCCTCTGTGCCAAATAGTCCTCTGAGATCTACAGACACTGGGCTGACTTCCACCTAGCAATTGAGGGCTTAGAAATTTCTTAGCTTGATACGGTGTGGAGGGAATAGAAAAAGATACAAACAAACAACACTCCAGCTAAAGCAAACAACTGAGCAAGTTCAAAGAAGTTTTGTTAGCTTTTCTGTTTAACTTCACTTAAGACTATAAGTCAGTACGTAAGGAACCACAAATGGGGCAGCTCTAGCAAGTGAACAATTCATTATTTAGCTGTGTGTGCCTGAACAAGCGTTTTATACATCTATGCTGTAAACACATTTCTAGATCCTTGCAAATCCTTTTTCTCCTTCCCTTCTGTCTCATAAACTGTTTAGCTCACAGACGTTAATCGAAACACCTTTTATCTTCAGAGGACAAAAATAGCTTCCTAAAGCATGTCAAAAACCCTGAAATCTAAAAGACTTCAATTTGACCAATTACTGTTTCAAGGTAGAAAGCCGTTTTGAGCAAAAAACATAGCTTGCATTTTGAGAGGATCAAAATAGGACATTCTGACAATAGTGCTACACTATCAATCAAAAGTAATTAAAACAAACAATGGGAAACCTGAAAAGGTCAACCAAATACTTAGAAGAGTAAGTATCTATTCAGCCTCTCTACTGGGAAGGAAAGTGCTTTTTACTTCTGCTTCTGAATAAAGGCAGAAGAGGTGATGGGATGCTTCTGTCTTGTGGTTCAAGACGAAGAACAGGATACGCAGCTAAGAATGTAACTTCAGAGCAGCTGCATGAAGTCAAGCTAAAGAGTGCAACACAGTATGTGATAGCAGAAATCCTTCCTCTGATACAGTCTCCCTGTCTCCAACTATTACTGAGCCAGGGGGCTTCATAGATCAGGCACTAGCCAAACATTATCTTTAATAAGCTTGAAGGACTACTTTTTTTTGCCATGATTTTGTCCAAACACTTTAAGTTCCTTTTTACATTTGGCCACTATATTGTCTTGCAGAAATGAGTTCTACAATTTAATTATCTGTCATATGACAAGGTGCTTCCTTTTATTTAATAACTTGCTGCCTCATTAGTTACCTCCTCATTCTCATGTTAGGAGACATAAGGAACAAATCATTCCCTCTTCGTCTTCTCCCTGCTATTCAAAGAGCTTATAGACTTCAGCAAGATGAGTAAGGGCACGTGGTTTTCCATATTGAGAATCATAATTTATTTACTTTCATCCCATTCAAAAGCCATTCAAGACACTGATTGCTCTGCTTGCCTTTTCTCAGTATCTTCTGTAGTTGAACTATATCCTTCTGAGGGTAAGGTGAAAAGAAAAAAAAAATAACACAGTATCCAGTAATAAGAATTACCCAGGGCATGCAGTAGCATAAATAATGCTTTCCATTTTGTTCTTTCTTCTTTTATTAGGAACTATTAATTGATTTAAATTGCTAAAATTTTCTTTGCTGTTTTTTTTGTTTAGGCAACTTGGTATCTGAAGCGACACTAAGCTCAAATCCAGAATTACCCTGAAGATCTTTTTTCCAAGTGTAGCCAATTAAGAATCAATTACTGTTCATATATAATTAGAACTGTTTCTTCTGTCAGTTTTTCGTATGCCATTTTAATCACCTTAGAAAGCATTACAACTCTTCCCAGACCATTTTAGTTTTGCTGTCTTTAATGCATATGTGCCAGCAGTACACGTCGACATCCCACTATTCATCCTCTGTTCACAAATCATTAACTTATAGATTCAACCATAAAAGTTCATCTAGAAATCTAATGCAAAAGAAGATTCCTTTTTATTTCATGGAAGCTTGAGGGGATTTTGTTGTTGTGTTTTGTGTTTTTTTAACTGAAAAAATAAACAAAACAATCAACCACAGTGGTTTCCCCTCCCCCCACTTTTTTTTTTTTTTTTTTATAGGGACACATCAATAGCTTTTGATAATAGAAACGTGTTGACTGAATCATTTTATAGAGTGGCTTTCTGATTCTTTAAAGAATTCTGATAGATTTTGTGGTATGGCATCTCTTTAAAATTTTATGACTGTTTCTCAATATATAACAGTTATTTAATATTGAGTGATTCTGTTCGTTTCTATGATTACCAGCAGTGTCATTGGTACAAATATCAGATTTGCTGGTCTGCAATTTCCAGGACACCGGAGTAATTTTTTTTTAAAGCTATCATAATATTTGCCACCTCTCCATAGCTGGATATGCAGACCAGTGAAGGACAAATGTTGTACACCACAAACACCAGTTCAGCAATGCCCTGTAAGATTTGCATGAAAATCCTTGGGTAGATATCTAATTATAGTCGTCTGGTTACTACACATTTTAATAGGTAGTACCTACTTATTAAAACCGCATCTATTCATGTTTCAATTTAGCCCCTTGGCCTTGCTCAGAATGAAGAAAAGTTTTAGTGGATAATTTTTATTTGCCAATATCAAATTCTGTGGGAGAGAAGGGCCACCTGAAATTAAACAAAAGCAGTCCATGGGGCACCACCGCACCTACAAAATAAAAACTCGGACTGAATTCATTGTGAAGGAAGAAGCATTTGCAACATAGCGGATACGCCCGTCCTCTTCTGCTTGTCCATGTTAACTTATTTACTCTGGAATACCGCTCCCAGCATCTGCAAGACAACTGTGCCGCAGGTAGCGATGCTGCTCCCCGGCCGCATTTTTGGATGCCTTCCCAGCCAGCAGTCTTGCCCACATGCCCTCAAGCAGAAGTACCTGAATTAATCTCTTAATTAGTGACTCATAATAGGGTCAGGCTGAATGCAAATAGATTTATATTTCTGAAATATGGACCATTAGGTGCAAATGCAGTGTTGATCTCAAAATGCCTGTGTCAAGAGGAGGGGTAGTCACTTCTTTTTCACCTCTTGTGCTTGCACAAGGAATGAATACCTCCTAAAAAAAAAATCTTTCCCATATCTTTTCCAGATTCCTCTCGCAGGGTATTTTTTCAGAACAGAATCAAGATGCTCCCAGCTGACTTTGCAGACAGTCCAGGCCAGATTATTTTGCTGCATTTATGTCTATTCCAGGCTCAGATCTCTGGTACTGATTCCCATTAATGACTTCCTCCTATTTTCACTAACACTTCAGTCATATGAGGAAATAAATACAGTATTAAATGTGTAGAAAGGTTTGCCTACTTCCCCCATCTATTCGTATGTAACAAAAAAAAATAAATAAATCATATATTAACACAGATAGAAATTTTTAAGCATACTTTTTATATATTTATGGCCTGGTTCTTTGGTTCTCATTAACAATACAATGTCCTTGGGTATAATTACTGATCAACTGTAAAGCATCCCAACTTCTGTGATGTCACATCATCAGCAACGTAAGCTATATATGGTCATGCACACGTGTCATTCTCTACACATACAATTTACTTGCTCCAAAATTAAATTAAACACTAAAATAGATTTGCTTTTTGGTTTTGTGTTGTGGTTCTTGGAGATTTTATTTTGCCTAATGTACTTATGAAGTACTTCTGCCTTCCCCAAATCTGCTATTACATCAAAAATGCACGATGGCAGGATCCATTTTTTCTTCGAATTTTGTACCCTGGGGTCTTAGTCTATGCCTGGGTCTCCTACATACTAAGAGCGGTAAATAATAAGCTACAGGAGGAGAAGAGCCCTATGGCGTAGCGGGACAAACCTGTATATTCTGCTCTTGCATCTCCTTGTTCAAGTGGTTATAACAGTTAATTGCCATTAAAGCGAGAGCTATATGAATTATTGCTATGCAAATGGCATGCAGATGAAAGAAAGAGAGCTATGCTGACAGGAGGCCAATAATGTCAGTATGCCTATTTGAGTTAAACAAAAAAACATCATTTGTTTTGTCTTATAAAATTTAACAAAAACCTTGCGGCAAAATAATAAAGCAACTCATTAAGATGCTTTATTATGTCACAGTGTAAACACATTTCTTCCTGCAAACTTTTTTTTGATCTCCAGTATTGAGCTATGGCAGAACCAGAGTACGGGACCTTTGGTGCAGGTGCATTTTGCAGTGAAAACAATGGGTTTGAGATACCAAAAAATACCAAATGACTCCCCTCTCAAGTCATCACCAGCATTCCTTTCAAAGGACAGATGAGCACACTTTCTCTACAGAGAGTGGTAATTATTCAACAGAAACATTATCAGGTGAGCAGAAATTACATTTCTAAAAAGATACCTAGAACAATTGCTGCAAGTTTTATCTAGCAAGACCAGGACAAGAAGAATTACGTTTGCACCAGGAGCATATGACTATGGAAAGGCTTCACGCTTCAACAGAAATAAAAACTAAAAGTCGATAATCAAGATTAATATAAGAACCATAGTAACAAAAGCATCAGTATATTACCCACACAAAAGGGACTGATTGCGATGGACAAAATTTAACAGGCATTTTCTTTAAGCTTTACTTAAACTGAGATTCCACATTGGTAATCAGATGCCTCCCTCAAGCATTTCATATTATATAGCGGTAAGCATATTTGCTATTTTAACAGAAGTGTTATAGTATGTCATCATCTTCAAGCCCTCTTATCCCCCTTCTAGAAAATGCCCACTCAAAAAGTACTCAGAAATAGCATAGTATAATCTGCAAAAAGGAAAAACACTTTCATAGAGGAGCATTTGATATATGTTATAACTATCTTCATAATATAGTTCATCTTTCCAATGCCTGATTTAGTCATTTACCTTCACATACCTACATGCAAATAAAAGATGTCCATTAACGTTTAGACCAAAAGAACTGACAAAGTAGAAAGTGATAATAAAGAGCAGGGAAGTAATATGGCCTGCCAAATGACATTCCAGTATTGGAAAAGTTTATTTTAAAGAACACCAGCAGCATTTTATAGAGCTGTGATAGCTCTGTTATTTCACCGTAAAGCATGTTCAAAGAAAATATCAGAGAAACTGTATACACAGATTGAAATTGTAGCGTACAGAAGTAATGTACAATAGAAATTACTAGTGAAATAACTATACCTTCTCCCCCCTTAAAATTACATATTTTCTTCTCATATAAATCTTGGAACAAAGCTCACAGCTCTGAAGTGCAGCTGATTTCAGATTTGCTATCTGAAGAGTTATCTGACAATATTTTAATTTAAGAGAGGTGGCTATAAAACCAGCACAGTCCTTAACATTACCTGCAGTAATGATAAATCCTTTACTTTTGCTCATCGTTTCACCAAACTTTCACCATTCGAGCTAAAATTATCCATTGTTATAGCTGTTTTTTCCCTTCTCCTAATAAAGAAGGAGGAAAAACAATGTTTTCACCCTGTTTTAATAACAGCACTTAAAATAACTATAGCAGCATGCTTCAGAAGCGAGGGTTGTCCCCTCTATCCATCTCAACAACACCAAATCACCATCAACCATTAAAATACACCAAAATTTGGCTATTTTTCTGAGGATTTAAATAAATGTATATATAAATAAATGAATAAGTAAAAGCCAGTTTGTTCCTGGCCAGGACAAACTAAAGCTTTAGCCACCTAAATTCCCCAAAATTTATTTCCATTCTGTATGTGTTTCAAGCCTGGGCACAGGCTTTCCACATGGCATGATCTAAAAAGGAACGGGGCCGCACGTTGAACAACAAGGAAGAAAAAACACTGAGCAGGTGTTCATTAAGCAAGTACCGGCTTTCGCACACTAAATGAAGCAAGAGGAAAGAGTGCAAAGATTGCAGAAACATTTAATTAAGGACTGAACAATAACGCATGCACACAAGGGAGGCAAAATAAGGTTACCTAAGTGACCGCAACTGTAGCGCCTCCTAACTTTAATATTTAACACGAGAATATTAATAATGTTTTGCTAATATTTTGTGTGCAATAAAAGTTCGCAATCAGTAAGAAAAAATGAGTCAGTCCTCTGACCTCTATCGTCTCTTCCTTTCAACCACAAAGCCAAAAGAAGTGATGCTGATGCTCAGACTTACCCTACCAAACTTATTCTGTTTGATCAGCACGAAGCTCGAGCAAAGGGGCACAAGGCAGGGAGAGAAGGCAAGTCAGGGAGCACCCGTATTTCTGCACTGAATATACAGCCACATGCTCTCAGATGTTTTGTGTTTCTCAAGTTTCCCCCAAATGATCAAGAAGCATGCCTCATACTCAAATCTCAGGAAACAGATGTCTGCCACTGTAGTATTATGGAAAGCAGCATTCTTCTATTGTATGACATCATTAAATGATTAGCTAGCCTATTCATCTACGTCAAAAAGGAGGAAGGTTGCTCTGTCCCACACTACTCGAATATGTACCTAGGTGTAGCTGTATCCACCTGTCTCCTACTTTGCACTTTAGATCTGCCAAAGCAGGGAACATTTTTATGCTGTTTGCACAGCACCTGCCTCAGTAAGACCCCAGGATTCTGGAAGGGTATCTTGACAAGAACGCCGTAACAGCAATGCTTCTCCTCTCTGACTTCCATGGTTTCAAAACTACTGCTAGAACAGAGGTTCTAATATTCTTCCTACGCGTTAATGTAGCAGACAGACCAGAGAGTGATACAGGCCATGTCTACATCAGGAAGCACAAAAGCACAACACAACAGACCTGTGGAATGCAAACATTTAAGCTGAGGGCCGCATGTCCTTTTTCGGTGCTCAGGGCTTCAGGCTAGCTCTCAACTGCCCTGCTGACTACATGCCTACCAGTGCCTGGAGCACACTAGGTGTGCCTTGGGACTGCACTTTCTAGTTCAGTTTCATCCATGAGAGTATCCTGTTTCTGCACTCCAAGTTCACTAGATGACATGAACCAAAAGAAGGTAATAAGCCTACTTTGACAGATTTTCCTCAAGAGATCATTTCTGATCTGAACAGAATTACTGATACAGATGGCCATGTCCTGCCAGCACTGACCAGCAGCTCCAGCCCTCTGCCTCACTCCAACTTCCCACAGTTTTCAGGATCATTCCCTTCCTTTGTGGGACTTTTCAAGGGTTATGCTGCTCTGCTGATAAAGCAGGTAAAGTACGAAGTCCTTTATACAAAAGATGAAACTCATTAAACTTTTGTCACTGAATTTAAATGTTGTACAATCACCTACAGAAAAAACCCACATGCATCCGAACAGTTATTCTTTGCATATGCAGCAATTATATACAACTCATTAATTTTCATGTGGGTTTTGCAGCACTTGTCAAATTAGCCATTTGAATGCCAGAGTCATTTTTATATGGGGAAAAAAAGTATTGAGCTAATAATGAATAAAATTGCAGTAACAATAGTTCTTGCTATCTTTATAACTGCCTACATCCCAAATTTCTTCATGGATGTTAATATGCAATCCTCAATTTTTTTGCCAACTGAACAGATGGTGCTTTATTACAAAAAAAAAAAGGGGGGGGGGGAACAAAAACAGAGATAACATTGAAAGAGTTGTGGGTTTACTTACAGAAACAGATAGGAGCTAAAAGAAAAAAAAAAAGAAACCATTTTGGTGCAACAAAAATGGAGGCATTAACTTCATGGGTATATTTTAAAGGTAAAGGTTTTACTTCTATACCAATTACACTATCCTAAATTTTAAAAAGTTGTTTACTCCCAGAGTGGCTCTGAATTCGATATTTTAGCTGACCAGGGATGGAGGTAATCATTTCTAGAGGGTTTGAGGGAGCTAAATAAAATGCATTAATTTCTAGCACAGCATAATTCCTTTGTACTTGCAGCATTTGGAATTATTTGGATAATGGGTAATAGCCTGTAATTTACTGAGAAATTATTCTTCACATAAAATGAGTGAAAAGTAGCAGTGCCACGTGAGGCTGCAAGATGCAGGATACTTGCAATGGGTCCAAGAAAGCCTAAGGTCTAAGTTGAATTTCTGTTCTCAAGCACAAAAGGCATGAGAACCATATTCCATAACAAACAGTATTTGATAAGACTTGTGTTGATTCTCTTAACAAGTTGTATAGTTTAAATGGTTACTTCTTTTGTATTTTCTAGTTACCACAGACATCAAAGCTGTGTCCAAAAGCTGTTTCAGTTAACACTATGCAGAGTGACCCCCTTATTTCCACCCAGCAGCTCCGTAAACAACAATCTCATTATCCTCTCAGTTATCTGTGACTATACCATAACTTGTCTTAAAACTATATTGTTATAAAGTGTATACATTCCTCACCAACTGCTACAAAACAATCCTACATCATGCTTCTTTCTTGTCTTGGCTGCAATACCTCTTCCTTTCTGGCCATCCTATTTCAACTCAATCTAATCAATATGCCTGTCAGAAAAAAGTTTCTTTCTTTTAGTGCTCAAACTAACATGACCATTGAATGTCTCAATTTTCTTTTCAAAGCACTTTCACATACTGTTTAGAGACTCTCTTCTATCTGCAATTTATGCATTACGCCCACCTACCTGGATAAGATTCCTCTTCCACTGCACTAAACTCTCCTACTTACGACTTGTTGCTTTCTACTACTAGCATCACATATTTTTGTTATCTTGCTAAGAAAAGAATAAAAAAAATCTGACAACAATGTATTTGCAAACTAGTGAAGAATGCTACACCACTTGTTTAAAACCCATTCTCTCACATCAGGTTTTACTACATTTATTACTTGCTTTGATTAAGACTGCAAGTTCTTCAGGTTTTAATTTCTACTTCTGTAGAGTGCCACGCTTATCACGCACTATAAACGCTACATAATGATAATTAAAAACATTAATCTACTGCCAACAGAAAACTGCAACTGGATTAAAGGAGATTAATTTGTTATAAACATCACAGTCGGTTGATTTGGTGGAAAATAATATCTAGGATGCCTGCTGTATTTCTAGATTGATTTGTTTTGTTTTCTCCTTATCCCACACATTAACTGCTATAGTTTAGTACTTTGTTCTTTTCTGTAAAGAATCAACATTTACAAGAACTCAATTTTATGATAGATTAGCTTTTCCAACAGGTTGAGCATTACACCTTCAGTAACAGTGAACTATCTGTGCCACTTTCCACAGATGCATGGTGGTATAAGACAAAATATACAGGGATCTTTTGGTACAGCTGCCCAGCATTAACACATCCCCATGCACATATTATTCACAAGTGTCTGCAAATACAACAGTGTCATCAACATTCTTGAGCAAATAAATATTTTTGCAAGTGCATGTTTCAACAGGCTCATTACAACTGATGAAAACAAAAAGAAAAAAAAAAACACCCAACAAAAAAACCCCAACCCTCTGACCTGATTTTAAATCAGGTCTTGTTCAGGTTCAAAAAGGAGAGCAAGTCTCAGCCCACGCTGGTGTCAGCATGGAAAGCACCAAAGCACACCACAGGGCTTCAGCTAAATCTCAAGAAAGAAGAGTCAGCAGTAAAATCCACAAGCAGAAGACAGCCCACAAACTCATGTTTAGTTACTGCTGCCAGCTTATTACACCTCTAACAGCAAACTTCAAGGCAGTCTCCAGTCTTCTCCAGTCACTTTTCCTTTAAACTCTATCACTTTTTGTACAGAACACTTTCAAGCTATTCAGTGACAAACTCTCAAAGACTAATTAGGCAAAAAAGGATTTTAATAACCAGCTGGACAGCTCAAATACTAAATCTTCTGGTTCTCAGGTGTGCTTGAGACACCTTGCCCCATTCCAACACGTACCCCAGCTTTACCACCTTGTCTTACAGACACACACACAACTGTACATACAGAAGTGGACTCTAACCATCTATTTAATTCAACTTATCACCAAGGCTTAAAAGAACAGATTTGCCATAGAATAACCCCAGCGCACTCTGCAATGATATTTAACAGTGACAAAAAAAAAATATGCCACTTACAGTCATTAAAGAGCTCACCCTTATCAGACCTCCCAACGTCTGGAATCTCAGTGCAGAAGACTTCCTCAGTAAGGTCGCACCACAGACACCTGGCTGGGGTGGCATGAAATGTGCTGCCCAGGAACATCAAAACTTAATCCACAGCATTTGCTCACTGCCAGGCAGCATACTGCTAATTGGAGGCTTTTTGAGCATTACTGCCTACTAGCCAGGCACGGCTGCTTTGCAGAGCACACATCAGGACAAACAAGTTCCTGACACTATGGCACAGCAAACTTTTGAGGTGGTATTAAATCAGCGAGAGAGGTTGCTATCAAGACAGCGGGCTGAAGTAGGTGAGAGCGACCGCCTTGCATGCAGAGCCAATATTCTCCCACACTTACAATAAATAAATGCATACAAACACATCTGAATTAAAAGCTGACTTATATTTAGCTAAACATAATTATTTAAAACAGACATTTTATTTTTGTAAGCCCATTCACATTTTCTTGATGAGTGTCATGTCTTCTTCCATATGTCTAGTGCCCAGAGAGATAAGGACTCCCTGAAGAGCATCCTATGGCATGTCTGTGGCACTTGAGCTTACAGCAGAAACTCTAAGTATTGGGGTTTGTAACACAGTGCTTAAGATAAAAAGGTCACTGACAATCTTTGATTTATCAGCTGATCTTTTCTAATACATTAACAAAAGATGTAGAAAAATCCACCTGAATGCTAACAGCTCCTTAACTTCAAGAACTCTTAGGAGAAGCAGTGTGTCAGTTAAAATAGCTGCTATCCAAACACAGAATCAATGAATGCAATTTAACAACTGGGCAGTAGAGAATAGGAGAAACAGATTTGGCAACATCTCCCTTTTAAAAATTTAATACCCCAGCACTGAAAGCAAACAGGATTTTGAAGACATCCCTGCTACTGAAAACTTCTAGAAACAGAGAAGCCATTAAAGGCTTTATGGGGGTTCTAACAAATAGCTTGATTTTATTTTTTTAAACACTGACACATAATAGACAAAGTATAAACATGAAAAGACCGAAAGTAATTCTTACTTCCTTGGAACAGATCAGGACACGTAAAGTGATGTTACCTGCTCCGCAACACCACGATCTACACTGCCTCGCAGATGGAAGCCCTCAATCTAGTGTTGTACATTTTGGGCACTGTCAAAATACATATTATGTCACTTAGATATAGCTGTCACCTTTAATTATTCTCTCTGTGTTTACCTGCCTTAGAACAGACAGCATTTAATTTTGCATGTTGTTTTCAAGTTCTAAAAACACTATGCAAAAAAGGGTCAAAGGTCAACTTGCTTATCTGTCAGCAGGGTACAAACCTTCAAGCAAAAGTGAGGGTAATCATCAAGACCTGACATTTCTGTCAAGAAAGACACAGTGATGACAATTCAGATGAACTACTGTTTTACTTGGGTCACTGCAACAAAAATATTTACTGAACAACAGCTCCATATTAAATATGCAAATATTGTTTCCTGATACAATTCTAGAAGATTATTTTAAACTTACAGACAATATTTAGAACTTGTACACTGTTCATCCTAAGAAACAGGCAAAGAAATCAAATCTTACTATTTAGTTAGTGATTAAACTTATGATAAAACAAAGGAGCAATAAAGTTTCAATTGGAAGCTGGCAGATTCTCAATCAATGTTTCATTAACCCATACTGACACAAGGGATATTTACTCCATTCACTTCCTGAAAGTAAATGCTGTAATTCGAATGACTATTGGGCTGGCTTATAAATTTGATTTTAACAGGGAGCAGGGGGAAAAAAAAAATCAATTATTTTTTATTTCCAAAGATATCATTCACTTAATAAAGACCTCTAGGCAGAAATTGTCTTCTTACTCACATAAAGCCACACACACACATTTGCTAAAGGCTGTTTTTACCTTACATACGTGAACTGTAAGGCATGTATTTAAAGTCTTACAAGTACCCCATTTCCTTTCGAGGAGTCTGTGTTTCACAAGGAAACTCTTTCCTCCCCCAGAAATAATGTGCATTTAAAGGCTGCTATACTAACAAGTTAGCTTTTATCATAAGAAATAAAAGTCATTGGAACATGAGGGATGAAGGAGGCTCCCCATGGCTCTCTTCCCAAGCCCTAGGAGCATCACCTATCCCAGTGCTCAACTCCATTCTCACCGCAGGAGCGATGCCAAGAAGCTCTAGGGATCAGGACTTGCTGATGCTACTTAACTTTCCTGCTTGGTAGGCAGAATCAGAACACCTACAACAGTCGATTTTTTTTCCCGAGTCTTGTAAGAGCTTATTTTTAATTCTGATAGGGTTCATAGCTTATGACAAACATAAATAAGCACTACTCATTAGAGACATGACAAGATACTATCGTGGATAACTCTTCAGAAAACTAAAATCATTCAATAACAAGCAAGAACAAAATCATTTCCCAGTTTAGCCAGATAGAGACGATAGCAGCAAATTTCACATTATGCTTTTACAAACTAAGTACAACATGAAACATTTCCTCCCATCCTTCTTCATCATGCAGTGGCACAAACACAACCTTGAGTCTAGAGCAATACATTAAAAATACTACACTATTAGGATATAAAGAACATGCAGAGAGGAGGAGTATAAAAATTCCCTCTTTTCAGTGCATAACACAATTAATCTGAGACTAAATTAAAATATAGCATAGAAGCATTGCATATTTAATGCCCATGACGAGCAAGGGAATACTTGCTTCAGGAGCCCTTTGACCGTTCTGATCCTGAAATGATCTAAAAAGATTCCGAATCAAGTCGACTTCGAGGCATTAACCTGGTCATCATTAATAAGCGTCTGTCTCTTCTTCTGCTTACTTGCCTCTATCCACGCTCAGGCTTCCTGTGCAATACACTTTCACATCTGATCTTTATCATTTCAGTCCCTCGCCTATAGATTTTCCTGCATTCAAATGCCCTGAAGAAGCAAGCAGACCATGAGATGAAAGGCAACATTGATCAAGACTAACTGGTATTTATATAGTTTTTCTTTTTTTCTTTTTTCCCTTTTTTTACTTATTTAATATTGCAGAGGCTTTTGCTTTAAAATGCCATGAATGTAGCAAAAAATAAGAGTATTTAAATACCAAAACCAGAGTTCAGTAACTCTTCAGAATTGTTTAATCATTGTTTACAGTTGCACCTTGAACAATACAGAATAGAGGGGCTTTATAATAGTTATGCATTGTATCACCTTACTAAGCTTTGTAATTAAGACACATGCTGTGTGCCTACACATTCATTTAATTAAATTGGCCTAAACTTTAATTTTTATGTAAATTTTAGGGAAAGGGAATTTCTATCAAAAATCTTTCAGTTTAGCATCTACTGTCATCCAACACAACTGTCACTATTACTATTTTATGACTGGGAGGAAATTCCTAGAAACCCCTGGACTTGAAGTCTTTTCAGGGATGATTGGCAGCTCTATGGAGGCTAGTAGGTCACCTACTATGGAATGACCGCAACCTAATTCCTGCACTTTTGCAGGTGAACTATCACATATGAAACTCATACAATAGCCCAAGTAGTGAGTTTTCCCATTTTGTCAGGTCTGATGATGCTGAATGCCTACAAGAAAGGTCTTAAGAAAGGAGAAATCTGCTTATACGAGCCAAGAGCAGTGAGCCAGAAAAAAGCATGGAGAATTGAGAATCTGAAAGTGCGTGTATTATAAACGCATATACTTTAAGATCATGCGTGTGTATTTATGTCACATATTGTGACAATAGGATTCTACAATAGGAATCGTAGAGATATAGTTCTAAATGAGAAAACAGTTATTTTTGTATTTAAAATATGAAAAGTTTTCAATATTTACACATTATCTATACCCTTGGGGGTGTGGTTTTGTTTTAGTGAGGGTTTTTTTGACAATTTGATCCACAACAGTACCACAGCTCTATCGGGTATTAAATCACCATGTTTCTTGGTACAGTAGGAGGGAGAACCCTAATATGCGTAGACATGACAGACAACATTTGGCAAGCGCTAGCCCACTCCATCTTAGTAAAAAGTCCTGCTTCATTACAGCTAAAATTTATAGAAGGGGAGGGAAAGGAGGCAAAGTTAGTTTAGATTAATGATTCTAAGTGACTTGTTTATTTGTTTTGGAAAAGCTTTTCATTTATAGAACAACTCAACCCTAACTTCTGAAAGACTTGAATAATTTATTATTCTTTATTGAAGCTATAAAAATATAAATCCCTACCCCAAGGGAAACAGAATGATTACAAAAAAGGTAAATTTTATTAATCAGATGTTAAATAGTGACCTCCAGTGACACCTCAAACAGAAGTAACCTACATCTAGTTGGATGGTAAACACTCCACGCATTTATCATAGAACTGATTTAAAATACTCATGCTTAAGACTTGGGTTTTTTCTTATTTTTATTTTCACCAAGTTCAGACATAATTACTAACTATAAATACTGCTGTTTGAAACCAACAAAACAAAATTAATTCTAAGTGCATAAACTGAGGAACTTAAATTGAGAAAAGAGCTAAATAGTTCTTAAGCTTTTCATACTGGATTGTTACCGCTGCATGCTGAACTTTTTAGTCATGAGTTCACAGACCAAATTTTAAATCAATAGGAGACGCCAAAAATTCAACAAGGCAAATTAGTAAGATAAGTAGAAAATGATGACCACCTCAAGTTGGAAAAAAATGGTATTTCTATCAAGTCTGGTAAATGTCATCTTCCATTGAGAATAAAGAAAACGCAAATAAGCATGCTATAAACGGTTATGTGAGTATGTGGGAGGGAAAGCATAGAAAACGAAAGCACAAAACCACTGCCTTAAAACTGGCCAGACACTAAACATCCACCCACTGTTTAAAAAAAAAAAAAAAAAAAAAAAGAGAGAGAGACCACAAACAGACATGAGAAAGGAATGCCAACAGAAGGGCTTTGAGAGGTTTTTTGCTGTTGGTACCACTCCATAGTTTAAGCCTAAGACTTCAGCAAAGCATGATCAGCTTTCTATGATTAATCACTTGCGTTATCCTCACACCCAGGAGCTTTGTAGCCAGGAACATCAACAAGCTGACTATTGCACTAGCACAGATCGAAGCAAGCACAGAGGCTGAAGGCAGGCTATAACCCAAGCAAAAATTAAAACACAGCTACAGACAACTGGGGGAGTAAGAGAGACCATCAATACAAGTGAGGATGAGAGGTGGCAGTAACTAGCAGCCATCATATTTTATCAGAATAAGCTTTTACAAGGTATTATAGTCTTATAAAACTCATGCCTGTTGAAAACAAAACCAACGACTAACCTCCTCTGAGATGCACCAAAAATTGCCTTCCAGCCTGTGAAGCAGAAAACACATAAAAGCAGAAAACACCCAACAGAAAGGTGTAAGAACAACAAAGCATTTTTATAGTGTATTTTCATAGTGAGGTTACTGACTTATTCATTTCTGATAAATATATTTCCCTGTAATTTTCCCTTAGTTTAACTGCTGCACTGAGTTTAAACAGTTTCCATTACAGTTAACAAGTTACAAATCAAAGATAGACTGACTACCCCAGAAGAAATGGGTATTCTCTGTACATCTGCAAGTGTATTTCTGGTTTAAAAGATCATTAAACCAGTCTTCAATTATTTTTCTCATTATCAGGTTTCTTTATTGAAGTAGCATTTGACTTAGTTTTTCTTTTTATAATTTCTTAAATAGTTGTGCACATTGAATTTGTATTATGCATTCCAGAAAAACCTACTTTGTGAAGCTACCATGTAGCTTTTTACATAAAATTTCTTTAAACAGACCTAAAAGAAGATACAGTGTCTTCAAACATTTATCTGCTTAAACAATTTGCTACTTATTACTAAGCCTTTCACAGTCTTTAAAGGAAAAAACGTACAATTTCATAATCCTTTTTAATTCCCTCTACTTCAGTTTTCCATGCCTAAAGTGATCAGAGCAGAGGTTCTGTTGTGCGTTGTTGTTTTTTTTCTTTATGCCTATTTTCCATATACCATTCGCTGTCAAACACCTATGTTCCATGATGTGCTCTGCTTTCAACATTTTTTGCTAATCAGAAGAGTGCCATCTTTCCCATTGAGGATGGAAGACAGGCGCAATCCCTGCCTACTTTTCAGTGCCAATTGGACACTGTATTAAAATTCCAGCAAGGTCTATGGACACCCTTATACCATTGACCATTCTTGGAAGGGCAATAGGTAGGTCTCATTGCTACTAAACATCATTCATTTCCACATTTACCTTTAAGTATGAAGGCACTGCCAAATCTTTGACCTAAGATATAGTGGACTTTGTTCCAAATAGCTCTCTGCTTTCCAACATCATAAAAATCAGTTCTTTCCAAAGTCGACACTTCAAAACCTGATAAAAGGTGTCTAACGTACACACTAATTCTATTACTTAAATTAAGGAAAGTCTGAGTATATTAGAATAGGACTGCAGGGACATGCACTGCTAAGCAACTAAATCAAATTATTTGGGGGTTTACACAGTTAAACTGAAAATACACTGAAGAAAATAAACATACAGGACACGTATAAATTTCAACCAAGCAACACTCCTAACTGTTATAATTTATTTTTGAGTTACTCAAAGAGAGGACTATCCTGCTCCCAAATTTTTTTCCCATGCTCATCCGTGTTCCATTCTTCTTCCTTTCACAAATAAATAGAGAAGCAGACTGAAAGTGCTTTAAAAGGCGTCACCATTTATTTCCGTTCCTTCCTGGGAGTACAGCGCTACCTGGATACGTTCTGACTTCTCATGTAAGTGCTACAGTCATACAGTGATTACTGCAGGTCCTCACTATTCAGTAGGCTGAATTAGAAGAGGCTTGGTGAGCCCAGTCATTCAGCTGAGCCACTGTCTCACTGGGCCAGAAAAGCCTATCCAAACAACTGCAGTGATTGTACTGAGGTCGCCATTTGAATATGACAAACCAGACAAGAATACATAATTTGGGTATGTCTAGATTATAAAAAAAAGCATTGCACCAAGCTGCAAAACACAACATTCACTTTTTTCAGTCTCAGTTAAAATATAAATAAATAAATAAATAAAAAACCCACACACACATCAAAACCACCAACCAACAACACCCAAAAAAACAGGGGGGTGTGTGTGCAGGCTGTGACAAGGACAGTTCTGAAGTACTCACATCTGCCAGGTACACAGTGTACATACACAACAGCAATGCATTTAAAAATCTAAATCCAGGTTCTAAACCTACAGTACTTTACATGAACAACAGGAAGAAGTAAGAAGTAACAGCAACTTTGAAATAGTTACCCTGCTTACTTTTTTCTTTCAGAAGGGAAAGGTCACCCCTCTCATACCTTTCACAATAAGAAATTCAAACATTCAAAGTATCATTTAATAATACACAATTTGTGTTTAAGGCTCAGATTGGACTGTTTGCATGGTTATTTCTAGACTCGGTTCCATACTGTCCTGCCAAAGCTTGCTTCACTGTCTGCGGATGCACCTTCTTAACAATACAAGGATGAACTGTTGTTTTCATGACCAAAAAAAGGTTTTTAACAGTTTTTTAAACTAAACAACCCCCTGAGGAAACGGTTAATTTCCTCTATAGATACAAAGTCAATAAACGATAACTTAATTCTGTATTTATAAATGAAGTTACTTATTGAAAACAGTAATTTTGCATTCCAACCAGTAACAAGACTGTAAAGGGAAGCTATTAAAAAATTATGCTGAGAAGGAAGCAATGTTCAATCCTTTCCTTTGCTTCCAATCTCACTAATAAGGAATACTGTCCTTCAGATAATTATGTAACTGCCGAGACAAAGTAGCAAAAACCTGAGCTTCAACTGTCAAGAGGAGGCCAAAGGGTAATTAGGTAAGTTTGACTTTTTCAAATTGGGTAGATCTTATGAAATTTGCCAAAGAATACTTAAATAATAGGCTTTGTCTAAGAGCTGCTAGTAATTATCTCTGAGAACCAACACAAGGTGGCAGAAAAATGCAAATATAATTCTGTTCTTTAAATTAGGAATTAAAGGAGGAGCTAAGGAATTCACTGCCCATAAGCTTTATTTCAATTCTTGTGAAAAAATAGTAAGCACATCATAAGCACCTTAAACATAACAAGAAAATTAGCAACAGCCACCATGATTTGTCAAGAATCAATCATGTCAGACTAACTTAATTTCCTTCAGTGACAGGAGAAAAAACCTTGGGAATACAGGAGTAGTAGTAAGTGTCATTTATCTTGACTTCACTAATTGTCAAAAGCCTTACAAGACAGTCCCAGATGCAAGCATACCTATCTGAAAAACTATATTTAGTAGTAAAAAATTCACTATCAAGGTTCATATAAAGAGAGATTGCACAGGGACTTGTCTTGAGCACTTTTGAATATTTTCATTAACAACAGAATAACAGAAAAAAGTCAACTTACCAATTTTTACACAGAAGCCTAAGATGGGAGCAGCTCCAAAGATGCTGGAAAAAAGAACTAGAAATAAATTTTGGCAATTTTCAGAAATTCTAGGAAAAAAGGAGAGAAGCCACACATATAAGACAAACGTCCCGTGCCATAATGCCAATCAACACAGCAAATGCCATGTGAAAAGTGGTGACCGAGAGGGTAGCATTGCAAAGAAAGATCTTTGCAGAGTCTCAAAATAATTATTAGTGAAACCAGACAACAGTAGCAAAGGTAACCGTGGACAAGATATAAGATACCACTATTTTGAAGCCATGGTACTTTCTTCATTAGAAAAAAAAATCAGAATAGGTTTCTCCAAAATATCCAGTGACAAAATGTTTCATTTTACCTTATTGCTTCTGATTACATCTCCACAGCTGGGAAAGTGCTGATGGAGAAGAGGGAAGAGGGCCTCCTTCTCCCTCAAAAAGTGAACCCCAAGTGTTTGTGCCGCCCTCCGGTAGAGCAATGCGTAGGTGGCGTTTCCACACGTTAACTGTCAGTTGACCAATTTGTAGATATTTGTGGTTGCAAACATTTCAGCTCAAGATTTTATACTGAAAGTAATAAAATAAGTGTTGATAGCAATACAACCTAACTGATAAGACATCGTTCTTAGTAGGCACAGCAGGTTTTCTTTAAAACAGATTATCAACCTACCTAGGAGAGATTTTAAGGATTTCGTTTCTGTACAATAGGGGGAAGGCTGAAGGAAAGATTCCACAGACATTTGTATTGCAACATAGGCATCACTATTTCCTGTTGGGAAAGGGATTTTTTGTTTCTTTTTCAGATGGGGGACAAGGAATGGTGCGGAGCTAGAAGAAGTGACAAAGAACGTTTTAGCAGTCTGAGGAAGAATTTCAAAAAGTTTATTCACTCACAACTTGGACTTTTAAATGAGGGAAACAAATAGATGAAACAACCACAAAGTGCAACAGTTAAGTGTACGTTTAAAAAACTACTCCAGAGTACGAAGTCTACTCCTGTCATTTAGAAGGGCCAATGACTGAGATAATGGAACAGCACTTCCAGTTTTATTATACAACCTTAGCCAGGGAGCATTTGAAAGCTGATCTTAAATTTGAAAGTAAACTTCTTCCTTCATGTGAAAGAAGATTTATCACTCTGGTGACTACCCAGGAGGAGATCTGGGGATTGCAAAGAAAGACTGCAGCTAAAGGCAGGCAGGAATAACCATCAACACCAAATATACCAGTTTAAGATACCAAATTTCTTCTCCATAAGTGAAGGAGTGAAATAACGAGTGTTCCTGCCTTTTTCCTTTTTCTGCCCACCAGGGCAGAACAAGTAATTCAGGTACAGTGACATCTTTACAGAAATAATCAGACTATCTGCCTGGTTACTACTACCACTACCATTTTTGCTTTCAGCTTTGTCTTTATACCAAAAAATTCCAGCTCCACAACCCCAACCTCTGGATTATGTGAAGAAAGTTGGCGTAAAACCAACTTACAACCAGTTATCACAAGCAGTTTAACAGTCCAACATTTTACTTAAACTGATGCTGCTTCATCTTGTGTAGCATCCCTTATTTTCTCCATGCTTAAAATGGGGCATATTTTTAATTGAATCCATTGAGCTTTTCCCAAGTTAGAGGCCCAAAAAGACCAGAGCAGTCAGTAGATGCTGGTTCAGACAAGCACAGCAGAAGGCAGATGGGCACCGCGAAAACTACATACGACCTTTGTAGCAACAGATGTTAAAAGACTGTCCTAAATTACTCATTTAACATTTTTACTTGTAAGTTTGACTTGCCCTTGAATACTTATTTAACATTTTCATGTAAAAGATGGCAGCAGAAGAAAAAAAAAAAACAAAACAACTTTTTAATTTGCTTTTTAATTGTCTCTAGGGCAGAAGCTCTTGGATAAACTGGGAATTTTTCCAGTAGGTATGACCACTGCCATTACATCTACCAGCACCTCATCTCACTGCTGCCATGTAAAGACCCTTCATCATTTCAACAGCTGTGAGCAAGAGAGCTGTGTGCAAGTAACAACATTCCTCCTGAAAATGGGAGCCTCCTGGAAGCAACACTTCAGCTTTTTTTTTTTTTCCTCATATGCCAAATATCATGCCATGGGTGGTCCTTTGAAGACTTTCACTGCTGCCACTGAACTTGATTTGCCACTCCTTCCTTTCTATACTAAGAAATAAATAAAATCTGTAAAATCAATGAAGCCATTACCACAAAGACGAAAAGCAAGGGGTGGCAGACCTGGAACTGGTACGCTTGGCAGGCAAGCAATTCCAAACGTGACAAGGAAAGGAAGAGATGAGAAAAGAGAAGGGGGAGACACCATTTTCCCTTGAAGAATGTATGAATATTAATTTCAAACAATCACACAAAGGAAGTCGCCAGGAACCAGTTACAGTAACAAGGGAAATCAGCATTCAGAATTCCTATGGCTGTGATCAAATTATAAAGAATAAAATTAGCCAGAGAATATCAAATGGAATGGCACTTTATTTACTTTCCTTTGCTCTGCCTTCTTCTACTGAGAGAAATTAAAGTGTATTTTCTTTTACAAAAAAAGCCACAGGCAGTGATGGCCTATGTATCTGCAGAGATTTACAGCACAGGAGTGAAAAAAAAAAAGGAGGTGTAGCATCTTTTATCTCTCAGTACTTTGTGTAAACCCTGACAGCCTTGCTGCTTGAAACAGTCAAATCACAGAAATAAAATTTTAAAAAGTCTGAAAAGGGGCTGCGTCAGAAATGATAAGTGTTCATTTTCTATTGGTGGAACTTTTAAGGATCTGGGGGAGGGGGAGGAAGGCTAAAACAAAAAAAAAAAAAACAACACAAATGTCAACATTTGATTAGGGATCATAGCTAATTTGCTCTCTGAACTGCGAAATTCTCCAAAGCCGTTACTTCATGCAGCCAGGTCTCTCACTTTTCTCCTGCAGTGACACTAATGTAGTCCCTACAGAAGACAGCAACTCTGTTCTCTGCATTTTTGTTCAAAAGAAAAGCAAACTGTTGTTTTTCACCTTAAAGCATCTAGTAAAATGTTGCATCACAAGAACAAAAAAAGCCAGTGCTACAGCAACTGGGCAGATGAGTGTTTTCTGTAGCTCCATGCCTAGTCATGCTGGCTTCTGTGTCTTTTTGCCTTTCCAACAGGTTCATTTATGCAGGCCACCTCATCTGTAAAAGTTCCAGGCTCCCTTATGGACTGAAGCCTCAATACTCTAAGTGCAGTAATGACCGACCGCCAGCTCTCAATTTAACAGCGTGTTGACTCTAACTTCAAAAACCATCCCAGGAAATCACCATTAGGTGAGATAACAAGACCATGAAATTCATGCTATCATTATAAACTGTAAGCCAGCTGTTTTTCTTTATGAAGTGTCTTTAATTTCATTTTATTTTTCCCTAAGTCATTACACAAATGTCATTGCCAAAGACTTATCTCTTGCAAAGATGCTGGGACAGTACCAAAACAGCCATAAAATCTAAATATACTTTATAATCAAATTAAACAATGCTAAACAAGAGAAATGATTATACTTAGCTTTGTGCCCTGGGCTTTCTAAGATGATCTAAATCACAGTTCCCTTTCACATGTCCTATGCAATTGGACTGAAGCCTGAAAAAGATACAGTTTAGAGCCTTCCTATACACTCCCCAGTTTCTGTTTAAAAATCTCTTGTGTTCTGTTCTAGATCTGCCATCCAGAGTTATCATAACAACTACCAATTAAGTTTCATTTCCCTTGATTTCCTACAAGAAAAAAATAGATACATTCTATGCATATAAGGTCTTCCCTTCTTTCAATAAAGTTTGAACATAATCCTATATATGCTACATATATCATGATGCACATATCACATGTAGAAAAACTACTTTTTCCAGTAGCTTTATTTGGGGCTGTGGCTTGTTTGTTTCCATCTTCTTTGTGATAGTGTTTCCCTTTCTTTTGCAACCTAAAAATTGTGTAACATTCAAGCACTTCTATTTTCAAAACAGCCCTTAATTGCCACCTTAAAGAACATTGGCAGGTTTTTACACATAGACTGCTATATTTTCTAGCAGCTCTTACCTGGCACAAGAGACTTACAGTGAGCATGCTCTGAGCGTGCTATCAGCCAAGTTTATTAAATATGCAAAAGTAACATAGTTAGAGGGCTTCGTTTCTTCTGGTTTGCAGCCATTCATTTTTTGTTCAGCCTATAATTCCTCTCTTTTTCTAGAATAATGTTCATTGAGCTTCAGCACCACCAACTTGAACCTCCAGGGAACATACACATTCTCGACAATATACTGGACCTCAATAATGTTAAAGCCTGTATTTGCTCACTAATAAAATCTTTGTTGCCTCCTCAAATTTCGATTAGGAACTTTGAATATTAAAGATTAACATACTTAACCCAGTGCATCATACAGTCGTCTTAGACTCAAGCATAACCTTGGCTTGGTCCCAAGTTTAACTACCTTTTAAAATACTAACCACACATTAGCCAAAGATGTCTTTCATTTGGTTTTTACGTTTTCTGATGTGTACTTGTTGCATGGAATCTCCATGTTTCTTCTAGTATGAACAGATTACCTGTTAAACTAGAACTAGAGGTTCATTATTAGATGCATGGAAAAAATTAGTTGCTCTTCAGGCACACTAAAAGATCATTCCACTGAAATGCGCTACTGATCGCTGCTACCATCTGCAGATCAGCATGTGTACCAACCATTACTCATGTTCCCAAATGAATATTGTCTTTTATGCCACAGGAACAGCTCAGTAACCATTGACAAGCTCAATTAGCTGTTGTATTACACACCAGCAGCCTACAGTTCTACCCTCCTATTGCAGTCACTTACCAGCAATGTCAAAATAAAATCATGCTCTAAGATTTAACAACGCTATTCCCTCTGAAAGTTTTCCTTTATTGAATCGACACTAATCCTTACCTGAAAATAACTTTTAGCTGTTACCTTCAATTTATGAGGCTGCTTTAGAAAAGTACTCCTGAAGTACAGAACACTAGGCTGTATTTTAGACTTTTCCACTCAAAGGTATTATTAAATGATACTTTAAATAGGAAGCTTTTCCACAGGATAAGGCCTGCTGGTCCTCAGAACCCGATCACAACTTCCAAAGATTTCTCCACAATCACAAAATCCATGGGGCTGTGGGGGGGCTTTTTTTGCATTCTTTTCCAATTAAAAATAACAATTATTGGAACCATAATTCAAAGGTGGTCGATATCTTTAATGCTGTTTGCTAATTACCACCCCCATTTCATAACACAACAATCAGAAACAGTTGCAAAAGGCTTATTCAGGTTTTGCTGGCAGAGGGCTAGTTTCTCCTTACAAAAGAGGTCATTACCACACCTCTGGAAAGAGAAAAAGGAGAGTAAATACACATGGCTTTCCTCTCAGACAAAACTGCTGTGCTTTCCTCATCCCGTAGCCCCTGAGTGGCCTAAATCTTGATTGCAACAGTAAGACAGGACTCTGTCACCTAGCAAAAGGGGGTTTAGACAAAATGAACGCTTTAAAAAAAATTCTAACTTAGTTCAAAAGTGGTAGAACCCTCTTGTTTTCTAAACTATTGTAACCAAGCCTGTGATAAGGGCCTTATCACCATCAGCTTGAAGAGAGATGGGGCTCATGGAAGGTCATGTCCAGATCCACATTCTTCAATAAAAACCTCTCAATTACCTCCCCTATTTTCATTTAGAAGTACCCTCATAGAGAGAAAACAATGTTTTTCTCCAATATAAGGGATGAATCTTCTACAATACAGCTATTTGGCTAAATTATCTGCTTACAGATAACAGCTGAATTGTTTAAGACCTTATTTTTCTTACTGAGGGCTACAGGAAGAAATTTCAGAGCTAATTTATCACTGCACTATTGGGCTATATTAAGTGAAAGATAATGGCCTGCAAATAGATATATAGCTATTTCAGTGAAAATAGCTGAGGGAGTGCTGTTAGCTCCTGATGAAAATACATAGCAAAGAAGTGAAATTCCATTGAGAGGCTTTTCTTTTTTCTTTCTGGCTGCATTTTTCCCCTCATCCAAAAGAGGAAAGTGTTCTGCTTGTTAATAAAGAAATCGTTGTGGGGGAGTGTGTGGATATTTTGTGTATTCTCTAACTTATACTATGCCTCCATCCTAATCTCAGAGGAACCCAAACATTAAGAGGTGGGTAACCTTCATTTAAACTCTGAAGTTTAAAATTTGCTTTCAGTAACAGAAAGAAAGAGGAGAAAAGACATTTGTCTCAACTAGTTTGCAGTGCTGGAACTTGCGGCAAATTAATACTTGTCTTTGTAACGAACAATAAAAGAGAATATTAACCAAGAGTTACAGTACTTGGTATGGAACATTAAAAATTAAACATGAAAGATGACTGATTAGTTCAGGGTTAATAATGCATTCTTCCTTAAAAGAAAAAAAAGAAGAAAAAAAAGCATAGTTCAAACTGTGTCCAAAGATGGCAGGTGACAGAAAGCAGCGACCTCAGATGACTGTTCTAGGACCACATCCCAAAACCCAGCACAATTAAGCACTAATTGGTCAGCAGTCTCAGCAGAAATGCCAAGAATTGAGTAAAGCATTGGAAACCAAAGCCTCCCACTCTACCCAGGAAGGATGCTCTCTTCATGTCAGAAATTTTAAACACCACCGCAGAGAAGCCAGAACTTCCCCTGTTAGCACAACACTGGGCCCATAGATACAAGGCTCCTCAGCAACTGAGGAGCATGTACAGCATGGGCACCATTTCTATGTATTACTTCCCTTGCAGCACCTACCATATTTACCATACACCAGAAACTGCAAGTAAATATAGTTCCACTTTGACTATGAAGAATTGCTTACTGTAGCGCGACACACGACATCAATTATCAGGAATGCCACTGACAACTTCCACCCACATTCAATTACCCATCTATACAGGACTGCCTAAGTTACTTCTGCTTTGAAGTAAAATCCTTTGCAGCAAAGCATAGCAAGAGTGCCCGGCATGAAAATGTCACAGGGCAGACGGAGAGCCTCGCAGATCTGCAAGCAGTGGATATGAAATAGGAAGCTTGCAGGGCAACTTTGGAACATCAAGTCTCATAGCAGTTTCTCTTGATTAAAAACAGAGGGGGATGCAAAAGGGAAGGCAGAACTCTGGAAGAGTCCCTGATGACTAGCATTGACAGGACAGCTTCAAACAGCACTATTTTCCCAGCTACACAGTGAGTGCAGGTTTCACAAAAATTAGCTCAAATGATCTGCGTGAGGCAGAAGACAAGACAGGCAATCCGTTCTCAAGATGGGAATTGGTGAAACACTCTGCTGTTTTAGGCACCTACTGCTTCAGGACTTCATGAATTTGGGCAGGGTAATTGAGCCCTAAGGGAAAGAGGAAAAAAAATTGCTCCCTGAAAAATGGCAGCAATCAAAAAGCAATGTGGTAAAATACTATGGTAAGATGGTCTCATATATCAAATATTGATCCAGCTCCTGTAAACACATGAAGTTCATGGAAGTCAATTTTCCTATTAATCCTACATTCATGCCTTAATAGAACTACCCCATATTTTATATTCATTTTCATTCTTGCTGCAGTAGCAAAGTATTTTCAGCTCAAAAATCAGACTTGCCTTTAAATGTAAGAGGATTCTAAAAGCATGTCCTGAAATATTGCACTCATCTCCTCTCTCTCCTCCTTTCCTCCCTTCCAAAATACTACTGAAATGCTATTAAAAAAGTTATATCCTAGAACCCATCTTCTCTCCTGTTAAGCTGCATTCTGCTTGCAAATAGGAATGACTGGTGCAGCAGTTAAAAATACAAAATTTATGAAGCTTTATGTCCTCTCCCATTTTGTTTCTCCTTGTTCTCTCACCTTAGAGAAACAGTTTTATTTCTAGGGAAGCCTATACGTACACAGAGCACTAGAGACCAGAGTCTTCTGTAAAAATGGATTTACAATAAAGTACCCATTTATTATACAGTTTCATTTGGCTCTGATCATAATTAGACAAATGGCAAAACAAAACTGTTACATTTAGGTCAGCCTGATCGCTCAATACGTGTGCAGCATTTCTCTGAAAGGGGCTCGTGGCATGTTCTTTTTGAGTTTTGAAAACATCATCTGAAAATGCAGTCTACACTACAGCAAAAGGATTCACAAATGAGCACATGCTATGGCTGTACAGCAGACTCAGAGCAGGCCCAGATTTAGATCAAAATTCAGCAAAGTAATAAGAATTTTTCACATGGGGTAAAAATGTGAAGTTCCATTTGATAAGAAGTAGACAACACGGTCACAGCTGAAAATTGCCGCACTATAGTTTTGACTATTTCAGTCTTCACTCATAAGCTAATAGGGCACTAGCACAGAGAATCATAGAAAATCTCAAGTTGGGAGACCTCTGGAGGTCACACAGTCAAACCTCCTGCCAATTTCAGGAGCCAATTTCAAAGCAAGGTCTGGCTACTAAGGACCTTAGCCACTACAGTTTAATACCTCTAGAGATGGAAATACACAGCCTCTTTGGGCAGCCCACACCAGTGCTCAGCTACGCTTGCTGTGCAGAACTGTTGCCCTTACACGCAACATCCCTCATTCCCACTGCCTCTTTTCCTTTCACGGGGCACCTCCATTCTCTCTAGTAACAACCCACCAGGGCAGGCTGTGACAGCATTTGGAAACCCCTGGAGCCTTCTCCCCTCCAAATTAAATGAAAGCAGCTCCCTCCACCTCTTCTCCTGTTGTCACGTGCTCCAGCCCCCAAGCCCTGCACTCTCCCCGGTCTCTCAGCATCTCTCAAACTGGGGGCCTCAAACCAACCATGGTATTCTAGACCTGACCTTGTGAGTGCTAAGCATACCAAAATAATCACTTCTCCCTGATGGCTACAGTCTTCTTCACACAGCCTGTACCAATGCATTGGGTTATTCCTTCTCAGGTGCAAGAATTTGCTTTGGGCTCTTTTTTTTTTTTTTTAAAAAAACTTTATGGGGTTCCTGGCAGTCCGTCCTTCCCACTTGAGGCCTCAATGAATGGGAACATATTGACTGTTCCTCCACAATCTAATATCATTCACAAACTTGCTGAAGGTGCATTCTTTCTCACTGTTCGGATTCATAACAATGCTAAACAGTACCTGTCTCTGTCCCAATCCTTGAGGAACACCAACGGTCCAGCCAGTTTTATTCCCACCTTTTCACTCATCTAAGCTGTCCATATATCCTCAATTTCACTATCAGAGACTGTGTCAAATGTCTTTCTAAAGTCAAGATCGGGGACCGTTACTGTTTTCCCTTCATCCAAAGAGACAGCAACAACTTTCTCACAGAAAGCCATCGGGTTGGGCACTCTTCTTAAAATCCATGCTGGCTCTTCACAATCGCCTCCTTGTTCTTGTATGCATGGAAATGGCTTATTAAACCAAAATACTGCTTAGGCACTTACTAAACGTTTTCATTAAGGACTGAGGAGACATGAGCCCTTGGGAAAAAAGACTTCGTAAGCTCCTAAATCTCACTATCAAGAAGTCTTCCCAATACTTTACAACTTTCTCCATGAAATTCTGCTCATTCCTCTCAGATGTTTATTATTAGATATTATTTACTAAATCTCCTGTTCCAAAATAGCCATTTTTTTTGGCAGTGCACTTTTAGCCTCATTGTATTTCAGTAAATAACAGCCATTGTATCCCAGGTTCCTTTTAATTCTTGTGTCCTCCCTTCTATAAGGCTTTATGGTAGATCTAGATCTAATTAGAACGTCCTTTATACTACTTGAATAATATCAAGCAGTCCAGACTTCACTTTCTCATTGAAACTGTTGGAGTAATTTAGCAATGTTTTTGATGACAGAAGCACTGCTTCGTTTTCCAACTAACAGCTATCTTAATACAGTAGCCTCCCTCAGGACACACTTCCAAAATTAACTTTTGTTCTCACTTCTACTGTCCAATAAATATGTACTACATCGCTGCCTCCTCTTCCTCCTCACTTAATTACCTGTATTTCATACCTGAATGTCATCAAGTGCCAATGATTTATTTTCTAAATCAACTTGAAGTCATGTAAACATTAGGAAACTCATCTTCGTTGAATTCATTTGAACCAGGATTAGCCTACCCATTTCTCAATACACCCTTTCCCGGTTTTTTTGCCCCATCCTCACGTTTGCTCAAAATTTCATAGAAACAGAGCCTGTGCTGCTACTCTCAAAATTCAACATTATGTAAATGTCCTCTGGAATGCAATCACCAGTGTCACAGTAAAAGTTGATTTTGGCTGACCCCATCATTCACTGTGCTTTTAACTTCCTGGGGTTTTATAAATATAAACTAGCCATTAAAAAAAAAAAAAAAAATAGAAACAGCAGAACATGAGAGAATTGCATTTTAAGTTATGTATTCATAAGACTTATGTTGGATCAGGTTTGAGATTTCAAGTATTTTATATAAAGGGCTTGATTATTTATTTACTTGTTTTTAAAGAGGGCTCTCTTCAAGAAGTCATCACAAAAGATATGAGAAAATACTCTCTCAGCTACCAGCTACGTTCCTCAGCCTGTCCTCCAGTGGATGAATGCTCCAGTCCCTGAACGCTAGCAATGTGTTTCAAAAATATCTCAGTACTTGTGGTCAAGCTCCACAAGTAGGATACATATGTCAAGGTAGCCGTTTACCTGTCTGACAGAGACACACTATTCTTTCACTTCTGTCAGGGAAGCTGGAGAAAGCTTGCCAATTTTCTACTTCATTTTCATAAGAAATATTGTAGTTCTGGTCTCTCGGAAGAGATCTGTCAATGATCTACCACAATTTTGATGTTCCCAATGAAAATCTAAATTCATTCTTGTCTGAGCTAGTTGAGTATACCTAATACACCTAAGAAGACATTTTATAAGGAACAATCACACATCAGCAAGAACACAGAGCAGATGACAGCCCCCACAAAACATTTTTCTGGTTGTTCACTTTGAGTGTCAAAATGTTACAAAAGAGTTACGAAACAAAGCTGCTAACAAGAATAAAGCAAAACTTATTACACATTGTCCTGACAACACGATGCTAAGCGTACACATTTTGCCCTTGTATGCCATTAATTGCAGTGTAAAAATATCAAATAGCAGTACTATTGAAAAGTTGTGTCTGGCAAAACTCACTTTGGTACGAAGGTATTAGTGAAAGAAAAAGCAGCAAAAGAAGAAATATCCTAAACCTTGGATTTCCTGTTTTTCAGCAACCCTGTAATATGTCACCAAAGTGTTTATTTTTGTTTCTGCTTTTAAGCAAATTGAAAAATGACGATTATGAATGCTGAGCATTACTATTATATGAAGCTGATAATAAAAGGAACAATTATGATGTCCCCCAGTACAGATGAATAATAAAGCCTCGTTTATTCTTTTATAAACAGTGCAGTTTAAAACAGACAAACGCTAACTTCAAGAATTTGTCTTAAATATTTCATTGGCACTTTTTAAAATGTTTATTTCACTGGCACTCTGCTCTGCTTCAGAGAACCCTTCACATCAAACATTTAAATGTTAGTTCATGAAGCAACTACCCTGCACACAATGCAATAATCCATATACTCTATAGTAAATGACTTCTCTTCAGCAAAGCTGAACTATATTAGCGTATCTGCAGAGTTCACAAGACATGTACAAACTTGTGAAATTCCAGACAGAAGTATACAGAGCACTACAAGAAAGCCTTCCTGACATGCTGTCACAGTTGCTTTTAATTTGTAATTTCCATACCATTTTCTCATCCGAGTATTAACATTTCCATCACCAGACTCCCATATATCACTGCCTTACATTGACACCTGCTGGAAGTGACTGGGATTGTAAACCATTCCTTTTTTCCTCAATCAGTGCCTCATTTAACTCTACAGGCAAACCAACAATTCTACTTTCAGTAAACTAAGCACAAACACCTGAAAAAACTAAGCCACATAACCTTTTAACAAACAGAAAAACATACAATGTGTGATTTTAAGCTACCCAAAAATTACCAAGGCTATCACTGCATGGATTCTCAATCAGATAATATATTTTAATAACAGCCTTTGAGAAGATTTTTTTACTACCCCTTGGGTAGATTTAAACTCAATTAAGTATCCAACCATTTACTATGCTCTCAGGCTAATTAGCAAGTAACTACTACTGCAAGAGTCCTTAAATTGCTCCTGTTTGACAAACGTTGTTACAAACTAGCTTATGCACAAAAATGTGACTAAATAGGTTTTAAAGCACTTTTGATTTCCTAGTGCTTATGAAAAGACAATTAAAAACCACGTCTTTACGTTAATGAAAAAAAGATTTGCCTTATTCACAAAAGCAAACAGGGCTGTTTAATGATACAATTGATAAAGACAAGAGTAATCAAGGCATGCTTGTTAAAATAGCTTGTATGTACACAAACTACTGTCTATCATCCTTTCATAATGAAGATACACCTCTTAGTACAGCTTTGTAAACAGGAGCACACTGAAACCCGCTTTTAAAAACAATTTTCTCCCATATGCCCGAACTTCCTTTACAAGCTTCACTGTTATGAACCAGATACCGCATTATACCCTTTTCTTACTTCCAAACTCTACTATTACAGAGGTGGGATCTTTTTTACTTGATGTCATTTGTTTATCTCTCATAATGAAAAACACATTTCAGGTTGAAGCAATTATGTTGAGTTACATGGTGGCTTCGCTTTATTGTCGGAATAAGACATGGTCATACACTTTGGTTTTCACACACCTTGTATGCAAAATTCAGGCATAGTTTCACCAAAAACCACAGGCAGTTTTAAAGTATCACAAGCATCAAGAATAAGAAAAAAGTTCAAAGGAAGACAAATAGAATTTCTATAAGGTTATGTCAGTACAGAGCTGAAGACCTCTCCAATTTCATATTTTTCTGAAGTTATGAAGCAGGATCCTTATATTAAAGTCCAATAATATACCACAGTATGACCATCCTACACAGACACCAACGCTGCAGCACTATTAACTTGTGGACTTTACAGACCAGTTTGAAATTTATTTTTTTAATCTGGTGAGTGACCAACCAACTTTAAAAATGTATTTTTACTAGGTAGCTTAGATCATTACCACAGTATTAAAGTTCTGAACTACTGAACCTGTGCAATAAAAAAAGTAAACATGGTCTCAGTGGAAGCAGAAATAGTCAGTCACCAAAACAGGTAACAGCAAAAATGCCAATATGAGTTGTAGCCTATGTAAACATGCTTTTCCTCCAACTTTTCCTTATTTTTTATCTCTGAAAAAACTCTATAAATACAGCCAGGGGAAGTCAAAATTTCATGTCTACGTATTAGTCTGCTAAACTCATTCCTAATTAAAAGTTTCACAAAGCTCAAAAGCAAAAACACTGGGCATAGAAGAACAGAGTTAGTCTACATAATGGGTATCCAGGAGTTAAAGTACTGCATTTACCGAGAATTAACCAACTCCTTTGGAAAAGATGTGTAGTATTTTACAAAAGATCATTGAACATTAACAGTTTCCTTCTGGATATTTAAATGGTAGGCAAGATAGCACTGTTTTAAAAAAAAAAAAAAGCATCATACTGACAAGCACAAGGGTTTATTTGTATTGCATTCTTTAAGAACACAAGCACATGAGAGCATGGTAGGCTTTAAAAACACACTAGATAGCCTAGATACTTTTTACACTCATCCCATACTTACTTACTTTTCTTTTTATCTCAGAAAGACAACAGAGTTGGCATCAGACACTCTCAAGATTTAGGGCTTATATTTCTTACCTTACAAAGCTTCTGGTAACGTGGAGAAGAAACTGCCATCCTCTGTAAACGATGCAACAACACCACAACTTTCTGGAGAGACGTTCTCACCACAGCCATCATTTTAAGTTTGCCACACTTCTGAAGACACCTCAGAATTTGCATTATAAATGAAGAGCAACTATCATTTCCTCCCGGTCACTGGACAATGATTTGCCAGCTTTCTGAGCATGCTCTCTTCCAGGACTGCTTTTGCAAGCCACAGGCTTTATACGTTTCAAAGGCAAAGGAGGTTGATATAGCATAAGTTTCTCTCCCAAAATAACCCCACGAAACAAATGCAAAAAAATAACAGTCTTCACAGATTCTTCTAACTGGTACTGCTCAGCTCTGCTTGTGCAGAGGGTAAATTAAGTTGTTGAGCAGCCGAGCGTCTGCCACCGTTCAGGAGTGCTCTAAATAGCCAGGAAAGATTATTAATTTAAGCCTGAAAGCTGTAGGAACAAAAAAGGAATTCCTTCAGGAAGACGGCTCCGGTGTATCACAACAGTTGTTCTCCCCTCCTAGCTGCTTTCTATCGGCAGACTGAGCATTCGCTCCCTCACTCCAGGAAAGGATGCTCTCGCTCCCAGACTAAACGCAGCTCTGGCAGAGCTGTAGCGTGAGTGAATAACAGACTGTGTTATAAATCTTGAGAGAGGAGCACAGGGATACCTGCCCTAATTATATCAGCCATACGTTAAAGGCTACTAACTCACACAGGCGCTTCTCAAAACTAGATTACCCGATACAAAAGGAAACACCACAGGGGGTAAACCTCTCTGCTAAGAAAACTCTCTTAAAGCTAATTTAGTCAAAGGGATCTCAAAGGATTCACACTTGCACGAGAAAGTAGGAATGCTTTTCAGGAGCTGTTTACAATTAAAATCTTTTCCTGAATGATTATCAGGACAAGGAAGAACAGGGTTTTGACAAATTAAAAGCATATGGTTGTGCCTTCACCCCTTTTTCTAGCCATCCTTGAATCCAAAGAGCTAACATCATTTTAATGTTTTTCCCATGACAAAGCAGAATTATTTAAGCCATCTAAGGATGGCAGTAGAACATTCAAGAGCATGGAAGTGTTTTGCTACCAGTGAGGCACCTGTTTTAGAGGGGCTGCTGTAGAAAATGTTTAGGGAGACCATTATTAACACAGTAGCTGGTAGACATCATTACAAGTAATCGTATTATTTAATGTGCATATTGCCACATGAATAGGTACATACACATTTCAAACACATCAATTAGCACAGTATGGAGGCACCAACTACAGGTAGCAGCCAAAGTTCATATGAACCTAGATAATGCATAACTTAGATGCCGGTGCATTATACACTGGTTTGCCTATTCTCAGGCACTTTCCATCTGGGGGGATGAATGGCTCTTCATACAGGACTTTTAAAAACTCCTCCCATCCAATTCAGTTAACACAACTTTTTCACCCTTATTTTTAGAACTGAATCAATATTTCTACCAGTCCTCAGGCAAACCCCTTTTACCTGTACTCTGTTTTGTTCCTGATCTGTCCAGAACCAGTGACATCATTTTGAAGAAGCAAAGCCTTCGTTCCACTCTGTGTATACAAATCTTGCCATCTGTATATTCTCCACCTTACCAGACTCACCTTCTTTTTCCTTATCTCCACCACTCATTTGAACCATTCCCCTGTACTCCATTGCTCCTGGCTTATATCTTCTCTTCCGCCACAAGTCTGTTCCTTTAACCTACCAGCTCAAGCCTACAATCATTAGCTGAGACACTATTACCAAACATCTTTTGAGGAAACCTATGAAGGAGCACAAGTCCAAAAACACTGAGGCATTCAGAAATAACTATGCAAGAGCTCAAACCTCTTCTGTGTAAGACAATGCACGGTCCACATTTGCCTTCTTTCAGTTCTGCTTTTTTCCTTCCCAGCTAATATACAAGTTTGAATCAAGCAGTGACACAAACAAACAGCCCACTGCTAGTCATGTTGATTTTAATTTACAATAAAACGAAATGTTCAAATTACTTTGAACAGCTTTACTTCTGTAGGCACAGGACTTCACACATATTGACCGGCATTACTTCTTATCATTTCCTAGCTCACTTTCTGCATCTTGCTTCAAATTAGGTTTTAACCTCTTTCAGGTGGCTGCTAAACATTTTGCAACACAGACTGGAGTGTTTCAGCGCCAACCTGGAAGGAAAGTCTTCAACATTTAGATACTCACAGAATGAATTAAAAAGACTGATGCTACGATTTTGATATTCCTCCTTTTCAAAAAGAAATAATTACCACACTCAAAGTTTGCGTTATTTGCATAGTATTGTTGCTAGCCTCAGATGTTGCAATGTAGGTCAAAACAAAGCTTCAACAGGGCCCAGATCATTGATTCCACTGTAGACTGGCTTGACCTGCGGCCAAACAAGTTAGCCCCACAGTGTAACTGAGGATAGTCCTCCCATCACACACAGATGCCAGTTTAACAGGTGATCTTATTTTGCTATACATCATGCATTTTCAACAACAACAAAAAATTCATTATGTTTTGTCCATGTTCAGCACATATTTCACCTAGAATTTATCACACCTTAAACTCATAGTAAAATTTTACTCAATAAACAGGCCTTGGGGGCAGGGGCATCTTCACACAGAGTGGAGAAAGTCACAAGCCCTGCATTCTTCTTATAACCATTTAAAAGAAATACTTCTTCACATATTCAAAGTACAAAGAGAAGAACATTGTCATTTAATACCACTTAACAGGGGAAGAATAGGAAATTATCTTTGTTTAACTTAGAATTTGCAAGGGAGGGGGCTTGATTTTTTAAGGTACAGCAAGATGTTAGAGCTTCATTTTGTTCTCATGAACAAATATTTGAAAACAAACATTGATTTTGGAGTGTTTTCCAGTGTCATGATATGAATGTCTTCAGTTATATTTAAAATGAGATTGAAAGATGGTAGGGGAAAAAGTTAATTTCAGAAGCCATTACACTATTGCAGTCTTTGACATGCTCTACTTAACTTCCTTTGGTAGTTGAAAAAAGCACATAATATTATGTGAAGTCATGGGTAAGTTAAGTTATTATGCTTCATGTGTACAGTATGTAGAAGCATACAGTCACAGGAAAAGGTGGAGAATATCAGGTAAACGTTATGCTGAATAAGGGGAGGCCATGCCCAAGCCCCTACATTGGCCTTCTCAACGGTTAGAAGCCAGGACAATGGCCCCGGTCAGGAGCTGGTTATAGACCTTCTCCCCACAGCAGCCCATCTTGCCCAGCAGTTCTCCCCTCACACAGCACGATTCCGGTAAATTTAACCAGATTGCAGCCCACCCAATGCTGCAGGGCAAACACTCTTCCATGACCAAGTTGCTTCACAGCTGCATAGAGCCAACAAGCAAATTGGAAAATAACAGCTTTATCTTGGTGTGATTGACCACACAGAATGCAAGGTAATGCAAAAAAAGTCTATTTACACACAACACCGCCTCATGTCGTTAGCTTCCTGTGGCCTCATTTTAGCTCTTCCACCTCCACTGTGCTAGTTGTTTGGGGGGGGTTGCCAATAGAAAGTATAATATTAAATTCTACATGTTGCCATCACAGACTAGTCTCAGCATTTCACAAAGAGCCACATCTCTACAGAGGAGTTACCCGACTGACCTTAATCATATAAACATTGGTGAGTGATATGTCATCTTCAACACACACAAGCTTCCACAATATATTGTTCTGTTCCTTATGATTAGTAAGTAGCTTGCTATCAGATACTTTAAACTGTCTTGTTTCATTTAAATTCAATGTAGATATGTTCAGATTAACAGCACTGCTGAAAGCAGCACTTTTTTTTTTTTCATTAGAAGCTGTTCAAACCCCATGAACTTAGACCACAGACTTTATTCCAAAGCTAGAGTGCAGGATTTAATAACTGATCTAGCCTCCCAGTTCTGTGCATATCAAAATAACTGTGCTAAATGACACAATGTAATTAAAGGAAAAAATATATTAAAACATAAAAAGATGACACATGAACATCGTTCACATCAGATAAACCGGACAAAGCCAATTCATATATCATAGAAATACAAAATCCTTTTAGCTGGTGATGCTGCCACTAACACAAAGATTTTGATTTTGAAGAAACTGTCTGATCTCCACACCCTTTCTCCTCCTGTTTTCTCTCAACACACTGTACCGTTACCAGCTCCTCTCTCTCTCTCCTACCTCCCCAAAGGAGATGTATGGGATATGCATAACCAGGAACAGCCAGACAACGTGGTACTCAGCTAGTCCATGGTCCTTACTCAGGGAGAAGGGATCTCTCTTCTGGATTTTAGACAAGCTAGGGTGTCCTTATATTAAAAGGGACTGGTAAATGGTGTCAGTTAGGCTCCTCAGTTATTTCTCAGGTTTCCAGTTTGTGGCCTGTAAGGAAGGCAGGCCAGCTGGGGAGCTGCTGGAAAGCAGGAGAGGGAGAAGAAATGATCCAAGCATGACGACAACTTGGATTGCTGGAAAAGGAGAAGGAAGGTAGCAGGCAGGGATAGGAGACAGTGCAGCCCAGAAGAGCTTTATTTGGAGGGAAGTAGATTAAATTGTTTGGTTGGACAATCCCACAACATGACTTGGTTTAATTAAGTAGACACTTCCTGAATAGTCACCCTCCAAGATTTAATACACTTCCTGAATACAGTCACCCTCCAAGGACATTTGAGAGCCCTCAGCGCCACAGCTGTCCACAAAATATGCATTTCAAACCTCAGGAAGAAAAATCTGCTTCTTCCTTCACACACCTGACTTCTAAAATACAGTTTTTTAAACACCTTCCAATAGGCTGCAGGTTTCCCCACTCTAGTAGATAGCTTTCCTTTATAACATTTGCCATTGAGAAAAAGCATGAATAACAGCATTATTATTTAGTTTCTCACCTGTATCTGCTTCCTGAGTTCCCTTCTGCAGGCACTGTCCTGAGCAGTGTTCTCACGCTGGGATGCATCTGCTAGAACATTAACTGTCGTTTCTGCCTCTTGAAGCCACTTGAGGAAGCTCTCCAGATCCTTGTGTAAGGCCTGTACTGTCTTCAGCTCTGTCTCCAAGAAATTCTGCCTATCAACAGCTCTGTAAACAAGACAAGTGTCAGAATATTCTCCCATAACATACAGCATTACATACCTCATAATGAAACTACTAAAAGGAAATCTGAAAGTTATCTCTATTAAGAAACCATACATTTGACCAGCTGTCACAGCTGGTTTTATCATTATTTGTATCACTGTTTTTCTGGTTATTATATCTATAGCTACCCACAGATGTTCTGAACTGGTTAGATATGTCACAGCCCGTTTTAAAAAGGCACGTGGAAGAAATGAAGTTATTAATTAAAAACCCAGCTTTTCCCCTTTGAGTATTTCCATCATGGACTTATGCTACCCCAGATGGTAGAAGTGTTATTCCCATGTGAAAAGTGTGAATGCTTTTCCTCATCAACAAAAATCATGTGGAATAGAAGCACTGAGAGTTCGGGGGAATTTTTTTCCTCCTCTTTTATGGTGAGGAGAAACATTTCCCTAAATTTCTAAGAGTTAAAGTGCTGAGGGACGAAAAGCCAAATACCTGGCGCTCTCTGCTAAAAGGCAAGATTTTTGGCACTATCACTCAGAGTAATACACTGCCATCATAACAGACAAGCCATGCTCAACATGCTTAAATCTAAAAAGAAGACTGGCAGAATATAGAATCATAGAATCTTCACAGTTGGAAAGGACCTTTGAGATCATCGAGTCCAACCATACACACCCAAAAAAAAAAAAAAAAAACAAAAACAACCCCCTACAATCTCTGCCACTAGAGCATGCATATAGTCCAAATTTTCAATCAACCTAAAAGATCTCTGGTTGGTGCAAACACAAAAGTTTTTGTTTGTAAGAGGATTTTTTTTTAAGATGTAAGGAACTCATTTAAAACCTTTGGATTACATTGTTGGTAAGCAACTTCAAAAGATTTCCTAGGAAAAAGATCACGTTATACTTCTGCATAACAGAACTTTCATTGTCACTAAAATGAAACTCAGATGGGAAACTGTTATAGTCAGCAATTTTAAAAGCTCTGATTAACAATGTTAATTAAAGCATGACAAGCTAAATTTCATCCCTTTGAGGCTGTTATTCTGCAGTATCCCGTTTCCCAAAATCAGGACAAAAGAAAGAAACAAGCTCTCCCACATCAGCACACTGTATAGAAATCCCTAACAGGGCTACTATCTAGAATGCTGCTGCTAAATAAGTAGGAAGTTCAATTTTATTTTCACATCAAGCACTAACCATATTGTAAGATTTCAGGGGTAAACTGATATTTAATTTCAGGTAAGAAAAGGCCAAAACACTCAGCACTTGATATTTGCACATTAATTGGACAGTTTTCTACAGTTGGGCCCACCAAACTTATGTGTCTTCTGCCTCCTTCTACTTGGGCTTTCTTTCCTCCTTGCCATGCTGTGGCAACAGCACTGCTCAGCAGTATTAGGGTATCACTGTGTTTAAAATCACAAATTTCAAAAGTAGTTAAAATACTCTTTTTAGAAAGGAAGCTGCAGGTGTTCAGTACCATTCAGGATGACATTTCAAAACAGGTATTCTGGTTTAGTAGCACATCA
This sequence comes from Chroicocephalus ridibundus, assembly GCF_963924245.1. Lineage (NCBI taxonomy): Eukaryota > Metazoa > Chordata > Aves > Charadriiformes > Laridae > Chroicocephalus > Chroicocephalus ridibundus. Next base: position 55,748,421 of record NC_086286.1, on the reverse strand, counting down.
GAAGAGAGACCCAATGAAAAGCTGTTTTCCTTCAAGGGCAGTAAGAAATTCTCACACAACCCCAGTTCTGCCAGGCTTACATTCCTAAGTATTAGCATTACCAACTGCATTTTCTAGAGACTAGACTACTTGCAAAAAGATAGTGTTGCAACCCTCACTTTAGGAGCTTAGGTCTTATGCCACTTGTTAATAATTGCTTTATCCAAAATAAATTTGGATAAATAATAAATTGAATCATTCGTGACTTCACGCTTGCCCAAGTTTTGGCTACTGGTAAATGACTAGCAGGGCAAGAAGCCTTCATTCTTACTTCTCACTTGAAACTCTGTAACGCTTCATGCACTCTTGAGAAAAAAAAACCATAACAACTAGCATGCTAGGGATTATAAATGGTTTGTTAGATATTGCCTAGAAAAAGATAACAAGCACCAGCTCAAAAATTAGAACACACCAAGGATCTGCAAGAAAAACGTAAGGTAAAAGCAGTTATGAGCTCTGACTTCAAAACCCTCTCCCTCTGCAGGGATTTTCTTCCCCAGCGGCAGGTTAAGGCCAAAGGTGGAAGAACAGAAGTGACAATGGGAAGAACAGACTGGTAATAAAGGTGACCTTCAAAGAAAAAGAAAAGCCCCAAAGGATGAAACACTGCAAGTGACCCAGATCTCAGTCTAAGTACTGATGTACTAGATGGGAAACGAGACAACCTGAACTTTGTAGCTAATAACATTTATGGAAAAATGTCATCTTCAGCCTAAAGTTTTAATTTCTCAAACTTTCTGTTTATTTGAAATTAAAGGAAAGAATGAAATCCTATTACAGTCCCACTGCTGTCATGATATTTGAATTAAAGCTGAAAATAATTCCTTTCACTAAATACGTACTCCATCAGAATAAATTAACAGATTTAGAACTAATGTTCTAAGATTACATGGGTGCTTTTAAAGAGGATCTGAATAGCAGTAGTGAGCAACACTTACAGAGCAGATGCAAATACTTTCATTTCCTTCCAGTAAAGGTCACAAATGTAAAATAGAAAATTATGGAGGATTCCATATTGCAGATTAACAACTACTCCATGCTATAAAAAGACAACTCAGATTTTCAAAGCATTCTAATACAATTAGAACAATCTCAAAAGACAGATGGTCCTTCTAGGATGTAAGAATTAACTATAAGGAGAACCTGCAGAATCCTTTACAAATGCAGCTAACTTCACTTAACACTGTGATCGTGAAGAAGGTCTAAGCAGATTCTATCAGCAGAGACATATTCAAAAAGAAAAAGAAAATTGTAACTCTAGTATTTAAGTTTTTATGGCACTGTTTCAGGTTTCTGTTCCACCCAATTATTTTTTCAGATTTAAACTAAAAATCTGCAATGCACACAGGTGTATGATGAAAAGAAAGTCAGAAAATAACATCTGAGAGTACAGACAGCAACTATAATGCATTGAGGCAGCCAAACCACACAGAATTACTACAGTTTCACCCTAACATATAAAAACAGAACATAAACAGCCACTGGGCAGAGTATCCAATTTACACAACATCAAGCTGGGGAGCTTCAATCTCTTAATGCCAACAGTTTTAAAATAAGCTACTTCAACTTCACGTGCCATGGCTACATCTTCCTGGTAATATTCTTGTACTATTCAGGACTCATTCTTCCACAACCTCCAAGCATGGGAACAAACAGGTATTTTAAAGCATTATGCTGTAAATACAGATTTGTGCTTATAGAAGCCATAGGGCCACACGTGTGCTCTGTGAACAACCCCTGCATGTCGCAAGATCTGCCTCATGAAGTGAGCCTTGTCACTCAAGGTTCACTAGTATTTCTGTTTATTGCATTTAAAGCAAGTAAAGAAAGTTTCATTCCCTTGAAAAGGTGCTTTCACTTCACATTCTCCCCTTTCAGTTCTACTCTGCTGGTCCATGGGGTTAACGTTAAGCAGCTCCACGCTCTCGCTACCCACAGGTTCTCAGAGTTCTCCTTTACGTTCTGTCCCTGGTTAAAAAACAAAGTAGATACTCATCTTCCTAAGGCTGCAGACTGCAAAACAGTAGCCCTAGTGATAATTGAGGAGCTTCAGTTATACGTAACAGAATGTATATTATTCCAGACTTTAGCAGATTCAAACATAATTAGAGGCTTCCAGGCAGGAGTTGTTCTTTCTAGTCACCTGCTGAGTGGTGGGCAGTTTTATGCCACTTCTAGCCAAAACACTGCAAAGTTTGAATGTGAATGAGACTACTACAGAGCTGTAGTCTACCGTTACTGCTAATCTAACAAGGAGCTGTTTCCCCTCACCCTCTAATTGCATCTTCATCCCCAGATGTCACCATGACATTCAGATGAAGTTAGTTTCCTTTGAGGTAAGAAAGGACAATCTGAGGGTGAAAACGCTGCAGTCCCTAATCTTAATGCAAATGAATGGTCAGGAAGGGCCATTTCAGGAGATGACCTCATCACTATGTCCTAGTTCAGAAAAAGTAAAAGTAAAAAGCCAAGGAAGTTTTGTCACATGCCAAAGCCTTTCCTACTGTCTACTGTAAGTTTTCTGAAAAACCATTAAAAGAAGTTGTCTGCATCACATAGAATAATTATGAAATGCTTTACTCACTTGAAAAATCTTATATCTCAAAACATTTAAAGATTAACAAATTTTCATTCTCTCAAACAATTACATTGAATGAGCCATACAAAGTTTTGCCTATTTTGTATCTCATCTCTCAATGGACATAACCAGGAAACCAGCTGCCACATCAAAAGCACAAGATGACAGAAGTACCATTTTACCCCAAAGAAGGATGAAATGACATTCTACTCTGCCTCCTTCATTACCTACTTCTTGCCACTGCGAAGTTCTCCTCTCACTCCCCAGAATGCCTCCCCAGGCATTGAGCGCACCCTGAGCAAGTTTGCTAATGACAGCAAGCTGTGTGGGACAGCTGCATGCTGGAGGGAAGAGATGCCAACCAGAGGGACCTTGACAGGCTGGAGAGGTGGGCCCATGCCAACCTCATGAAGCTCAACAAGACCAAGTGCAAGGTCCTCCATCTGGGTCGGGGCAATCCCAAGCACCAATATAGGCTGGGCAGTGACTGGCTTGAGAGCAGCCCCGAAGAAAAGGACTTGGGGGTGCTGGTAGACGAGAGCCTCAACATGAGCCGTCAGTGTGCACTAGCGGCCCAGAAAGCCAATCGTATCCTGGGCTGCATCAGGAGAAGCGTGGCCAGCAGGTCGAGGGAGGTGATTCTCTCCCTCTACTCTACTCTCATGAGACCCCACCTGGAGTATTGTGTCCAATTCTGGAGCCCCTACTACAAGAGAGATATGGACATGCTGGAACGTGTCCAGAGAAGGGCCACGAGGATGATCAGAGGGCTGGAGCACCTCTTCTATGAGTACAGACTGAAAGAGTTGGGGTTGTTCAGTCTGGAGAAAAGAAGGCTCCAAGGAGACCTTATAGTGGCCTACCAGTATCTTAAGGGGGCCTACAAGAAAGCTGGTGAGGGACTTCCTAGGATGTCGGGTAATGGGAGGAACAGAGGGAATGGATTAAAACTAGAGATGGGTCGATTCAGACTGGATGTTAGGATGAAGTTCTTCACCATGAGGGTGGTGGGACACTGGAACGGGTTGCCCAGAGAGGTGGTGGAAGCCCTGTCCCTGGAAGTTTTTAAGGTCAGGCTGGATGAGGCTTTGAGCAACCTGATCTAGTGGGAGGTGTCCCTGCCCATAGCAAGGGGGTTGGAACTAGATGATCTTTAAGGTCCCTTCCAACCCTAACAATTCTATGATTCTATAATATAACCTCAACTTCAGAGACTTTATTACCTAGGATTTTTATTACCTTAACTGACATCTCATTACAAAAACAGTTGCCCCTTTTATATGCACACATACATACAGACTTTGGTTGTCATGTCCCCTACTCCCATATACGCAGGATCAATTTTCTCTTCTGTCCCTCTAACCACAAAGTATATTGTCCTTTAAGCTGCAGACACTGAGGCAGACACTATTCTAAATGTTAACTGTCTATCAAATACTAAAAAGCATTTCTATGGAGATTAGATTACCTTGAAGGAAAAAATATTATGCATAGGGAAATACCATATTTCCATTAAGACATATTTGCAAATATGTCTTAATAGAAGATGAAAAAAAAGTTATTTTCAAGTAAGTCTCAGTTCCTATAGCTTAAGTATTTTCTAGATGGGAGTGCTAGAAGCATCAGCACACTCTGGAACCCAAAACGCATGCCCATTCAGGGCAAGTTTACATTAGATGAAAGGCCATAATGAGTTAATGCATTGGAAGATCAAGCTGAATATTTACAGCCTTATGGAAAGAAAGCACAGCAACAAACTACAAATACATAAAGCACACCAACATCAAGGAACAGGAGAGGAACTGTTCAAAGACACTTAGAGAATAATAGCCACAAGCAAACTTGAGACCAAACATGAGAAAAGTACTTTTTGTTTTCCACACTTAAAAAACACCACATAAATGAGAAGTCATACAGAAGCCTTCCATGGTGAACCGTGGGAATTTCCATCATCAAAACTCAAAACAGCTTGACTGTAATTGACTAATTATTCACAGTAGCCCTAAATACTGCAGTAAAGCAGATGGAGAAGAAACTGCAATACACACGTATAGATAGGATACAAGTTTAAGATGCAAACAGCTACATATAGAGTGAAACCTTATAATTACCTTTGGTTTAGATTAATCCAACAAGTGTTCATTTGGTCGGTGATTTCTTTCACCCTCCTTGTGTCATCATCACGATACTCCCGAAGAAGTTTATTAGAAAGATCATTGAATGCAGCTACTGTGATATCACCTCTATGCAAATCCTGTACTAACAGCTAAAAAACAATTCCAGAATGAGACAGAGTAAAATCAAAATCGCACTATTTTTTAAATTATGCATTTTATTATATTGTAAAATCCTTCTTTTTACCTTTTGTTTTTTTAAACAAAAATGTGCATATTTTTCATCTAGAAGAAAAATCTTAAAAAGGAAACCTACAGATACGAAGTGTCCTGACAATGAACCAATCAAAAAAATAGGTAGGGAACAATTAGATTTGCCAGAACTGCCAAAGGCTAGAAAAATCCTCTTCTATGTTTTACTGGCAACAGAAGTAAAATATCACTTCCATATTTTTAGTAGCATGAATAAGTTTAGATTATGATAATAGTGATAGGATAGCTAAAAGTGATATAAATGAAGCGCGCAGCAAGAGAATTTGATTTCATTGTTTTGTATGGGGTTTTTGTTTTTAAATGAAGAAAATAGATTAGGTGTGTTTGGTTATTGTGGCAGGATATTCATAAGGTGCGTTGAGTTTACAGAATCCTGAACTCAGATTATTTCTAAATGAAAAAATATATTTGCATACATATATATATGTCCAGTTATATTTTATGATCTCTGTACTATATGTTTGGGCACAGGCCTACTTTCACTTAAGAAAGCAAGCAGACCTAACAGTCCATTTTCAATCCCCTGCCCATGTAGAGAAAGATGATGAAAAGCACACAGTTTTACTGTTTACTGGAATAGCTATGGATCAGTGAGCATTTCTCATAGTTATACTCCCTGCTTCCTTCCATACCCAGCTCCACGCCTACATTGTCCCTTCACGAATATATATATAGATGTGTGTGTGTGTGTATATATATATATACACACACACACACATATATATATATACACACACATACACTCTCTATCTAAAACTCTATTATAGCCCTGTTCTAAATACTGCCCAGGTAAGGGCCCCTCCTCACTGATTTGTCTCTTTAGCTCTCATCCTGTGCCACCTACAGCCTGCCCTTTTTCTGACAGCCACCAGGACAAAGCACATCAGACTTATTGATTTATCACAGCAGGATTGCTGTGGTACGAAAAGCAGTGACTATTGCATGGGATTGGAAAAAAAAAAAAAAAAAAAAGAGTGTTGAACACGCCTGGCATCCACCAGAAGTGAAATTCAGGATAATTTTAAATAGCTTGGTCCATTCCTGGATTTACTAAACCACTGCTAATAGGTTTCTATAAGTAGTACATGCTACATTCTGTGGCTGTATGATTAAACTTTTATTGGTCTGAGGTACAAGCTTTTTGCATAATATCATTTATTTAGATGCTACACTACACTCATTCAACTACACTTCCAAAAAGACACACGTGCACATGTACCACCTGTTTCCCTCCCAGAAGGTGATTCTCAGGAAGTCTGATATATTAAAAAAAAAAATAAGAGAAAATTTAGAATATATCATGCCCCAAAAGAGACAGAATTGCCAAAACAGTCCTACAACTAAGCTATATATTTACACATCAATTGCATCCAGTAGTATTACATAGGCTGAGGAGTCTGGTAGGGACTTAAAAAAAAATAAAAGTGTGGAGGGTCTTACTTTGTTGTCTGAAATCTGTTTGGCAAGCATCTCTTTTGAGGCCTGCAGGAGCACACGCAGACGGATCTCACACTGCTCCATGAGGTGCTCCATTTCTTGCCTCTGCTCATCCCACTGCATGCTGTCTGTCAGCATGTACTTCAGCTGCTGCTGCCTCACCTCCACGCCATGCTGGGTGTTGTCCCACTGGTTCTTCACCTTCTCCACTGTGTACGACAATACAGAATATGAAAAACCTGAGGCAAACAAACAAGTAGCCATAACTACACCACTTAATTGTCAGGACAAGAGGCAGTAATAGAATTCATTCTCAAATACAGTACTTTCCATACTCAGTATTTTAGTTCGCATGTAGTTTACGCATTCACACAAGCAAACAAAAAATGCAAGTGTTTGGCCGCCTTTTTAAGTGGGTCAGCATACAGGTAAGAGCTATTATTTCTGGAGTATTTCAAAGTCATTATTTTACTTTATAACTACACATATGTGGGAGGCAAATGTGCCGCAGCTGCACTGCAGAGACATACCAACAGCAGGGCTCCAAGGAGCACAATTTTAGGGTGATGGCTATAGAGCAAGTCACTTTCATGCATCCGCAACTTAAACCACTACAAATAAACAAATAAATAATAAACACTATTTAGGTCTGGATAGCTTATACAAAGTGAACTAAGCTTTCCAGACCATTGTATGTTGAAGGCAGTCTAGTGGCACCTGTACTACAATTTTGGCCAAGGTAGAAACACTCCAGTAACAACCTACTTTGGCACTTCCATTCTACCACAGGTTTCTACAGGCTTATGCAGATTACACAGCAGAACGGAGAAGCTATTGATTACACCCCATTTCCTTCCTCTCTCAATAGAGTTACATTAGATGATCGATAAACAGGCTTTAACCTTTAATAAACAAAGCGTGAAAAAGACAACATGACAAGAGTCTAGGACAAAAAAAATAGCATGTCAGGGGAAGCAGTACGCCTGCCTTTGTATGGAAATTAATAGCATCATACCTTCTTCTTAATACTTACAGACCATAAAAAAGCATATTACTTGGAAGTCTATAGAAGTGGAAATAGATTTCCCTATCATTTCTCATGACAGTTATTAGGAACGCATTATATCACTAGAACTAAAAAGTAAAAAAGCGAATGTAAAAAAAAAAAAAACCTAAACTGAATTTCTTGACCATAGGTGTACTCTGAGCAGCAACAGGTAGGCAGTACGTAACATATCCAATATGTTTATCTTACCAGCAAGTATGCAATTTTATTAGAAAACTAACACACTTGATACTCAGGTCATTTCAATCTCCCTGTCTCTCATTTCAGTCTCATGAAGCAAAAATGCCAAAGGTTGTACTTAAGCTAAAACTACTTAAGTGAACTTTACCCTTTGCTTTTTCTTTTTTTTTCAGTCTTTTACAATTATGCAAAGCCATTATGCTTGATCTGCTTGTGAAGATCTGTTAACCTTAATACATTCAACAATATTCTGTTTCGTTTCACAAAGCTCTCAAGGTCTGTGGCAGCAAAGCCCACTTATCATGTATTACTGGCGGACAAACTCAATCTGTGTGATATAGATTCGTCAATTTCCACCCACAGGCAAGTTTTAGATTAATTTTCAGGCATGATGTAGGTCATGCTGAATGAGAACTTAGAAAGCTTCAGTAACCCAACAGCAAATAATAATATGGGGTTTTATTATTTAAAAAAAAAATAAATGTTACTATATTGGATAAAGAGCATGTTCAAAGGAAACCAGCAGCTGCTGGGAGAGATCAGTGGTTTCACCAAAACAGCAAAAGCAAAAACAGCAGGAGTGAAAAAAGACTATAACCCTGTGTGCTGGCTAATGAACTGCAGAGAAAAACCTCAGAAGTGTTTAGGCTCTCCCCACAAAGCTGGAAGGAAAATATATCCCTGAGAAACAGCTGTCTAAAATAGTAACTTGGTTGAAATGGATAGATATTTGATGTTTACATAGTAGGAGTATTATTACAGAAAGAATATTTCTTGATATATTTTTCCCTATTAACGGCCAGGTTAACCTTACTCTCTGTACTGTTGATATATTTCTGCTCTCTTCAGTCTTCAGGAAAATGGGACAGAAAAATAGTGAAATTCTTGGTAGCCTCAGCATTCAGTGAGTTCAATAGGTAGGTTCCTAGAAAAAGTTGTCAGGGGCACCAGTCTGGTATCAAAGGCAGAAAGATTGGAAAGAATTCCTCATGAGACTGTGTATTTAATTCCCAGTGTCCATACAGTAATTGGGAGGGAAGTTCCAGAGAAGAAAGCTTTTCTCTGTTTCTGTGCTTCTAGCTACATGAGTAATTAGGCTTCATCAAACAACACAGAGCAGGCTCACAGGAGTTTGTAGGACATTGGTATAATCACAGAATCACAGAATGATAGGAGTTGGAAGGGATCATCTAGTCCAAGCCCCCTGCCAGAGCAGGGTCACCCAGAGCAGGTTGCACAGGAACGCGTCCAGGCAGGTTTTGAATGTCTCCAGAGTTGGAGACTCCACCACCTCTCTGGGCAGCCTGTGCCAGTGCTCTGCCACCCTCAAAGTAAAGAAGTTCCTCCTCATGTTTAGATTGAACTTCCTACGCTCAAGTTTGTGCCTGTTACTCCTTGTCCTGTCCCTGGGCACCACTGAAAGGAGCCTGGCCTCATCCTCCTGACACCCGCCCTTTAAGTATTTACAGGCATTGATAAGATGCCCCCTTCAGTCTTCTTTTTTTCCAGACTGAAAAGACCCAAGTCTCTTAGCCTTTCTTCTTAAGAGAGATGTTCCAGTCCCCTAATCATCTTGGTAGCCCTTTGCTGTACCCTCTCCAGCAGTTCCCTGTCCCTCTTGAACCAGGGAGTCCAGAACTGGACACAGTACTCCATGTGCGGCCTCACCAAGGCAGAGTAGAGGGGGAGGATGACCTCCCTCAATCTGCTCACCACACTTTTCTTGATGCACCCCAGGATATTCCCCTCAGTGTTTAAATAGCGAGGTGCATAAAGCAGTCTTGAGCTTCACTTTTCTTCAAAGAGCAAACCTTCCTTTACAAATGTCAGCAGCAACAAGACCTTCAGTTTTTTCACGTTCCATGACAGGCAGCAAAATCTTCACACACATCTAGGGTATATACTGGAAGTTTCATCCATGGCAGCATAAACAGCTTCTTTGTTCCCACCTTGGATAGGCATGACTATAGGGGAACTCAAGTTTTCAACACACAGTTTCTTTATTCCTTGTTCACCTCTTTTGAAGAATCAAGACTGTTTTGTGAATGACCATATCTCCCCTTGCTGACTGACTCCCACGGACTACATTATTACTATCCTCCCCCAAGTTTCCACCTGACCCCTAATTCTGAGTGGCTGCCAAAACTCAGGCTCTACAAGTTGCTTTAGTTTCTTTGGATCTTACTCCCCTACCAATCCATAGTTCCTCTTAATCTTAGGCCGCAGATGCCACCTCATCAGATCCTTTAAAATTTCTATGGCCTTTCTATCTAACCCTGTTATTATCTCCAGCAAATCTTGTAGACACCAAAGAAATTCACGTAGATGTAAGTAAAGGAAAACTACATTGCAGAGGAGAACATTGTGAAATACATCTTCCAATTTTTACTTCTAACTGTGCTATTTCCTGATACATGAATCTTCTAATCTCAGAAACCAACACAACTTAAGAGTTCAAAGAATACATTGTCCTTTAGTTTGTAATTGTGTCAGTTGTATGTTTTCTTTCCTTAAGTACTAGTAAAAGAAATTTTCGTAGGGGGTAGGGACTTTTAAACTGGAAACTCAACTTTCAAGTATATATCAGTGACTTAAAAGCTCTACTAACCCTCAGTCAAAAATTTTAAAAGTACGTACACAAAGTTAGTGTCCTAAGTCAATACCTTCATGCTTTTCACTAGTTATCCAGTGCATCATAGCTCAACAAAAATAAAGATACACAATTAGTTCCTTTTTTCAATAAATAAAAAATCCTTGGTTCCTGGATCCGCAGCTGTCAAGTTACTCAAATTCTGCATAAGATATTTTGAAATCCCAGCAAAAATATTTACCTTTGTACTTGAAAAAATGGCCAGTCAAGAAAACAAGTGGAAATTCTTGTTTCAGGAATTTTCACTAGACTGTTAAGAGTGAAAGCCATTTAACTGCTAAGTTTTCCATTTGTTCAAGGAACGCAACTTCAGCTAGGCTTAAAATCAAGAGCATAAGAGAAAGATATGACGATTTTTTTACTGCCATGGCAACTTTGTGTTTGCAAACACAGAATGGAGAAACTTACATTTTTCTGTGATCACTGTCCTAATGTCTGAACTGGAAGTTTTATTTTTCAAATTCTGAGCCAATGTAAAAACAGAATCAAGCTGAGGATGTCGCTGGTCCAAATCTGCCTTTGTTATCTGTTGAGAATTAGGATATGATTTTTAAGTCCAAAAAAGCAGAATTTAGTTAACATCATCTGTAGTATTTGTAAATAAAACAAAACGTGTATGTGTCACCGTGAGTAGATGGCTGTTCTCGTCATTATTGTAACCCTTGAATTGTCACAGTATTATAGCGCTGCTTTAAAAAGCAAAAATATTCTGAATTACAGTTACTGAAGATCCAGAGGTGAAGATTAACCTGTACAAACCACAGAGTTACCAATAGTCATTGTGGAATATTTTACAGTATCTATTTTTCACTCTCTCATAACTTATTTTCCTCTTACCAAGCTCTCATCGTTTATATGGGGAGGAAGAAGAGATAGAGAAGAAAAAGAACAGGGAGGAACAATCGGAGTACACATTGTATAAAAAACAAGAGTTATTTCACTGTGGTGTACCAGGGACTGATATTACAAGTATTATAAAGTTAAAAGAAAGTGTTTCTAAAGTTACTGTACATCACATTATTCTATCAATTCCAGATTATGTTAGACACCCACAGAAACAGTTTAACATTTGTTTATAGCCTGCAGCTTTTACTCTACAGTTACTCACGTTAATTGATATCAAGTCAGATAAAATGAACCTTAATGGTACCATACATCTCACAAATACTGCCCTTAGTCATGGCTCAGCATAGCATGAGCTATCAACAGAAACAAACATTTACATCATAAACATTTATTTTACAACTTTTAATCATTTTAGCATGTCTCTGGAAAACTGTTTAGTCTAAGTAGAACACAACAAAACTCATTAGAAACCACTGGAGAGTGGATCATAAAGGTCATCCTCCAAGCAAATATGAAGCTGCTCCAAAGTCTTCAGCATAAGCTATCCATACATTCTCAAAAAATATATCATTTTCAGGAGTTATTCTCTATTTAAAACAAAAAAATAGCAGTGCCTAACTCACATAGGAATTAACAGGAAACAGTAGAGAGGAGAGGAGTGTAATAATGACAGCATTTAAAGTGTAATTTTCAGGTTATGCATTTACTGCAGTCAGTTTTGTTGGGTTTTTTTTTTAACACACGTGATTTCTTTACTGAATGTACAAGCTATTAAAGTGCAAGCAATTTTCCAATCCACTAGCATTCAAAAAAACCACATACTTTCATTCGTGCAATAGTCCGATTGATCTCTTCAGTATTTCCCACGGTGACTATGTTTGACTTGAGCATCTGGTCAATCAATACCAACCAGTCAGCCAGCTCAGTTGTAGTTTTATCCAGATCAGCCGGTGCAGAAAGTTCCAAAGCCTGCCGAGTCTGAACAGGAATTTCCAATGAAGAAGATACTAGCACCACCTTTTGGACATCTGAAACAGAGTTTGTGGGTTTTGTTAAAGAAAAAAAGTCATGGCTACATATGCAATTGTGGGAATTACAGAGCAGGGGGTGGCCGTAATTACTATAAATATGCAACAACATCTACAAAGAAAGCACAGCAAAATTTGCATTTGAGGAATGCCAGAAACTAAACAATCAGAAATTCCTTTTCCTTTTATTTTAAAAAAAGGCTATTAATTATTTCATTGCAAGCCAAAGACTCACCCAAATTATTCAGCCTAAATACAAAACAAACTTGCAAAGGCAAAGTGACATTAAATCTAATGAAACAAAGCTAAACAGTGTTTGACACAAAAGGGAATTGACCCTCACTAAAAAACAATCTTTTCGTTTAAGATAAACATCTAAAATTGTCTTCCTCAATTTTGTATTATGTGTCGGAAAGGTTTTCTCCACTCTTGGCTCGGCATTCACTTAAGCACAAGTAAGTTGAGCTACTGCAATAGATGCTTCATGGACTTGGCAATACACGACTGTTCTAAGAAGGGACAGATGCCTGCTAGTTCAGCCCCATCCTTTCTGTCTTTTTAACCTGACACTGCAAAGAAGTGAGGAATGAGCTGAACAATAAGGTTCACTCCAGAAGCTGTGTTTGGTTGTGTTATAGTTCCAAGAAAACACTGTTAAATCAAGCTGAGCATGAATATTACACACTTGCCTCAAGCAATGAAATACAGGAGCTTTACTTAACAAACGCCCTCTATGAAAGGAAAACAAGGCGAATCAAGGTTTTGAAATGCTTAAACAAAAGTTGGTTTTCCTCCATTAAATTTTGTTTACTGATGCTGACTTGAAAAAAGAAGAGCTAATTTACTTAAGTTCAAGCTGTTCAAGCTGTAAATTCATTCAGGCAAGGGCTGTCTTTTTTACCTAGTTTTCTGAAAAGGAGACCTGGGCATCTTGTTTACACTCTGTATCTGCTGATCTGCCTCCAACGACTTAAAAAGACAGCCAGTGTCAGTGCCTGATACAAGAACGTATCGTATTTAGACAGCTTCCCCTACAAGATTCAGGAAGATCAGTATCTACCAGATGAGAATGATCTATCTGTGTCCCTGCTGAGCTGAAAGACACAGAATGGCCTTTTTTTAAAGGACTGCAGAGAATCTCATGCAGGAGAGATACTTTACAAATAATTAGCTGTAGGGAAGTCTTTTAGTGGATCTTAATTACTAAAAGGCATGACTACAAGGTACAAATCCACAGGAAACTAGGCTGTCACAAACAGCTATTTTTGGTTTTTATTCTGTACCTAGTACACTGACTCCTGATGAGGAGGCCTAAGATTTACTAAAACTTTCCTCCATTTCAAAACTCTTAGGGGAACCCCAAAGGACTCCCCCAGTCCTGAACTGCAGAGTGACTTTTTTTCCTAACCAAATCTTCCCTCTTCCATAGTAACATGAAGGCAGCCTCAAGTACAGCAATGGACAACATTTCTTATTTCCACTTGTCTAAATTCATTGGGAAGGTTTTTCTTTTTGGATTATTTTTGACTGCAGAGAGGTCAAAAACTCAATACAATTAAGCACAAAAGAAGGAATGATCACTCACCAGAAGGCTTGGTCTGTGTAACGAGACGAGACTGCTCAACAAATGCCTCCAGTTCTCGCATTCTGTCAGGCACTTCTCTGAACACCTACAGCCCAGCAGAGAGGAATAAAACCAGTAAGACAATCTACATAACAGCAAAAAAGTAATCAGTTATTAGAAGACAAAATATTCTACACCATGCTTGCTACAATGGCATGCCTCAGATACATTTCAATGAATTTCTTCAAGGTATCATTTAAAAACAATAAATATGCCAACAGGTACTCAGAGTGTTATTTCAATACATTCCAGTGTCTTACCCTAAATCTTGGAGAGAAATAAATGAACTGTTGTAGACAGGTTGTTTACATGTTTTTTACTGCCTAAGCATCAAAGCTATGACTCATTATTTGACTACGCTTCAAAGGAAAGACAACGCAAAGCATGATTTGTGGTCATCAGTGACAGGGAAGTAGAGAAATACAGAATTAATTTAAAAAGAAAAAAATTTTACCGCTAAAGTCTACTGTAGTGAGGACAAATTTCCCTACTTTGTTTTTTAAAACTTTTTAGAAGGCAGTGATGGAAATGTAATATACAAAGGGCAGGGCGGAGGGAATATCCCATTTTCATGGCTGTGTAGGTAAAAACAGGTATTTTTTCCTCTCCGTGAACTATCAAAAGCCCCTTTCCCCAATAAATTCTTGCCTCCCCGCTCCATAATACAATCCCGAGTAATTCTATTCCTTTTTCACTTGGATCTACAGGCTCTGCTTCAAAATGGTCTAGATTTACTCCAACCAGCAAGTTCTTTCCTTCTCATACACTTACCAATGAGATTGAACACTAGAATTTCTAATTTACAGCAGTTATACTCAAGAAGAATCCCAGATACACTTGGTAAGATTTTCTCACTAAGCTTTACCACAGCTTTGTTCATTTTCCTCTTAACTGCTGCAAACATCCAACTTTTCTATACAGCAAAGGTTTGTTGTGATTCTCTCAATTTCAAATTTATAGGTTACTGCTTGTCTCAAATAAGTAAAATATTTTTGATCCAGCTGTTTAGAAGAAAGCTAATACAAAAGAAAAATCAACAAACTCCTAAGCTAAACTAACTCAGTCTGATGGAAAAAAGTTTTCACTTAGACATGGATTGGAGCACATTTCCTGAACATGCCCGCATGGCTTCCAAGACATTTTATGTACGTTTTGCAGATACATGGAAATGAAAACAACCATTCCAACTACACTACTATATTTTCAACTTCAGGTACCCAATGCTGAAGAAATGCACACCTTATTCCACCTCACATTGAGGGACTGCAGGCAATCGGAAAGTTTGTCTTTTTCCTGAAGATCAACATTTTTATCCAGAAGCACTTCAGGTTCAGTTCTGTTCAGCCATTCCAGTTTGTCTCCCTGTACGTCCATCTCTTCACTTAAGGCCTAAAGGGACAGAAGAGTTTCAAACTGAAGAAAAATGCATACATGTTTAAACAAAGGGAGGGGAAAGCTTTCCTTTAACGCCAATATTTAGAAATTTCCCTGGAAGTATATAAAAGAAAAGCTTCCATTTTGGTTTCTATGCTATATCTAGAAAGTAAAACGTTTATTCAAATATCAACATTTATTGCTAACTGGAAAAAACTCACAAACCTGCAAATAGCTGAGGTAACTATACAGCTTCATATTATGCAGAGTGATTCTCATCTCACAAGACGTTTCTGTTTGATCACCTCTGGATGTATCCATAAGGCAACACATTGTCAATCAAAATTTTGCCTGCATTAATTTTTCTTTTTTTTAAAAAAAAAAAAAAAAAACAAACTTGAAAACTAAGGGCCCACTCCTGACATGCATTATACAAGTACATGACAGATCACTACCATGTACTTCCTCTTAAGGAAACGTACTCAAACGCTATTAAAAAACTAAACATAACCTTACAACTTCATTTTGATCGAAATCCCACAGTCTTCTTTCTCTTTAAGCATTAATATGCAGGTCAGATCCTGCAAAAAAAAGTTTATGCTTGGATCCCTAGTGACTTTAAATTTACTGTGTTATCATTTGCCCACAGACCACAAATGCTGTGAAGCAGGAATCATAAATTTTGTCTTTAAAACACTAGAATAAAAAAATTACAATAGCAAGTACAAATCATATTTATCCACCCCAATATTTACGTTAATCTCTGTTACACAAGTATTATGGAGGTGTGCACAGTAAAGTGACAGGAACACAGTCATGGAAGGGAGATCACTGAACAGAGTACCCTGCTACAATAAGCACTATATCAAATAGTGCCTTTCCTAAATTTTCAAGGGTCTACCTGAAAAGAATTTTTTTTTTTTTAACCCCGTTATATCCTTTTTAATTGGAGGCTGCTCCAGAAGCTCTATTTAGAAATCTCCTTCTCATTCCCAGACTGTATTTATTCCTGACTGATCAATTAACATCTGTTATTCCCACTTCCCTAATACTAGCCTTTAATAATAGCTCATCTTCCCCTATGCTTTCTTATCCTCATCATCATATTCCTTCTCATTGTTCTTTGACTAGACAAAACAAGGCAAGGTCTGAGTTTGTCTGCAGATGAGTTCTTCACCCTCCTGAACAGCCCAGCAATCTTACTCAGTACCTGTTCTATTGCAAGCTCACCTTTCCTTAATATACATAAGCAAAATTGTGCATCTGTTCCTGCATTCACAGAACCAAATTGGTACTTAATAATTTCCTATCTGCGTTTCTCTAGCAAATTCTGCTCTTTCCCCCCTTATTTCAGTTCTACCTTTAATTTCAGGAATCTACATTAAGGTAGACAAGAAAAATTAAGCTTTCATGAGTCATACAGCCAACGCTTAACTGACACAAAACAATTTTAGGCAAAACACAATTGCAGCTACTTTACATCATTTATACACATTTGTTGGAAGTTCAAGCCTTTCCACCTGATTTGGTCTATCAGAGGTTATTTGTTGGTGTTTTTTTGTTTGGTGGGTTTTTTTGCGTTTTTTTTTTTTTGTTTTGTTTTTTTAATTGCTGATTTTTAAAAAATGAGCAAGCAGGATGATTGGATTTACTTCTCCTTCCATTCTTTTAGGATTCTAGAAACATTCTCTTACACACATCCTACAAACCAAAGACATTTTGTTGTCAAAGCCAGACAAAACAAACAGGAAAAATACACATATACATATGCACCCAAGTTACTTGAAATGACCAAAACCATTATAGTGTTAAAAAGAAGGTTAAACAAAATCTTACACATTACAAAAGTATTAAAGCTGCCCAGTAAATGGGACAATGGTGCTTACTTACCATTTTAAGCTTATTGGCTTTTTGCTGAAGTTTTGACAATTATAAAGTTGACTCAAGGGCATTAATCTCCAGTGAAATCCCACTTACTAAATTATATCAGTAGTACATCTGTTTCTCACTTTCTGCTACATAGCCACCATCTTCTGGCTAGATAACTATGTTATCAACTCAACCAAACTTCATTACAAGATGCATCTTGCTATGTAAGCAATCTCACAAAACTGTCTCAACACAACCATAATATTTCTTTGGCTATTTATAATGTGAAAATTCCCTTCCCCAAAATCCACGTCCTGATTTTGCACAAGACATACATGCGCATACACATATACACACTAATCCATCTTGCCTGTAATTCTCGGAAGTTTTCGTCATGGCTGAATGCAAATCTTGTGTCCAGAGCATTTTCTGTATTTTCCAACCAGCAACGCAGCTCATCCAGCTTCTTTCTGTACTCTATCAGCTGCTGATTCTCTCCTTTTAGCCTTAAAAAGGAAAACAAAAAATCTACATGCATTTCTGCACCGAACACAGCATGTCGGCCCTACATTAATTCTGATGCAACAGTCACGTGTTTTTCAGTGGTTTGAGCGTTTTAAAGGATTCATTTTGGTATTCAAAGGATTCTGTCCTCATTACTAAAATGCAAGGTACTTCAAATTAATAATACCACCTTAAAAATAGATAAATTTCAGTTCCAAAGTCACAAAATAGATTTTTAAAAGTCTGCAGAAAACATTTAATGTAAGTGACAGTAATGACACCACCTTCAGGCCTAATCATTGTAAGCCACTACAAGGCCACTGTTAGTGAAAGGATTAGAAACGTCCCTAAACCCTCCAGGGTAGGAATTCCATAAACCACACAAAGTTTTAATGGAAATCCTCAAACTAAGTAACTAAGAAAAATCTTATTACATTTCTAAAGGTATCAGGAGATGTTAAAAAGGTATAATTATATAAATATAGCCTCCAAAAATAACTATTAATTTCAGGGATTTATCCTCATACCTTTTTTAACAAGAAAGAACATAGGGAAGACCTTATTTTCCCAGATATGGTGAAAATTTGTATATTTAATTTCAGACAACCTTGCTCTTTGATCTTTTAAAATAAATTAAAGGCTATTTCAAAATGGATTGTCATTTCGTTCAGAAAATACCTAATCAGATGGATTAAATCATTGCAAGCCCAGACTTAAAGATCTAATGTTATAGTATTGTGGAAATTTAAGAACAATACAAGTGTTTCAATTAGTGTATCTTTGACAATGAAAAAACGGAAATCAAGGTAATGTACTTACAGTTCAGCTTCAGCCAGAGAAAGTAGCTGGGTATTCCTTCCTAAAAAAGTCTGGCTTAGCAATGAAATTATTTTAAAGACAAAAGAAAATTGTAAGAAAGGAAGTTTTGTCGTTGTCATTTGGTGGGTTTTGTTAAGCACAGACTCACTAAGCAGTCAATTGCAAGTGCATTTATGAGAAATTGGTTCTAGAAGACAGTTCAAAACAGAGGTCTGAATGTCAGTAAAATTCAGATTAATGACAGCGTGCAATAGAAAGCACTATCTCTCCCAGAGTCTTCTAAATGAGATTCTCTTCATCACATCTGGTCAGACATCCAAATTTCTGATTAACTTATTACCTCTGTTTTCTATCCATGACCTCGGCAGTGATTGCTTTCCAGCGTCTATTCAATCCTGCCAGCTTCTCCTGCAGGAAGCTCCCATCTGTAGCAGACAATTTCTGTATGATCCCTTCCCCAGTTCTGTTCAATGCTGAAACACTGGTCTGATGGCTGCTGACTCCCTCTTCAAGTTCCTGTCAGAAACATAAAAGCGACACAGAATTTTATTACTGACCTAAAGTGACTTTCATCTGTGGCTTATAATATGCAGGATGAATCCTGGGTATATATTATTTTACTAAAATGGGCACTTAAACCATCTTACTTAAAATTGGATGCTGTTGGATTTAAGTTATTAAGAGTCTGTTGTTGAATCTAGTTCAATTTTCTAATGAGCGTCGTAAAAAGATAATGATACAGAATAGGCTGCCGAATACTACTTAGGACCACAAGAATTCATTTAAACTGTCAGCACTAGAATCCACACTCATGTTTGATTCCTTTCCTCTTAATGTATAGCACTTTCTAGTAGTGCTAACAGATGGTATGACTTTTTTTTTAAACCAGCTCTTTTCATAACCTATGCACCCGACTATTTCTGTAACGTAATAGTATTGTAGCTAGGATCATTATGGCCATGGTCCCCAGACATCACAGAAAAATCCATGAAACTAAAGGAAGTCAGAAGATGTCAGGATCAAACCTTCAAATGTCCCTAACCACTACAAAAACCATACATTGTTAGTAAAAATTTCTTTGCAACTAGATCAGGAATAAGATTATTCAAGAAAGAGAAGGGAAATGCCCTAGAAGAAAACTCCAAGCTGCAACAGGGATAAAATACAAACTGTATGTTAGGTAGAACCTAAATCCTGGACAACCATTATCCCCAAAAGAAAAGAAAAAAATTCTGATCCTTAAAGTTATGTTTTCTCCTCCTTATTTAAAAGGAAGTAAAGCAGTTTAGCTAAACAGAAATGTCTGTTCTTCCGTAATGATGAGCTAGAAAGACATTAGGGAATTAAATTCCAGAACTGAAGCCCAAAACAATCAAACCTAAGACATCTGTAATTGGAATCTTCTCTTCTCCTAGATTGCTTACACAAAGCAGGATCTTGCAAAGTCATTAGTTTAAAAAAATAATTTTCTAAGTTAGAGTTGACCATTGTTGGGGTCCATTTTTTTAATTATGAGTTGAAAGTAAGTGAAGTAATATACTGGATTTCTTAACCAATTAATGTATTTTTAAAGCTGTAACAAAACTTATAAAACAACAAAAATTACGCCAACATTTCAATTATCAAATTCTCTCAAACCCATCCATACTAAGAGTCATCATAAAATCCCATACTACAAGCAGGAGTGGAATCTTCCCTGCAATTGAAAAATAAATTTTTAAGAGTTACCACTTTTTAAAGTGTAATTGCACAGCCTCATTTCAATTCTCTATATCTATATAGAAAACTAGAATTTTAGACAAAAATCTCAACTTTTTCCAGCTTGCTCATTTTCTACACAAATCATACATACCTGCTGATGCAGCCCAGCTGTCTGCAGCTCCAGGCTGCCATCTGGACCACGGGCATCGGCTAATAACACTTCAGCTTCCGTTATCCAGTGAGAGAGGTCATTGAGATCACAGTGGAACTGCCTCCACACCTCAATCGCTCTATCAAAGCAACTGAAAACAAAGCATTGAGAAATTATCCCAACCGTTTTGGTGAAAAGGCTGTGATTCCTACTCCAGTGAGTGGAAACTTCCCTTGCAAAACAGAAAGGCTAACGCACAGCCTGGTTAACCAAGTCCTAGTTACCGACAGCTTCCTGACATAGTAGCAGCTGGTAAAAGCCATGAGCACAGACTGTTTGTTAACTTCCAGCTGAAGGAAAAAAAGGGCCGTCCTAAGCAAACTTTTATTTCTATCACTTAAAAAATAAAGATTGA
The DNA here is from genome assembly GCF_963924245.1 of Chroicocephalus ridibundus. Lineage (NCBI taxonomy): Eukaryota > Metazoa > Chordata > Aves > Charadriiformes > Laridae > Chroicocephalus > Chroicocephalus ridibundus. The sequence continues at coordinate 55,727,753 of NC_086286.1, read as the reverse complement.
TTAGCTGCATCAAATTAGTCTGCAGAACCCTTTTTTTCTTTATTATAAAACGGTTCAGATATCAGACAGTGTGGAACATGAAATATGATTAATTGCTCGGTTTTTTATTATTTTTTTTAAATTCGTGAACCATGGGGTGCCGGTGCCTGGAATTTAATAAGTGAAGGTGATTTTGATTATATAGAACTGATTGTATTACCAGTGGGCCTGCATAAGTAGGTCTTACACAATTTAATCACACAATAATTCACCAGGCATTTCATTATTATTATCACCTTTGCAGACTCAAATTAAAGCGTAGCTTAACTTGAAGGGCAACATTTTCTAGTATGGAACAGACTGAATTATCACAGTCAGAAGGTTGTTTTTAACTAAAATGAGAGTTCTACTATGTTAACAAACTGACACAAAGAGCCCGTGAATGTTAAAGAAGAAAACCACGTCAGAAAGTCATAGAGAGAGGGGCTTGCTTTCTATTTGTTGATTACTAACTCTAAGCATTATAAAGCAAATAGGACAGATGTCTCAAAAGACACAGGACTTAAGAAAAACAACATGAAATCTACATCCATGCCAATGGACTGAATAGTATCCCATTCCAAACTGATAAAATAGCCTTCTTTAAAGACATAGGAGGCCAAGTCTCTTGCTAATCAGAAGACCCTCTAATAGGACAGAGGAAAGATCTCATCTGCAGACCATTATTTTTGTCTTAAACAATTCCAACAGCAAAGGCTCCAGGGTTACTGCATATATACAGATGCAATCTGAAATTAGCAGCATAACATCAAAGATATGTGAAACCAAACTTTAAAGAGCTACCATTGCATCTATTTTCTTCACTAATTAAATTCAACAATCTCAGAGTTTCTAGTGAGATTATTTTCATCAAAACGTTATCTCATTTTTATCAAGACAGCCATATTTCTTGGCACATACAGGGCTTTTTTGTTATTATTATTCTTTATGTGGGCCAATCTCAATAAAGAAGAAAGCCTTAAAAAATCTCTACTTAAATTTTTCTGACCTTACCTCCTAGTTCTACCATTTCAGTTTCCTGCATGTATCTCGATTCAATACACTAGATGAATCCGTAGATTGACCCCAAATCTCAATCTCCTTTTATTTCTCAGGTACATTTTAGTCTAACTGAACAAATTGTCTCATGATAGTATCTCATTCCACATTTAATGAGAAGAGATATTCCAAGCACTTAAAATAGCTTAAAGGAATATTTTATTGGCTTCCTCCAAAGTGAAAGTTTTTGGGGGAGTTTTGAACACGACTTTTTCAGAATCCAGAATTTTAGAACTTTGGAGGAGAATGCTCTGAGATACAAAGGTTTAACTTCTGTTTTAACTTTTCTGTTGTGAGACTACAGTTCCGTCAGTATTTTGATGAGATGAGACCAAGTTTCACTCCGGTTTGGAGCGCAATGCGCTTGTTGCTGTTTCACTACAGACTGCCTCATCTGAGAGATGAAAGGACCAAAGTCCTGTCACCGAGACTTGGCTACTTCTTCCCTCCTCCGCAGGAATCCACTTGCTTCCAAACCACAGCTCATTCCCAAGACATCAACACTTTTAGCACTGGGGGAAGTCCATGGCAGAAAGAGCAGAATTAGCAAACCAGCAGTGTTACAAACAGCTCAAAGCAGCATTAAGCCCATGCACACACACACAAAACACATGCCTGTTTTACTTTACACACATGTTCAAGTCAAACTGACGTCAACTGCATTTAGTTGAACACTTAAACTGTACTTAGCAAAGCTTCTCATTCAACCTGTGCTTGCCTACATTAGAGTTTTTATCAAAGGTTTAACTACTTAGCTGGCACTCAATCACAAAATCATTACTACCTCTGAAAACTAAATCAATCTTTTGCCACAGACTTCATATCCTGTTTCTCCTAATTCTGTCAAAATCTCCACCCAATCCACAATAGAAAAAAGTCAAAGATTATTAAAGAGAGAAGGTCTTCTAACCTTCTTGCTTATACTTAGGGGAATACTAGAAAAAGCAAGAATAAACTTGGTTAAAAATTCTTCTTAGAAACAGAAAGGGTATAAAAATACTCATGACAAAATACAGCATTTTAATATTGATACTAATATTGTCTTCATTAATCAAATTAATATTAAGTCAAATCAAATTAATATTAAAATTGCAGCACTTAATATATTCAGGAAGCTACATACTATTTTGCTTAAATTGCTAGTCCAGTAGTCCTTTTTGTATGAAAATTGCACACAATATTATTCTCATAAAAGAGTCAGAGCTTTGCAAACGTTATGAAGTTCAAGATTAATTTGTATTTGGTGAACCATTTGAGGAGGGAATCTGTTGCATTTTGCCAGTTAATCATAAACAGTCAGCTTGCTCTTTGATACACTTATCTTTTTCAATGGGAAGACTAGGTTTCTGGTTCACCCTGGCTATTTGATGAAATCAAATTTAAGTAGTAAATGAAATTGTACTCATAGTTACAAAAGGATGATATTAGTTAAAGCTTTTCAATTGAGTTACAGGGGGAAAAAAAGCATAACTAAAGCTTAGTGCGTGTCATACCTATGAAGACACAATAGCTGCAGCCATATAAATACAGATGGGCATCAGATTCCAGAGCAGTTGTCTCCAAATAAAGCAAGTGATGACAGGCAGACAGCAAGAACACAGAAAGTGGTACCTAGCTGGCACCACTTTTTTTTCTTTTTTTTTTTTTTTTTTTTTTTTTTTTCAAATTAAAAACCACTGAAACAACAGTGCCTGCTGTGTTATCAGACATTTGATGTTTCACTGATCCAGTGGCCCAGAATTTCTGGAGATCTATGCTTAGACAATAGCACTGACCAATTTTTATATTCCTACACATACACCACTGCTATGAGAAAGAGTTGAAAACATCAGCTTATGTAATACACACTCTTCCTAAAGACATCTCTCTAAAATACGCTACCAAGTGTGTTTTATGTCAGATTTCTGGTGCTACAAAGTAAGTGAACATGGCTAGCCATTACTTTATGGCTCTACAGAACTTCTGCATTAACCATTACCTTATATCACCATTAAAAAGCAAATACTGTAAAAGCAAATTAACTAGTGTGAGCCTTTGCATTTAAGTTGCACAAAATCATTTTCAGTCATTAAGGTTTTTTTGCACAGCCGCAATCTCAGTGCCTACTGCTGTTTGCAGTATAAGTACCTTTCTGAACACATACTTTCATATTTTCACCAATTCCAACTAAAAATGCCTTTCTTACTCACCTTTCCAAGTTTAACTAAGTGGTACTGAGTTTGTTTTTAAACATTTAAAGTTGATTCAGATAATAAGTGGGAAGAAACCAAAGCTTAGTTTAACTTTTTTTTTTCTTCTACTTCTTTGGCATAAGTAAAATTACAGCTATTTGATATTTGTGGAAAGGAAATAGGAAATACATTTTTCTTAAGCACTGATTTCAATATTGTCTTATTCTCTCTCAACCACAAAATTTTCTAGTATGGTCATCTCTCATCTTCAATTACTTAAAAAGATTATTGGCAACTACCGTAGGTGCTGTATTTTAAAGACAGCATCCTTTCAAACTTCTTGCCTCCTTCAAAAGCAGCCTTGAATTCTTTGTTAAAAGATGTCCTACTCAATATTTTTCTTCTACAACTTTGCTTTGCAATACTTTGACAAAGCAAAAATTTTATGGTTTATAAACAAATATTTATTTTATAAAGTAAAAACAATCAGCTTCATAAAAGCACCCAAACTGTTTCAATGTTCAATAATTCTGGCAATTATTGTGTAATTCTAACATACTAAAGCTGATTACTCCCACATTTTTTATCTTCATCATTAGGATACATTTGTAAAACGCTTCTATTCAAGTACATAAAATATTTACCGCGTGCTCACAGAAACCAAACATGCTTGACTTACCACTTACGATCATTGTACATTCTATTAATCCTGTCCCATTCCGCATTCAACTGGGTTAAAGCATCTCCTATTTGTATTGCCTCAGGTCCAGATGCTTCTAATATAACATCAGGCTGCTTCTCATGTATGACTGCAATTTGATCCCCAAGTTTATCCAAAATATCTTTTATGTTCTACAAGGATAGTAATGACACAAACCATTAGTAAAGTCAATATCAGCAGGAAATTTTAAAAAAAGGACCAAAAAGTAATCTCTTCAAAATACCATTCCAAAAATCAGTATCTACAATAAGATCACAACCATCAGCATCAGCAGTTTACAGATTAAATCAGTTTTACCAACTGATTAGTCCATCACACCTTTTTAAGCATATGTTCTTCTTTTTTTTTTTTTATGATGACGATGAATTATTTTATATATCCAATCTGTTCCTGAGGGAAAGGGGCACACCATGCTTCTCAAAACAGCAGTACCTTCATTATTAAACAAATCTGACCTGTGTCATGAAGACACTGTACATATTCCTTCTTCATGTAAAAAATAAGCCAACAAAACGTGACTTTATTATGCTTCAGGTAACCTCCCATACACACAGAACTGCAAAACCATAAGCTACATAAAAGCTTTAGATTTAAACAACAAAGTTAAAGCAATCTATCTCAAATATGGTTGAACTATGATGTGAAAATACCTTTAAACCAGATGCTGTTGTAAGACTGCCTTGGTATTCAGAGAACAAACAGTCCATGCAAACAGTGGAATTTACTTGTCTTTTTTTTAATTTAAAACAGTAATACTTCTAAAAATTCTATGGTCTGCTATTTGCTTCTTCTGAATACATCCTTAGAATATACCAAAATTTCAAAATCAGGTGAGAGACCTGCACCAAAATTAAGTTTTTTAAACCCATCTTAACATAAACGCTTCTAATTGTACTTAAGGGACCACAGAAGCAGAGTAAACAGGGACAAGAGAATCTCATCAACTAAACAGAAGAGTCACAGAACTGTCTCATTATTTCTCAGTGCATATTGATCCAGTGCACACTGAGCAAAAATACAATACAGCTATACAGTTGCTAAGGTGGTCTTTTTTCTTCTGCTATTCCCTTCTTCCCTCTGAATATAATACTTAGACATGCAGTACCTTCAGTGCATCTTCCTGAGTTGAAAAATCCTCATAGATGCCAGTATTTAGCTCTGGTGCATTCAGCAGCAGTTCAACATCAGCCATAGCCAGCAAGACTTTGTTGACTTCAACCAAGTACTCAGCTGAAAAAGGCAAGGTCCTAACCCCTGTGGTAAAGTGGCCTTTTAACCTCTGCTGGACAGGGATTGCCTAAAAACATGGAAGGTCATTTTATACTTCAAAGAACAAGCAATTTTCTGAAAAAAATCCTAAATCAGTAGACTATACTCAGAATAAGTACATTTCTACATTAAAAAACAAAACAAAGGCCTTTCTCGCAAAGTTACATAAATTCAGAAAGCTGCAAGTTCTGCAGAGAACTGTTTCTATATTTATAAAAAATGTTAGAAAACACTAGATATCATGCTTCAGAATGATCCTGAATTATTCTTTATTAAAACTCTGGGGAGTGGGAAGGGAACTGCTGTTTCTCTCACCTTGATCCCTACTGTGCCCAGAAATTGCACTTCTTGATCAAGCCTGTATCTAGTTGTGATGTCAATCCACTGTCTGCTTCCTTCATCACCAAGGACTCCCAGAAGTTACCAATTTACTGAAGCAGACTGTATTTTCTCTCCACAGTCTTTTCAATAAGCAGTCACATTTCCCAACCTTTTTTTAAATAAGTTAGTGCTCTACCGGTACCACAATATGCTTTTTGCAGTAATATGAGACATGAACTCCTCAAGAGCTTGGCAATTGTTGTCTGCTCTGGCTGTAAGACCAGGCTATCTAGCCAAGTACCATGTTAGCAGATAAGAAAGCAAGAACAGTAATTTAATGCAGCTTTTTCTTGGATTATAAATGATGGCCTGGATCTGAAGCATTAGGATGCCAGCTGCAAGATGCTATACTCTCCCCTGCCTGGCAAAGGTAGCAAAGCCAGGTGAAGCAGATACTCCAAAGACTGAAAGCAGTTTTTTGCTGAAAAGGTTTCTTGTCCAACAGGATTCTGTTACCATCTCTGAAAACAGACTGGTTCTTTAAAATCAGAATGAAAAAGTAAACCCACCTCCAAATACTGAAGAATTCAAGCAAATTCTAAGCCACCATCCTGTACTCAGTGAATTTGTGTCAAGTAAGACACAGACAGAGGTGCTCGACTGTATGATCTACTAACAGCTAAGAATACACTTAAGAGACTGAAGAATAAATGTATGTTCACAGGAATTTCAGCTAGTGAAATTTACTTTGCAGTTAGTCTGGGCTGCATGCACACATGCAAATTGCTAGCACAGCTGACAACCAGTAAAATATTAATCCCCACTAACAGAGTTGTTTGCAAACACCTGGCTGTATCTTCCTCCTCCACATGTTTCTGGAGCATTTCAAGTATGTCACTCAAATTAACTGGAATCTAACATATGCAACACGTGTAGTTCAAAAGAAAAAAGGACCTCAGCAGAAAATATATGTTCTTGTATTCACCATTCAGGATTTCTTCTCATGCACTGAATGGTCCTAAGGATTTTATTTGTTTTGTGTTGGTTTGGGGGTTTTTGTGTTATTTTATTAAGGAGACAGTCATCCCTGTATTGAAACTGGGGACACAGTTGTACTTCCACAAGACCTTCACCACCTTCACATACCAAACATGGTATGCTTTCAGTCATTCATTGCACACAAAAGTAGTAAGATGTACAGGCACATAAGCATACATTGAGCCTACTGAAAACAATTATTACAGATAAGCATCATAAAATATTCAGCATTGCTTTTGATTCAGTAACAGTGCAGCAAGTAAGCACCGCAGTAAAAACCATAAACTACTCCATATGCTTTAGTTACAAATCCAGCATCCTGGTCCCTGATGTTCCCCAAGCGCGTTTTCTTGAGGCGCTGTATATATTTTGTCAGCTTCCATCACTGAAATTTGGAGCAAAAGCCCAAGGCTTCAACAGTGGTATGATTTCCTGTGGAAGGAGAGGCCCCAGCTCCAAATAGATCAGACAAAGCTTGTGCAACTCAACGTATCTCTCCCCCAGTAATGTGGAATAAGCCTAGGTTTGAACAAACACCAGGATGCCTGCTGCAGCACAGATGCCTGCAACATCTTCACAAGGTGTTTTCTCTAACTCTCCATCATCCCACAAGTCCCATTCTCACATAGGCAACAGTCCAGAATCTAGACTTCATCCAAACGAATAGGTCACTGGACTTTATTATCTATCTACTTCACACATATTGCTTTATCTCCTATTAGAAAAATCTTGCACAAGATTTAAAATAGCATCTGTTGGCATGCAGCAAACTTGTTTTCCACTTGTTGCCAACACTGACACACACCAAAACTTTCTGCGTCCCCAGTAACACCACCCTGGGCCAAGTTGCTGCTCTTCTGCAAAGTAGTGAATTACTCCTGGTACTGTTCCTGCAGAGTACACCTCATCACTAATCTGCTTCAGCTGCCTCCCATCACTGAGACGATGTTTCCTCCTTTCACAACCCTCCTTCTTAAAGGCGAACAGATGTAAGCATTACAAACACATTAGTGCTTTACTATAGCTGAGTTTTAATTGTTCAGCTGTTCTCTACCTTGCATTGCAGTCTGGCACCTTCTAAAATGCAGCATAATGTACTAAAAAAGGGAAAGGCAGAAGTTTGACGTAACTGTCTCACGCAAGTCAAACACCTAAATGTCACAGAAGCTGGGTTTTATGGGGGTTTTGTGGTTTGTTTTTTTTTTTTAATGAAAGAAAAAAGAAAAAAACAGGCAAGCAAACTCTTTTCTTAAGCATCTACAAATAAAAAGTTAATCAAAGGTTATTTAGGAGGAGATCTGACTGGATGACTTCATAGCCCTTTTCTACTTTAATTTCAGTGGTGACAGAGCATGTTTATTAAATTTGGTCTCTCTGAATAATAGGAAGAATGTAGGACTGGGAGAAAAAAGGGAATACTTGGTTACTAGTGTACATTCTATAAAAAACCTTCTCAATGAGAGCTGATAAATTAATTTTAATTCAGTGGTCAAATAAAAATTTGTTTCCTCCTACACTTAGCATCTAGTTTCACCTGCAATTTAGATTTTGTTTTCAGATTTTCTTCCCCTTTTACACTTATGTGTATTTTGAAACAAAATCTATCAAAGATTCGACTCAAGGAGATACTCTGACTTGCTTCCAAGTGGATTTTGGAAAATATTGCTCAAGGAATTGACATAAAATTAAATAACTTACTGTGAATGTTAAACTACACAATCATTTTAACGAAAAGCGTTTACCCAGTCTAATCTCAGATCACCACACATGATTATCATCTTTACAAATAAATACGCTCACTTTTTAACCATTCCTTGCCCCTTCTCTCTCATACTCAAAATATCTCATAGACGGTTTTCTAGGAAAAGTTAAAATCTCAGGCCCATTGTATTTGTTCTTCTGGGTTAATTAATGCAGTCAGTAAACAACATATATGGGGGCGATGTAGCTAATGGTTCATATTTAAGTAACCCAGAACTTTCGCTGTAAAAAGCACAATAGGCAAACAAACATATTTTTTTTTATTACAGGAATAATACTTCAAGAGCCTTCAAGATGGTGTCTGTGTTTCCGTTTATAGGAAAAGCTGCTCTGTGCCTGCAACAGCAAATTCACTTACCATCTGCAAAATTATCATTTTCACTTCAAAACAGTTTTCTAAAACCTGTAAAAATCTCTCAGGAACTTTAGTGAACTAATTACCTCTGCACTTTAAGGTTTAATTTTTCCCTTTCCCTCAATCCAAGCCAAGTCAGAATAGCGCAATTTAAATAAATACTAAAGCAAAGTTAGAAAAGAAGGAACTCAAGGAGCTACAAACTTCCAACGCATGCTTTTCTAGCTAACAGATTTGTGGTAAAACAAGGGTTATTCAGAAGTACCTGCTATGCAGAAGGGTTACCAATATTTCAGAGACACTTGGCTCCATAATCCTTAGAAGCATACATGAGGAGGAATATTTATGCTCCAGCTACTTCCAGGAAATCAATATATAAATATATATGACCTTCAAGCACCATAAGTCAGTCCTCTCCTCCACTCTCACTTACAAAAACAATAATAATGTATTACATAAAAACTTAATTGAAGTCTACTCCCCAGCTTGGTGGATGAAATCTTTATTTCCCTCCCTGTTTGTTCATTTCAATCACTAGTTTCTACTTCTCTGCTCACTACACCTTCCTTACATCAAAGTGAGGATTTGAGCCAGCCGCACACCAGTGGGTCAAGAATTCATGGTTAATGCTTCTCAGTCCTGAGTTGAGACAAGCAAAAAGCACTGCAATTTGATATTTGGCAGTCTAGGGACCCCATGGATGCATCCAGGGTTTCCCTTTCCTCAACTTCATCAGACAGACATCGCCACTGACTAAAAGAAAGGGGAGGGAGAGCGTTCAAGCACAGAACAGATGGTAACAACTGGGGAGAGGCAGTTTCTGTTGCAGAATTTTAGCATTAGGGTCCTCTCTGGTGTGGAGGGTAAGTCAAGTCTGGTGGCTTGAAGAAAATTCTGGAGCAACTGTGTTAAACTAAAATAATGGACATTTGGGAACGCTATTTGTCCCTTCAGAAATGGTATGGTCCCATACCATTTTTGGTGTTCAAAAATTAGCAAAGCAGGTAAAAGAACAAGCCATGAAAGTAAGATAAGGTCACCTGAGACAGGCTGGCTTATCACTCAAATATCAGAAAGCTAGAGGCACAGGCACATGAAGCAAAAGCAGCAGTTTCCGAGTTTCGCAGCAGTAATGAAAACTGCTGTGGTCCTTTTCCAAAAGTCTAGCTGACTCAGCCAGACTAGAAACTATATCTGGAAGCATAAGGATATTTTTACACAGCTTAACTAATTCTGAGCAAAGATAACATTTCTCCATCAATAGTCTACTGCAATTGCCATGGTAATCCATATTTACATGATATTCTGCATTCAGTGTCTAGATACCATGATGCAGTAATCCAGGAATGGATCCAGTAGTGCTAGGGATTAGCTGTAGTATATGCCTAAAGTAAAAGGCTTTATAGGAGGCAAAGGAAAGGATCTTCCTTAAAGAAGATCAGTCAACCTGCAGCATGACCACAGTGACACAGAAGACCAGTCTGTGGCACAATTGGACTGTTCCCTTTAGCAAAGAACCATCCAGGTGGATGGCTCTTTCCCTTTTCAATCCAGTAATAGATTCACTCAAAGCAGCTGATGGTCAAACAGAACAGCTGAATCATGCTGTTTTACTTTAAATGTGTATGGATCCCCATTTCCTTTAAATAAATGCCCTGGCATCAGTCAGGTCCCAAAGAGCTCATGTGCAAGTACCACACTATATGAGGAGTGACCGCTGGGGAGTCAATGGAGCGGTCAGATGTCGGACAGTTAAACAGATCCTGGGGCCATCTTCGCTGCCCAGCTCTGCATGGGAGCTTTATAATTTGAAGAAGTTTCTCTAAAGACAAGCAGATTTAAAAAGTCTACTTTCTTAGCTGGTACTGAATAGCCAGCATCACCAAGGAGAGCAGACCATATGCCATAGGTCTACAGCTATCGTAGGCAGCTGAAGCCACATAGCACTACAGCTGTGAACGAAGAGCACCACACATTATGATTTTGTGGTGTGAGACTCACAGGGAACCAGAGCATTTTATGCCTGCCTCCAAGTTAATTGGTGCTGCGTTAAAGACTTACAGAGCAGTCAAAAAGAGATTGATTGGTTTTAATTATGAACCTTCATACGCAGAAACTGAGAAGTACTTGACAGATTGCTTAGCCCCCAAGCTTGGTCGAGAAATTACTTACTGCTTCACAAGGTTCCTCACTGTTATTGCCTAAAATATTAATGTAATTACCATGCAGTCAAAGTATTTTGAAGGATGAAGAGGAGAAATAAAATTTAAAAAAAAAAACCCAACCACCAAACCACACCGTAACAGAAAAGTATCTGTACCCTCAACAATTAAGACATACAGCTTTCTGGGCAGTAAATTTTATCAGACTCTGACATCCTATTAAATCAGTTGTGAAATTATTTGTCAAGACCTGCACATACACATTATCACGCATAACTCTTCTCATCAGAAATACTTCAACCTTTGTCATTTTTATTAATCTTCATTGTGTAAAGTAATATCAATCACATGAGGGTAGTTATCAGTGCCTACGCACTTGAGGCAGTGAAAGGCCGCGTAGCTACAATATCACAACCACAGGATGCACAGGCACTGAATTTAAGCCTGACAAGGCTTTTATCATACCTGCGCCAACCAGACATTGAATCAGGCTGTTTGAGCCAGGGTATCAAAAAGAGGTAAGTCTAATCCCCGTGAGCAAGACTGGCAAGAGAAACTGTCCTGATTCAACCATACTGCCCAGATCAGACTCTAAGACTTGGGCCTGATGGCTGGGATATTTTGGACCTATAATGACTATGTAGAAATCTCAAACTAGTGTAAGCAGATAATTTCCTAATGAAAAATGAATGCTGTCATTTTGTTTTCACGCTTCTTTCCAAGAATGTGTCAAAAGAACAGCCGTAAAACCCTAATATATGATTCTCTAAAGCTCATACATGGCCTTCACTCTGTTTGATCTAAGAAAAACAAAAGTCTCATTTACCTGTAGTTTTTGTTCCTCTTCCACACCTTGCAGCCCTGACAGACGGTGATCAGCCTCATCCAGCCACTTCATTAAACTGTCATGTTCCTTCTTATACTGGGAAAACACTGGAGTGAGTTCCATCACCTGCCTCCTTTGAAATGACCTGCACTCCTACAAATCCAAGGTATTAGGAAAATATGGTATAAGAAAAGGGAAGTAACAAACAGGATAGGTGTTATTTGAAAAACAAAAATACTTGAGGTAGCCATTTATTTTTTAAATAGCTATATTCTATTATCTGCACAGACAGGTAATCACAGCTGGCCTGAAGGTGAGTTAAAGGAGTATAAGAAAGTACATCCCCTTTGTTATACACAAAAACATTTTTAATATGACATGCGTATGAAAGCACCACAACATACTAGAGTCTGCAATTGCTGATAATATCCTCTTACAGGAAGCAAGAGGAATTCAGGAGCAGACTCATATTCACATAAACCTCTTCAGCTGAGAACTCCATGAATAGCTGTAAGTATAGTTAAAAAGTCTTAACCAGGTTCTAAGTGGGATACCAAAGGGAAGACTGCATAAATGAGCTTTAGCTATAGTAACTATTATAATCATACCTGCACACTGTTGTACTTTTTCTGCAGAAGCAACAGCTGAATGCGGATCTTCTCTCTCTTATGGTCCTCCATAGGCTGCTGTAACAACTGCCCTCCTCTCTGTAAAACTTCTTCAATCTGAGCTCTTTCTTGGTCCACCTAAAATTACACAAGTCTGCATTATCTACAGAAAGCTCAGCTATGATTTCCAAAATGAATTTATTACCTGCTCAGATATTAACAGTAATGGAACCCAACTGTTGTTTTATTACTCAAATGTGAGCCAAACAAATTCAAGCAGAGATTCTCCTCCACAACTACCAAATCCTAAAATCCAACTTGATCATTCCATCATAAAGAGATACCCTGCAGGAAGCTCACTCAATGAGCCAGCAGTAGGCAGCCACAGCAAGAGGATGCTATCACTTCAGCTCTATTCTAAACATTCCTTGACAATAATAAGCAAGCTCAGAGCAGAATAGCAAGAAAACGAAAATAGTATATATTAAAAACAGCACAGAGAAGCATATGCTCTCTAATAGGTCCTTCCACAGAGGCCTTTTAAAAATTGTTTTCTGTAGTATAAATGCCATTTTCCATAGACTTATATTTAGCTTTCCAGCTCAGTTTGTAATACTTTATGTGCTTAAAACGAAGGCAAATCGGGTGGCCTGGCAGGACTTTACCCCATTTTGTAGCCAACAAGGCTATTGTGGACAAGATGCAAACAAAAGTATGACAGTTTTTATACAGGTGAATAGTAGAGCCTAGATAAGAATCTAGAAAAAGACAAATTTTGTTCCAAGTTCTTATTTGGACTTGCTATGAGCCATATTACAACATTCTTATTTGCACCTCATCTCAAAAACATACACTGACCAGACCTATGCACTGTGATTCAATATATCATACCAGCTTAAATTTAAAGTGAAAAAAAATCTACCCAATGCAATAGATTAGAGGCCCAAAATTGCCAAATACATAGCAAGAGTCTCAGCTGCATTAAGTAATCATTTCAATGTAAGTTCAGGCAGTTAGATATGAAGAAAGAAAAAAAAAAAAGGTTTGCAACATATTACTTTTACAGGAAGGATTCCTTATAAAGAGCTACCTTCGGTAGAAGGGATAAGATAAATGAAAGTCAAAGTTTACTACCTGAATTATATAAAACTATGATGAAAATACAGACTGATGTATCACGAGTTACTCTCAAGGCAGCAGCCAAGAGGCAGCAGCTACAGGAAAAGTGTGGGAAAATGGTACAGTGTTTCCAACAGCATAGGAATTCCCTTCATTTTCTACTTCTGTCTTAAAGATTCTCTCAGAAGAATTCCCCCTGAAAGTCAGGAGGAAAGTAACACGTGGACAAAACAGAAAGGGAGTTTGTCAGTTATTTAATTCTTCCATTGCTCACAAACCTTTTCATCTTCCCCACTCAACTCCAGATGCTTTTCCACAACTCTTAACATATTCTGGATGTCACTTTCAAATTTTTCCAGGTCTGGAAAAGCTACTCTGACTTCACGGGGCTCTGACATGACAGGAAGTCGTTCTTGTCCAACAAGCATCTGCAAAGCAAAATAAAACTGTTCAAGCTGAAAATTTAGCCTGAGCCGTCACACACAATTTAATGATTTAAACCAATTCTCCATGAACAGGTATACCAGTTTGTAGGACCATCAGATATCAGCATAAAAGAACTGCAAGAGTTGTTTGATCTAACATCAAGTTAGCCTGGACACAGTGTTGATTGGTATTAGCGAGCTTCCACTTTCAAACTTCAATCTGAGCATTTTGGTCTCAAAACAAACAAAAAACCTCCAGTCACATTAGCTTATGGTGTTGTTCTGTAGTTTATATAAATATATACTGCAATATATAAATTTTTCTGAATCTTTATAACACACAGTTATGTGTTAAGTTTTCCCTTGCAACTCAAGTCACCACCTGCGACTCCAGTGAAAAAAGCGGTTGGTCTGAAAATCAGCCTGTTGATTTTTCACATATAAATATCTACACTTAAAAGAAAACCAAAAGCAGAGACATACTGTTCTAAAACGTAAAGATCTATCCCCTCAAGCTATTGTACATCATTTTGTCACACGGCCCCCAAGCATGTTTTGGGGCTCGTTCATCCTCACCTTGGCACTTTTGATATGCTGAGAGACCTTCTCAAAGTTACGGTTCAATTCTGCCAGTTTGGGTTCAACAAGTTCACGGCATGACACCCCTCGACCATTCATTAGGATGATAGCCTGATCACGCACATTATCCACTCGCAGACTAACATCATCTAATTCAGATGTTAAGCGCTAAGAAGTGAAAGAAAATGCAAATGGTTACCCTAGGAAAGGAAACAATATTTTAAAAAAATCCAGGCAGCAAACCTGGCTTCACTTCATTTAGAATCCAGAAGTGATTACTTGACAGCGACACTTCCTACCTTAACAGTTTCCTCCTTTTTGCTTGCTGATTTTTTCTCAATCTCATCCAGCAAGGCTTCAGCCTGATACAACCAAGTACTTATGTGGGCAACATTTTCATCAAAAATTTCCAGCTGGCTCTGATGATTCTGGAAAAAGATGAAAAAAATGTATCAATGTGAGAAACTTAAAAAAATCCACACAAAATCCCAACACAAAAACCAAAAACACCCCCACAAGAAAAAAAACACACACCAACAAAAAATCCTTCCAAAAAACCATTATGAATAAGAAGGTGATCAATGGAATAAAGTGTTATGGATACACCTTGGAAAGGAACACTGAAAATTAGATTGTACCTTTCACCTTCAATAAGTATTTACAAGAATTCAATTTTCATTCAAGACCTTCAATATTATTGTTCCTAATTCATAGAAAGGGAAACAGAAATAGCTGAGGTGTTTTTTCCATCTAAATAAAGATAGACAGTGTATTACAACATTACAGCCAGACCACATCATCTCAGTCGACTGAAAAAGCCAGGATTTTTTCAATTATCAAACCATCAGATACACCAGTACGCATTATGTGCCATTGGTGTTGTTGCAGATACACCAGTACGCATTATGTGCCGTTGGTGTTGTTGGGTGGTTTTTTTTAATTGAAAGGGGATTACACCAAAACCTACAAATTGTAATAGTCGAGTTTTGATATTTTAGTGATTGCATTAAAATATTTCTTCATCTTAAGAAAAGTCACCACATTGTAAAGAAGTTAATTAGGTCTGCTTTCGTATGTACTCAGAAATTGTAACATTAGGTGCCACAAACAGAAACAACACGTTATTCTGTGTGACAAAGCAAAGCTCTCAGATTCGGAGAAGTACCATCCTGCTTAAGCACAGATCTTCTCACCCAAAAACAGGGTAGCTAAGCTTTGATCTTTTAGACTAACAAAATAAAGGGGGTGGAGGAAGGAGACAGAAGGCCCATGATTGCACTGTCAACATCAAAAAATTTGTATCTTCACCGAGCGAATTTAACCTAACAAAGTCAGCATAAGGACAAATGTCACCACTGGACTTGAACACAATTTAGAAGCTTTTTAGTTGCAGATCACCCTCACAGCATTTACAAATAAGGGTAAACTATGTGACTGCTCCTACCACGGACATCATTGGATTATAAAATGAACAGTATGACCGGCAGCAGGCACTGGGTAGGATGCACAGGGCTCACCATCCAGGTATTCACTAAAGTTTCCACAATTTCAGCCCATATCAGGGGCTTCTGAAGGTGGATTGTCATAACTAGACAAACACCACAGAAATACCTTAACTATCTGAAAACATCAGTCTGATATTAGCATCAATGCTAATGGTGTTAGCAAATGGTGACCGTTTCATGTCTATTTAGCAAAATTTGTAGCTTTAGGCTGTATAATACGCTCAGTCTTCCATTTACTCAGCCAAACAGACACTGTTGGCCTCAACTCAGAGTTGGCATATTCTTAAACACTTGCAGCAATGGGCTGTCCAAAAGAGCAATAGGTTGACAGAGGGTCCCAAGTGCTTTGCTGAACACCACTAGGAAGTTATCAATTGTCCATTAAACAGCCATCATCTGGGTCTCGAGGAAATCTATGGACATGAAAACACTCTGCTCATGCTGGAGCTGGCACAGAGGTTTCTTTCAGGCTGAATGAAGAGCAGCACACACAGCAGCCTCATCGAAACCAATCCTTTTGCGCTAGTTCCTTTTGTTTTCTACTTATGTTAATAAATTCATGATCTTATAGAAAGTTACATAGAAAATGCAAGATACAACTTCGGGGCTCTAACCTGTAACGAAACAAACAACACTTCCATAATCTGGTGGGTTTTTTTGCCCTCATTTTAATCTGGCAGAATCAGCTACTACCAGTTAATGAGTAAACCCACTAGCAGTTTTATGAATGCTTGTATGCCCCATAACTCAGTCTATGTGCAGTGGTAGATGCCCCCTTTCGGGATTGTTTAGAAAGTTACTTCTATGCGCTAGCCTAGCAAGAACTGTAGTACGAGCACTTTTGATGTAGCAAGACAGAAAGTGATAAAACATTAACAGGGAAGAGGTACAAGGAAAAAAATTGTAAATAAGGACAAAAGATTAAAAAATGTAGCATGATGGCACATAAAAGGGGAATGATAAAGATTAAAACAACAGATGTGTGAAAGGTATTCACTAAGCGTATGCTGGATTTTCTATAGAAAAGAGGAACTACACCACAAAGTCTAGGGAAACTAAGAACCCAGAAAAGAGTCTAGCACTGAAACCAGGAGAAAGATAAAGGGGGAAAAAAAAGTTAAACCTACAGTTTTATTCTCTACAACTAAGCAGGTTATTTCCACTTGGTCAAGTTAACTGTCTGCCCGGGATACTTACGTAGTTTCATCACTCTCACATCCAGATTGTGCATTTTCTTCTTCTACCCACTGAGCAACAGCCACTACTACCAAGCACCTGGTACAAATGCCTATCAGCACATCTAAAACACTTACAAAACAGTTTCCCACCTTCCTTATTGCATATAACCCCACAACTCACATCTCCATCTACAGAATAACCAGCTATCCATTCTGCATTCCTTCAAGACCATGAGGCACCATGGAAGCTTTGCATCGCAGAGAAGTGATACAAGTAAAAACTGCAACTGCCCCAAAGGTGTGGAGGAAGAACTACCCTGCATATTTGCAGCTTACCAACAACGTGTCACACCAGTCCTCGGTCCAGGTCCGAACTCTGCTCCAACCAGCATTAAGGACACACAGCTTCTCCTCCAGGGAAGTCTCACTCCCTTCCACCAGAGCCTGGAGCGTGGTGCAGCTTTCGGTGATGCTCTTCAGATCAGCTTTCCTCCTCTCCAGCTCTCTCAGCACATTCTGAAACAAGATAAGCCATTAACACTACACACTGCTCCCAAGGGCAAGGGAGACAGATTTTTACCTCCACAGGAAACAAATAGTATCATAGATGATCTTCACTTGAGAAAAATCAAACCAAGAATCACCTTCTGTTTATACTCACTCTCTGTAGCTAACAATCTCTCTTTTTTGAGAGAGGAGCAAGCAAGAGCACAATGCACGTAAGTCTCCTGAATAACGTAGCTTGAGACCTTTTTGGTTTGTTTTATAATGTCTTCACAGTTCCTTTTCATTATGTAGGTAAAGCAGATGCATCAAATCGTATTATAGATGCAATTTTAAAAGGTTCTTTTCTGCATTGTTAAGCACCACAGAGAACACAATTTTCAAGAGACACTTTGGATTTCTCTGTATTTTTTCCTACTAAAGTACTTTTACAGTTGGCAACAATCAGAAAAGAAGTAGGACAAGGCTGAATGTTTGGTTTGAGAACCACCACCTCTCCACCACTCATTACTGTATATGTTCAATTCACTTGCTACGTATTACAGAAGCCCCATTGTTAGATTACCTCCACATAGATAAGAAAATAGATGTATCTTTAGCTCTAACATTTTTTCCAAGTCATCTCTGATTTTAAACAGGGTTTGTTTTTTTAACCTAAAAAAACAATAATTACCTTATTTGAAAGAAAGCATACTGACATAAAACTTAAGTAATACATCATCTCTTGGATATCGCTATATGGTTTCCATGTGAAAATAGCACCTCTTGCCACATAACATCACTGATTATTATTGATAACATCTGTCTATTTAGAAAGCTCTTTGATGTCAGTGTACAGCATTTGGAAGAATACAGCTAATCACAACTAGCATCTGAAGCTCCTTGAACATACTATCTGTGAAGTAAATAATTTATTATTTACTTATAACTTATTATCTTAGATAAAGAAACAAATACTGAAGTTACTACATTTTAAAATTGCCTCTAGAAAACCTTAAGACAGGAAGGAAAACTTTGCATGCAACACAAGGGCTTGTCTTCCTGGTGGTGCAGCATAAGAGTTCATGAACTATTTACATTGCTTACAGATGTATAGTAAGTATACTTCAATTAGTATTTACAAGCTTGTTTGGAAAGAAATCTTAGGGATACTGCCACAGCAGAAGTGTAGTGCTAATAACTGCTAATCCTGAGTGAAATGGGTGACAACAGCTTATAATTAGACTTTTTTCTATTTTGTAAGCTTTCAGGTTTTAAGATTGTACACAGACCTATTCTAAAAGTAAAAGGTAACACAAAACAATGAGTGGAAAGACCAGTATGGCTTAACTGTATCAACTGACACTTGTTGCTAACTCCAACTATTACATATACAAGTTTCCACAGAGTGAGAAAATAATACTTTGCTTCACAATGATTAGAACATATTTGCCTACTTCCATGAAAAGTTTCAATTTATAGATGGAAGAAAATAAGGAATTATGGGAGCTTTTGCAAAGTCACAATTTTGAAGACAAAGCTGTTTCAGTGAAAAGTTACAAACTCAATTTTTCATTAAAAATATCAATGAACTTTCAGTTTCCTCTACTAGTAAAATATTTGACCCAGCCCAAAATTATATTTGCTGATAAGTAAGAATATTACACTTATGAACTGTGTTAAAGATACAGTAAGTCACTTAAATACCTATTAATACCAAATATGAATTAATATATTTAATATTTACTGGCCATTTAAGTTTGAGGCAAGATGACTGAGATGAAAGAGCTGAGACACAGTAAGGTACTGAATATGATCTACTGAATCCACCAAAATTTCATGATGTAAGAGATTTAGAAATAAGTTACAGGGATTTAAATTCACAGCCACTTCGACATAGTATTGCCATAATGTTAAAAATTTATTCTACAGATATTTAGAGAGTGCTTACTTTGGCCCAGGCAATTTCTGAATCCAGATCAGAAAGCAAGCTCTCTGAAGTGGACTTCTGCACGAGCTCAGCCTCAGTGGTAGCTAGCCACTCTGACAAAGAGGTAGCCTCTTTCCTCATTTTGCGTGCCAGCTGAGATGCTCTTTCGAGGTCTTGCTTTCCTTCTGTCACCTACAAAAAAAAAAAGGAAAAAAAGAAAACAAAATTAGATTTTAAAAGATAGCAAAAATGAAAGTGCTAGCCAGATAAAATATCCACCCAACTGTATAAAACTCCTTGCATCTGAAGACTGTCTTGCATTAGAGAAAGACACTGAAAAGAAAAAATAGTTTATAAACATCTGCATGTTACTATACAAAGCAGAATATATAAAATGAGAATAATTTTAAATTAAGATACACTTAAAGGAGACAAAGAAACCTGCATACCAACTTATTTATAGCTAGTGATCACTAAATTGGTGTTTAAACTTCATTTATTATGACCCTTTAATTGAAACTCAGGGGGATATAGAATCCAGTCAGCCACTCACACAGGTAAAACTCAGTGCCCTTTTGTGTTTGGGTAGATCTGCTAGCTGTAAAGAAAAAATTCACTGAAAATGTAGTCTGCCCTTGAAAACATTTCAGTAAAGTGAATATGGAATTTGATGTTTGCTGCAATATAATCAATTCCGTTTCACACTGGCTACACAATTAGTCTGGTCAAACTTTAACACAGACTTTAGAATAGATCCAACAATAGTAGTCAGAATCGATTGACATTTAGAAAAATTGTCTTCTGTCTCAGCTTAGTGTTTGCATGCATTTATTCAAAATAATGCACTCTTTGAAGATCTAAAAAAATAAATTCAGACACTAACAAAATCATAACATTATACTGCAAATAACTCTGCTTTTCTGTCCTTTCCCAATTCTTTGTCCACATGCTTTCTGAGCTATAGATGTACAGGTTCCACTAGAATCCACATCTTAATGCCTTTCATGGGAAACATAGGTTTGCCTGCGTTTTCTATTTCATACCGAGAGCAACCCTTTAGATGGATTATGATTAGAAACCATCATGACACCTCTTTAAAAAAAAATTACATCAAGTCAAACTTTTCATATGACTATCTAATAGTAAATTGTCTTGCAGGCTGGTTTACAGACAAGAGAATGTACAACAGTGCTCAGAGACTTTAAGCAACAGCAGGCCAGCTTTGCCAGGATGATGAAAGCTCTGGGAAATTTCCTTTCTTCAAGGCTTCCACCCCTTCAGGAACACTCTGTGAGCACATGAGTCTTGCACAACTACAACATTGTTATGTGTAATCTTTAATTTCTCAACTCCTGGATGTTGGAACTAGCCTATACAGTATCAGCTTCAGAATCAAACTTAAAACATCATCTGACATCAAAACAACAATGAAGGGAATTTATATGCAGACAAATGTTCATATGTACGTTTGGTTTTCTTACCTGTGCCCCCAACTCATTGTAAAGAAATTTCAATGCTGTCAGTTGTTCATCCATTGCTTTGGGATTATCTGTTTGTTGTTTCTGTACAATTTGCCTTCCTGTCTTGATAACCGTTTCAATCTCCAATTTCACCTCACTGAGGGTCTTATAGAGTTTCTAAAAACACAAATATATTCATTGGCGATCAATTTGTAGTGCACATTTTCAAACTTTGCTTCATTTGGCAACCTGACCATCAGATTGCATTTAAACTCTGAGCTATGGATTAAGAGCAATGTCTGCCAAGATTTTAAACTCCTGATGTTCCATATTTTATTCTAGTTTTCATTTTCACCCAGAAAAAGAGTTAACCTGGCAATTTAGTAGTGTTTACTCCATAACATCACCACATGTGGCCAGGCTAACATTGTGATCTGTACTTGATCTTATGTATAGTATTTGTTCTGTTCAAATACTAAGAACCAAGCAAACTTGCCCCTGGAGTGATGCTTCTGCATAAGAAGAGGATGAGCCAGGGAAGGGAGTTTATAAAAACTCAGCTGTTCTACCACATCTGTGATCAACAATCCACTACTGCGGACACTGTGGAAGTGTCCACATTCTCTCCCAGAAGAATTACTGGCTTTTAGTTATCAATTGTTCTGGTGGTGCTTTGCAAAAAGTTGTAACAGTTCCATCAGGACTTCAAGCAAAATTTCCCCAGGAGAGTGTTTAGGCAAGAAAAATCACACAAGAAACAAACACCCCCAAGCACAAGTTAAGAACTTTGCATACTTACCATGCAACTGTCCAGATGAGCTTGGATTACATCTGGGTCATGATCCTTCACATCCAAGACATGAAGTTCTCCTTTTACACCATCCAACACCCGCTTGCAATCCAACATGCGTTGCTCAAAATTGGCTGGTTTCTGGAAAAGCTGATACTTTGTAGACACTTCACGGAGTTTTCTCTGTTTTAATTAATATTATGTTAAAAAGATTGTCTTAAATTAATATCTGCACTTAAAAAAAATAACACTTAAAACATCCCCTACCACAGATCCTAACTCGCCTCTCGTGCCACCAGAATTCAGTATATATGGCAACACTAATTGCCAAGCCAAATTCCATCACCTATTCCTAATCTCCACCTGAGGTGCAAAAGAGCTATAATTCTGTATCATATACTTTCAAAATATCATTTCTACTAAAATACAGAGACTTTCTGACTTTCATCATTTATCTCATGATACTTATGAAATTTAAGCTTCCTTATTCAATTCATCTAATGCTGCTTGTTTCTTAATGACAGCATGTTAAAGCATATACTATTTACTTCTGAG
Source organism: Chroicocephalus ridibundus (assembly GCF_963924245.1). NCBI lineage: Eukaryota > Metazoa > Chordata > Aves > Charadriiformes > Laridae > Chroicocephalus > Chroicocephalus ridibundus. The sequence goes on along the minus strand of NC_086286.1, from coordinate 55,705,420 downwards.
GTTTGGTTGACCGCACCAAGCAATTTACAGGCTGACAACAGCAAGGTGTAATTGAAAACCAGAAGCTCTTCACATTTAAATTCTTAGTGCAGCTCTCATATTTTTACCTGCAAAGCATCCAGCTGAGTTCCACCACGGGGAGACCTGCATTCAGGAGAAGCAGGAGGGAAAGAGCGAGCACTTTTCTTGAGCTCCTCTAAGGTGGATTCATGAGCTGCAATCTCAGCTTGAATTTTCTGCCACATCACAGACACAGGAAAAAAAAATACGTTACAAAGTTGCTTGCAGAGAGGGGAAGAGGAATTTGCTTACTACCTACTACTACCCACCAGAAGAAAACTCACTCTGTAAAAGTTAAACACTACTAGATTTATTTTAAATATTCTGGTGCTGGTGACAGCTTGCTAATTTGAAAGCTGTTAAGATTGTTATTCAATACAACCTTCTTAAAACAGGAAAACAATTCATATTATAAAAGATATCACCTCGTACATCAGCACAGGACTGAAAGGAAGCCTTCACGAATTACTAAGTCTAGGCTGAGAACTATCAGGAGATATTTCAAAATGTTTTGTAGTGAAAAGATATACTGGAATACCTGGGCCTCCTGAGGCATCTGAAAGGCATCTACCCTATCAGTCAGATAAGATGTCAGCTGTCTATCCAGCTCCACTAAGTTTTCCTGCAAGACCTGCAAGATGTGGTCCGTTTCTCGCATGGTCTGAAGCTGCTGTTCCAAGGCTATCTGCCGGCTCACCGCCTGAGTGGGACAGAAAGGTGAGACAAGATGGAGAAGTAATTCAATATGAGTTATATTAAACTTTCTCAAAACAAGGTGGGGGATACCCAAAAAATCCTATGCCAGGAGGACTGTCTAAGAGAGCAAAATCAAGCCCCAGAAGGCAGCAATTTTTGAAGCCTGATGTGATTTATACTGGGTAACTGACAAACAGTGGCACACAATGAGAGTTCTGCTGCTAGACATACAGGACAGTGAAAACAGGTCTCTCCTGTCACCTCATAGCAAAGTATTCTGTTAAAAACATACCAGTTTCAAAAACTAGCTCGTCAATTAGAATCAGACACTTTGTAATACACTACAGCTCAATGTTGTTTGATGTGTAAACTCAGGCATTTTCTTTCAAAACAATAAACTTTGTCTTTCTGTCGCAGTGTGAAAACGGAGGTTCACAGTTCCTTCCATCCACCACCCCCTCCCTTCAACAGCAAAACTTCTAAGTTCATCCGAAACATCACTACTTGCATGGGAACACAGATTTCCCACTATCAACACATGCACAAACCAGTGGGTGCGTACATACAGACACAGAGATGTGGAAAGTTGTCAACAGCCCAGTGTGTCAGCGCTGCAGCTGCCAAAGCAGATAGTATTTTATTGCTGTATAAACACTGTTGTAATAGGAAAAACAATTGTGAATGCTAACTTAAATGACAGCACGTAGCCCCCAGCTGAGGGCACTGCATTCATGTTGCTCACTGTAATGAGGATGAAGTGAAGTTCCCTCTATGACTACAATTAGGCGGTGACAGGAAAAAAAAAAAAAAACCACCACCAACAAACCACTATCCTGCAATTTGGCAGGGACCTGTACTACCAGGATACAGAACACAAGTTACAAATCTATGCAACTTGAAATACAGCCAGTCTTCCTCTACTTATTAAATCTAGAAAAGATTAGACTAAAGTATGAGAAGAAGGGGACAACATAATAGATGGGTAAGGAGAAGAATGTTTTCCTTCTGTTCCTTATTTCAGTGCGATTTCATCCTAGCCATTCCAAAGAGTGAAAAAGTCACTTATTCATGTTAGTGACCAGCTCACTAGTATTTATGGCACTAGGACGGGAATATTAACCTCAGTTATTGAACCACCACCCCTGAGATTGGAATTGCTTTTTTGTCAAAATTACCTGGAAAAATACCACAGGGTCCCCACAGTGCAAAGGTGCAAAACAAAACCATGATTCAAGTCAGGAAAAAAAACTATATCTTGCTCTTAGGGTATTATTCCAAATTGAAAACAGCTGACAACATTGTGAAGGTTTTTCCTCTTTTCCTGTATTGCAGTCCTGCATCTACGAATTCAGCTATCTAACAAGAATCATTCCAGACTACTGAGCTGAAAAACCCCGTCTACTTCAATCCTGCCCCCAAATTCTTACCAAGTGGCTCAATTCCTCATAGCGGGCATTGAAAGCCTCCAATTTTTCACTGATGATATCATCAAGAATCCCTCCATCAATCAATGTCTGCCCAAGTTCCCGAATCTGGGTTCGATTATCAGCTGGATGACGCAGGACTGATTCCAGGGACTGATTAGAAGAGAGAGTTTTAAAGGTCAAGACACTGAATGATACGGCATTTTCAGAGATGGAAATATGGCTGCACACACAGAAGTTTTACACTTCAAATGTCTTGAGAGTGCTCTAAAAGCATGAATTAGTTATGGCTTAATCCATGATGGCACAAGGCAAATACAGTGGTCATTTTGCTTTAGATAATTGAACTTCACAGCACTTCTCGCCTGTTCACATAATTTCATTCTATAGTGCTGGAAGGAATTAATCAATTTACACAGGACAGGAGACAGCATACAATTTTATCATGGTATCAAGTACAGCACAATTATGTACAGCATCAGCGTTTGGTGGAGGACCTTACAAATATCCACACCAAATTCAGAGCAATAAATTCATTTAACCTGAAGAATCAGAATATTCAACATGTATTCCAGTATTCTACTGAAGTGTAGAACTTAATGTTTTCTTAAACGGGGCTATCTGAAAAGTTACCAATCCGATAGAATGACTACAATACCTCAAGAGCATCGTTGACAGCATCCAACTTTTCAGGCAGATTTTCTGTCATTTGCACTCTTTCTTCCAGATTGTTTAACCAAGCTGTTTCTAAATCAAGATACTGAAGCAGTTCAATCCAACAGGACCACACCTCCTAGGAGCAACAGAAAAAACAGATTAGCCTGGAATGCCAGACAGAGCTCATATACTCTATGAACAGCTTAAAGAAGTTCTGTTTCTGAGACATTTATGTCAAATAGGCAAGTTGTAAATATTCAAAAGCATGCCATGGCACAGGAAGTTATAGACAGAAAAACCTGCAACTATAGCAGCAAGATAAAAAGGAATATGCAAAATACACATAGAAGTCTCTAAACTCATGCTAAAATTATCACTGACATCCAGATTCTTATAACGATTTAAGAATATAACAAAATGCATCCACTCCTCTTGAAAGACAGGACATACACAACCTACCCCAAACTATAATTGACCTGTTCTAATTATTGTCATATTTCAACCTTTAATCTCCGAGAAGTTTCTTTTTGTCATTTTGGAAGACACACAGATGGACAAGAGGGCTGCGAGACAAGGTTACTCATTTGCACAAGTGTTGATTATAACACAGATTATAAAAGCAAAGTTAGATGGTGCCTCATGGATTCCAAGGATGTCCTCTCAAGCAAAATAAATCTTGTAAAGGAGCCACAGCAAAATGTGTTTATGCTAAAGCTACTGGATTCAGTGAAAAAATTGGACATTTTCAGTGTCCTTCTCCATTCCTCTTCTGCCACCTGCCTCTATTTTACTAAGCTGAGAGCTATTATTCTTACCTCCAAAGTGTGGCATTTCCCCCGGATCCGATTGCACAGCAGCTGGTAGTTCTCCAGCACAACATTCAGCTCGGTCGCCAGGTCCTGACCGCTAGACGGCACTTTGGTGGCCAACATCTTGATGTTGTCTTTGAGAATCTTCACCCGCACCTCCTTCTGCAACACATCCTCCTTCGCTCTCTGACCAAAGAAAGGTATTACACAATCAGCCCTCAATTGCCATACAGTCAGCTATTCACCACTCAAACCAAAGATCAGCTGTTTAACCTTCGAAGTGTTGCTACCAAAGTAATCTTGGGTCTCAGCACAACAAAATATGGCACTAACTTCCATGGAATTCACATTATGCTAGTAAGCATTGAAAAACCCTATTTTATTAAACATACAGGCATATTTACCATTTATGGTTTGTTCATTAAAAATCTATGACTCAAAGCAAAAAAGATTAAACTCAGTGCTATTTATACACTAGCATACAGATATCAAAAAGAGAAATGTACCAGAGAAAAATAGAGGTTTGCTAAAAATAAGCATATGGGGGAGAACAAGGTAGGGTGAATTTACGGGAGTTATGAGACTTGGAGCTCAGGAACTATCTCCCAAAGTTATCCAGGAAAGATGACGTAATTCCCCAGGACACCTGCAACTATAAAACTGGGACCTCTCCCGCAGCTGTTGGATGCGCTAGAGGAACATGCAAAAAGGACAACCAGAATTCCTTCAACCCAACTGCACTGGGAGGTGCTTGGTAACAAATAGACAGGATAAGCAGAGTACAACTCCCACCACACAGACCTGGAGAAATCATATTATCAGTTGTTGAATTTTGCCCTAAACAGAATTCAGGAAGCAGGATAGCTGGAAGACAGATGCTGAAGACCACTCTGAGCCTGTCTCTGTTGAGACAACTAGAGGGCTCCAGAAACAGACACTGTCCATATCTCTCTCTTCAGGTTTCAAGGGCAGTTTTATGAAGTTTGAAGTACCTCTGATATATCAGGCACTGCGCTTTATGGTAGAATTTAGTACATGACAGCATTATTGCATGACAGCATTATTGTTGCACATATTGTTAAAGATGTCTTCTAAATGTAAGGCAATAAAAAAAAGCGCCAGTTAATGGAAGGGCAAAAAAAGGAAAATCTGGGAGGATTATCAAAAACCACCTAGACTCATCTTAAGTCTACTCCTTCAAATGTAGCAGGACTTCTGCTCTCTGTTCAAATGAGAGCAGAATTAGGCAAGCTCAAAAGTTTTTCAAAACCTTAAGCAAAAATGCTTCTGGTCAAATATACAGAGAGTGTTCTTTCCCAGTCCTGAAAGTAGTCCCAACATAATATTCTTACTGCAAGTGCAAGAGGATATGCGTTACAGTAAGTTTAATGGCTCACTGACATACAGAATCACAGAATCTTCATTGTTGGGAAGGACCTTTGAGATCATCAAGTCCAACCATACACACACAAAAAAGACCTCCCTACAATCTCTGCCACTAGAGCATGCCCTGAAGTGCCACATCTAGACGTTTCTTAAATACCTCTAGGGATGGTGACTCCACCACCTCCCTGGGCAGGCTGCTCCAGTGCCTGACCACTCTTTCAGTAAAGTAATTCCTCCTAATATCTAATCTAAACCTCCCCTGCCACAACTTCAGACCCTTTCCTCTGGTCCTGTCATTATTCACCTGGGAGAAGAGGCCAACACCCACCTCTCTCCAACCTCCTTTCAGGTAGCTGTAGAGGGCAATAAGGTCTCCCCTCAGCCTCCTCTTCTCCAAGCTAAACATGCCCAGCTCCCTCAGCCTCTCCTCATATGACCTGGTCTCCAGACCCCTCACCAGCCTGGTAGCTCTCCTCTGGACACGCTCCAGCACTTCAATGTCCCTCTTGTACAGAGGGGCCCAGAACTGAACACAGTACTCGAGGTGAGACCCCACCAGTGCCGAGTACAGAGGCACCATCACTTCCCTGCTCCTGCTGGCCACACTAATCCTGATACAAGCCAGAATGCTGTTGGCCTTCTTGGCCACCTGGGCACACTGCTGGCTCATGTTAAGCTGCTTGTCCACCATCACGCCCAGGTCCTTTTCTGCTGGGCAGCTTTCCAGCCACTCTTCCCCTAACGTTGCTTGGGGTTGTTGTGACCAAAATGCAGGACCTGGCACTTGGCCTTATTAAACCTCATACAGTTGGCCTTGGCGCATCAATCCAGCCTGTCCAGGTCCCTCTGTAGAGCCTTCCTACCCTCAAGCAGATCAACACTCCCACCTAGCTTGGCGTCATCTGCAAACTTACTGAGGGTGCACTCAATCCCCTCATCCAGATCATTGATAAAGCTATTAAACAAAACTCGCCCCAAAACTGAGCCCTGAGGGACACCACTGGTGACTGGCCACCAAGAGGATTTCACCCCATTAATCACAACTCTCTGGGCACGGCCATCCCGCCAGTTTTGAACCCAGCGAAGCGTATATTTGTCTATGCCATGAGCCGCCAGATTCTCCAGGAAAATGCTGTGGGGGATGGTGTCAAAGGCCTTACCAAAGTCCAGACAGACAACGTCCACAGCCTTCCCCGTGTTCAGAAGGTGTGTCACATGGTCATAGAAAGAGATCAGGTTGGTTAAGCAGGACCTCCCTTTCCTAAACCCATGCTGGCTGGCCCTGATCCCTTGGCTGCCCTACGCTTGCCTTGAGAGCTCACTCAGGATGATCCTCTCCATGATCTTTCCTGGTACCGAGGTCAGGCTGACAGGCCTGTAGTTCCTCAGATCCTCCTTCCGACCCTTCTTGTAGACGGGCATCACCTTAGCCACCCTCCAGTCATCTGGTACCTCCCATGTTGACCAAGATTGTTGATAAATGATGGAGAGAGACTTGGTGAGCTCTCCCGCCAGGTCCCTGAGTACTCTTGGGTGAATCCCATCCAGCCCCATAGGCTTATGTGTGTCTAGGTGCAGAAGCAGATCATTGACTACTTCCTTCTGGATCATGGGTGGGTTGTTCTGCTCTCCATCCTTATCTTCCAGCTCAGGAAGCTGAACACCCTGGGGACAGTTGGCCTGACTATTGAAGATGGAGGCAAAGAAGGCATTAAGTATCTCAGCCTTCTCCTTGTCCTTGGTCTGCCAAATTCAAAAGTACAGAATATAATCTGGACTTGAAAAAGGTAAATGTGCTCATAGTCTCTCAGATTTGCCAGTGAAATGAAGGTTCTTTCTTTTCCTGGCTTATGTTCAGCAGGCTGTCAGACTATGTGATCTCAAATGGTTTCAAGAGACATTAATATATTAAAACACTTATTAAAGACTGCTTCAGAAAGCCCCTTCAAAAGGAACAATTCAAAACTTCAAATAGATTTGTCAAAGCACTTGTAAGGAAGAAAAAAAAAAAATCCTTTTTTTATGCTCCACCAAGTAACAGTGTAGCGCATACTCATTTAAATAACATGCATACAAGTCAAAACATTTGTGAAGATATGCCTGAACTCTTAGATTTAAAAACAGAGAGAATTATTGTTTACTCTGTACATACATCCAAGAAAATTATCAATTCAATAGCTAATTTATAATGAGACAAAAATAGCTCCTCCTTCTCCATTTTTTTGTCCACCAGTCCCAAAATTAGAGAAGCAGAGACCAGCGTCGCTGTTCGCAACAGACGAGGAACACAAGATAACCTTACAACAGAACTGTTTTAAACTGCTTTTCTAAATGTGGAGTTACTCTATCTAGAGGACAAGAACTTGAAGCCCAGCAGCTACAAGCAGAAGAATATGTTTTCACAACCACTAATTTAGACAGGTATAACATCACCTTTTCTTTATTTCTCAAGTTTTGTCTCCTGCAGTAAGTTTCCATATTCTTAGTGTTTAATAAGCTATACATAGCAAGCCTGGCTCAATAACTGGGCAAGCTGCTATTCATTATGAAATCCCTACCCCTCGTGGCCAAACAGAACATCTGCTTTTGTAGTTTGTGCTTTAAAAGCAAAAATTCCACAAAGCAAAGCTTAAAAATACCACTAATCTTGCCATGACCTGAGCTCCTTTCCACATAGATAATAATTGCACAAAAGGTCAACCCCCGAAGCCACTAAGTTTTGTTTCTCTTTAATCAGGTCTCTACAATGACCTGGTATTCCTGACCTTCATTTCCTCCACCGCGTTCTCTAGCTCTTCAGGGGACTTGTATTCAAAATCTTTCTCCAAATATTCTTCTTCAGCTTGGGTCATCCATTCTTGCATCTCTGCCAAATCCTTCTTCAGATTTACAGCTTTTTCCTGACTTTCAGACAGGCGATTTTTCTGACTAATGATCTAGAATCCAAGGTGGAGAAAGAAACAGCAGTTTTGTTATTTAAATGTCCTTGTATATGTGAAAAACCACAAGTCTTTGTTAAAACATTTTAGTATCAAAACATTTTCAGGCCTTTTTAATTAACGAAAGACTTTTATACACACACAAAAACTCAGGATCTCTTTTTAGCAGATCAACAAAATCTAGAGGTGAGGGAAGGAGGAAAATGACTTTTTTTCCTCATTGCATGGAAACTGGTAACAATCCCTGGAAAATGTCAGATGGAAAAAAAAACAACCTCTCCTGATGACAAGTATCACATAGTTAGATAAATCTTTATACAGAGCACTAAAACCTCGCTTCTTTCCACAGCCCAGGTAATCTGGATTCTGTATCAACAGCGAGGTTCTCCAACACAGATCCTCTCCAGACATTGCAACTAAAGAAGTATGCTTCTACAGACAGCAGAAAGCTTTCACCCAAAAGAAACAACCAAATACACCAGACTGAAGTGGTAGTCTATTTATAGCCATTTATTTTTCGAAGTTACTTGGAAGCAGGCAGAAATTACACAGGCCAGAAGAATATTCCAGATTTCAGGAACAACAACAGAACAAAAAGGTCAGTCTTCCCTCCCACGCATCCCAGAAACAGTAGCATGAGGGAAAGTGAACAAATTAACGGTTAGTTACAAACAATTAAACTGGAAGGAGCACAGTGAACTCTGAGGTACCGAGAAGCGCATGTATTCAGACAAAACTACTATTGGACAGGTATCCTCTAACATATTTGCACTTCTGAAGGATTCACTGGGCTACGTTGGATTTCAGCCACTTTGGCAGTGGAACAAGTAAAACATACTTGTTCCACTATTTTACTGCTTCACCTCTTCGCCATCCTACCATTGCCACGCAACTGAACAAATACCTGCAGTAACAAGCTAGCAACAGCAATATATGGAGAACTCACCTGTTTGCTGAGTTTCTCCCATTGAGTCTGGCAGTCTACTAGCCGAGATTTTGCCCAAGTATTTATGCCTGTGATAGGCTGAGCTCTTAAAGCAGACTCTACTTCTTTCATCTCTTTCAGTGATGGTTCAATCTTCTCCATTTCATTGACAAACACCTGAGCACACATCAGAGAAAATTAATGTTCTTCTTTAGCAAAACATTACATAATTTATAGGATACCAGCAACTTTGTAATTTTTAATTATTCCAGAGAAACTCTAATAAAAAGCGGAGTGATGCTGTATTCCATACTAGACTGTTTAAAACAATCCTTCACTGGCCCAAAATATCAGAACTATGCAATTACAAAGCAAAATACAGCTTGCCATAAACAGTGCGAACATTCTCACATGCTACATGTCAACACTGGAACAACACAAGCTTGAAGATTATGTGCACTACATACCCTGATGTTTCTGGCATACCTCAGACTCTTATTCTTCTCCCAGAAACAAACATTAGAAGGTACACTGTAATTACTTACTATAAGATGAAATTCTAATTACTTACTGTAAGATGAAATTCTGCCTATTTGTGATCACTATTTGCCACTAGCTAGGAAGGAATCTTACTTGTAAGGCATATACAACTCCTAAACCTTAGGAGTTTCAGAGTTATTTGCTTGTTATTTTTATCGCCCTTGGAAGTTTCATGCAAAAAGCACTTTTCACTCACAGATTCAATTCCCTAATCTCAAAATTAGGAGAAATCTATAAACATTTTCTGAGACTAATGTCAACTTGTAGATGAGTACTTGTAAATATGGTGAAGACCTTTGAAAAGTACAAAGTGTTATGGCTACACACGAGGAAGCAATTAAAATGTGCCCTGAAGAAAGATAAGACAATTTTTCTGGCCAGCTGTATGGAGTATGCCATGGACAATATTTAATAATAGAAGCAAAATAATAAAGAAGAGATGCTAGTTATTATTTATTTCAAAAGATTCCTTAAAAGACACTCACTGTGCACTGGTCAAGTTGTCTTTGAAGTCCTTCAGTATCTCCTTGAACAGCCTTTTCTGTCATTAAGAAGTCTTTCACACCATCCATCCACTTCTGAACAACTTTTGAATCAGTCTAAATCAAACATAATAATGAAGAGCTGATACAATGCAGTGATGAACAGTGTACGACTGTTGCATTTCAACAACTTCTAGCAGTGTCAAAAGAATATTTTACAAGCTGCTAGCAATGTCTTGGTTTTGAATCAGACCACCTTTGTTTTCATTTTTGGTTTGGGGTTGGGTTTTTTTCCCCTCCCAATTTCTCTGTTCTCAAATTTATATGAAAATTAAATTCACAACAGTGATTCTCTTACATCCATGCCACAGCATGATTTAATTGACACTGCACTCTCCAGGCTATCACACAGAAACACAGGATCAAGGAGGCAAGCATGGCTTCAGGAATTACGTGGTCACCATTCACCTGGCTGAAGGCTGGGGATAGCCTTTTCCTGACAACAGAATCCATGTATGACTGCTTCCACCACACTTGTTCAAGAAACATATGTCCAAGAAAAAGAGAGGGCCCTATAGGAAGGGGGATAAGAGGCGGAGGTAATGCTAAACACAATTGACAGGTAGAAGCTATCCTGGAAAAGCCATTCACCTTACGGAGAAACATAGGCATAAAAGGAAAATATGACAGAGGATTAGACTAACCACTAAAAAAAAAAAAAAAAATCTAGCTATTTGAGGCCAATAGCAGCTACTGTACTCACTAGAACAACACACAGGGCGGGGGGAACCATAAACAATATCAGAGTTATATGACCTAACATTTAGCAGTTGCCTTATATCCTGCAATGAGGTAGGTAGGAAAGGAGACAGGAGGGTTGTCATCTCCTTCCTGTGCAAATTGTAGATGTTCCCAATCACCCTTACAAACAAAACCACCACAAACTTAGAGCAGGGAGAAAGTTTTTCCTTATGCTGGTTCAACTGAGTTATGTGATTGTTATTTTTTAATAATATAGTTGGATGGGTTTTAGTCAATATTTTTGGACTGTTTCGTTGGATTTTTTAATAGATGTCATCTTTTTATTCTGACACAATCATCATCACAGAGCACTGTTAATGAGAAGCCGAGTCAAAGCTTCACCTTCTACTCTGCATGTCATTGAGGAAGAAAGCAAACACTTCGTTTCCTTAAAAACCTTGCAATAACTGTTCTTTCAAGATCAATACATTATACACTGCTTCTCAAAAAAACGCCTGCACTAACGAAAACCCATTAGACTAAGATCATGTTTATTTTTAGGCCAATGCTACCATTAGAGGTCAAAGTCATGACATTTTCTTCATTCCTTTTCCATTTTGGGGGAATTTCCTGCAGCTGATTAGCCTGAAAATCATTTTCCAAAAAACAGAGCCTCCCAGGAGGCTTAACAGTGAACCATGGCTTAATGTAAAAAAAAAAAAAAAAAAAAAAAACAAAAAAAACACCACATATTTATAAAGGCTGCCATTTGACAAAGCATTTTAGCATATACCTCATTTAGCTTGCTTACAGTAAGCTACTTACATAAGTAGCTGAAGTGAATTAAACAGCATAACTCACAAAGTTAGGCACATATTTAAATAACTTAACGAATCACGAGCCAAGTCTACAGAAATTCAATGAAGTAAATGCTCCTGCACTGCATGGGTAAATAACTACCAGTGGTCAAATACCCAGTGTAGTTTGTTGATGTATAAGAGCTCACAATTTTTAGACATGAACTAAAACATTGGATCAGTTTCTAAAATTTATTCCAGGCAGGAACAACGATCAAGTGTGCTGAATTTTAACTTGTTCACTCCTAGAAAAACCACATTATGTACAGCCATGCAGTACATTTAAAGGAACTGAAGGTGACACATACTCAAAGACACAGCAAGCCACGCAAGATACAGAAATTTTCTTCTAGAAAATACAAGATGCAAAACTGATAAAATGAGTCTTGTCTACTTTTCTCTTCACGTGCCTAGTACAGACAGTCTCACAGTAAAACACGTCATGTCACTAATGCAGATGTTGTCAGCTTGGGGGAGCCTCTGACACATCACAAATCACATAAGGGCCACCTGAGCAGCAGGACCCACAGGCAGATCTGCCACTGACTTGCTCTTCAAACTAACAAGGATATTTTAAGCACTGTTCACCTGTCTGCTCGCTGATACACGTTCAGTTTCTTTTCAAAAACCTAAGTGCAAGGAGTGCTGTTTTGGGGAATGCCATTTTTTAAAGATGAATTAGGAAAAACAGAAACATTTGAAATAAACCAACACTTGCGTGTAGTTGCACATGACCGTATGTTCTCCAAGGGTTGCCATTTACTTACTCTTTTTTTTTTTTTCTTTTCTCCCCCACTTTCAATTTTTTTTTCCTTTAATAGCCAGATGCTTCATCTCCTCTCTTAACCAAGAAGATACTGCCCAGCCATTCAAACTAATCTTGTGTCTCTGGTATCACATTCTCCAGTACTGACCCATTCAAGTCCCTGCACCAGGACCATATACCCAGTCTCCCATATCAATATTTCTTGCAGTGCATGTTCCATCCTCATCTGTCCAGTGCCATCCACAACATTTTTATTCAATTTGCTTCACATTCTCATTTTTATTCATACAGGGCTGAACTACAAAAATCTCTGTACAGATGAGTACCACTCCTTCAAAAGGAAAATTCAGAGAATATAAACACATGACTGTCTGTCCACTGACAGCTTTATGAAACATTTAGAAAACACAGGAACTGTGCACTTAAGAATCCAGTTCATGAGAAAACACCCCCACTGTAAGCCACGTATTTCTACAGATAGCACCACTACGTATTTCTTCCATTTTCAATTATTTAATAATTACTTCTACTATTTCTTCTGCTTTAATTTCTTTTTCAGCTTCTGTACTTCTTTTTAAGTTAACAGGAAAGTTTTTAACATGTTGCTCAGGAAAAATTCTTCTCAGATCTAAATAACAGCACATGGCTTCAATGCTCTGCTCTCCATAGCTCTTCAAAACACCCATAGGCATAAAAATCCACATCTTTCATCAGTGAGTGATTCATATATACAGTGGTACCAACATCACTTTGGGCAGCTGTGAAAAACAGGGCACTACACCTTTGGCTGAAAAAAACGAATAATCGATTACTAAATAAAAACCTGCCATGCTAATACTGCACGCATGTACTCTATTCTCAGTTAAAAATATGAGAAAATTTCATTTTTCAGGAGCCATTTTCCACTCAGTTAAAGCCATGATTTAGGAAAGTAGGTGCGTGTACAGACCCTTCAACTGAACATGATTCAAGTGCAGAAAGAGTTCTGCACTTACAACAAATTAAGGGAGAAAAAAAACTCTGCTAAAACTGATGAGGTAAGTAGGTCTTGCTCAGTGTAGCTACAGATAATCAAGGCAACTGGAAAGCTGCAATCATTTGAAGAACAATACTGATAAAAAGTTGTTGCACAAAGGACGTTGAGGCAGGCTTACATGCAGAATATTTATTCTGTTGTGCTAAATAACTAATAAGTGTAACCAGAAAGAGAGGGAAGGGAAGAGAATGAGATATGGTAGGTCAAAGTCAGGAGAAAAATTAGAGGTGGTTGCTGGAAAATAATCACCAAGGGCTTGGCTAAGCCTTAGAAATTAGTTGCTTTTAGGCTCCTGTACAAGCCAGCTCACTTTGGGCACTCAGCTCCCGCTAACCAGCAGCGCTGGCTCCTCCACAGCTCCACATCATCCCACAGGCTGCTGCAAGAAGCTATGGAAGGATGGGTTTTTGAGGGAACCAGACTAAAAGCAGACACTCTTTCAAATTCAGGTGCACAAGTACACATATTCCTGAACATGTTTTTCTAGGGGGGCAGGGCAGGCACAGCTTTTATCTTTATACTTCAGGTAATACAGCCTAACAGTATTACGCAAAAGTGTTACATAAAAAAAATACACATTTTCCCCTCTGAAAACCTGTAATTCCTCCTCCTATTCACAGGCTGGTTTGTGATTTCCATTTACAGGTTCACTAGCCTAGACTGGACTACCATACCTATGCTATTCATACACACACATCCCACACACGTGCTGCTAGGAGCAGCTGAAGTCCTGAAACAGACTATTAATGAATAACACTTTACAAGCAAGTTTTTCCTTCCAGGCTTTTTCCCCAGGTAAAACTTTCATGGAAGCACAGGTGTGCACTCTGCTCTTAATTTAGTTACAATCTGTTACTCCTACTATGACTGCTCCTACTATGACTTCTTCAAGGTTTGTGGGTTTTAATTAAAAAAAAAAAAAAAAGAAAAGAAAAAAAGGGACTTGAGGCTTTTACTACTTCCGAACCATAAGCCACAGTTTGTCCAACTTTCACAGCAACTTCATGCAAGTCAATAACCTGGCCTTACTAATAAAAATTTCAGTTTAAACACGTGTCTATACTTAAGTAGTCATTAAAGACCCTGTCTAGCTTAAAATAAAAAAAAAAAAAAACCCACTTAGTTTGAGGTTTGAATCCACTATCAAATAAAAGAGTTTTTCTGCTTCAGAGGGAGGGGAGAGCAAGGCTGAAAGAAACTTTTGGGGAAAAAGTGATGGTGTGCATGCATGACACCAATGTTCTCAAGAAGGTGCATGCAGCAAGTTACTTATGTTGATAAATTGCATAATGCATACTCTGTTAAATAGAAAAGAATTTAAATAATTCCACACATTAAAATATATTTAATGCATGTGAAAATACAGATTTCTGTTAGCTAATGCACATGTGCTTTTATCCCAAGAGACAGGGAATCTCTAAAAGCACTTTCTCGCTTTTTGAAGTTTAAAATATAATACAAAAATGAAAATAATCTGAGACTTACTTAGTCTAGTTAAACATTACTCTAGGAAAAAAAATGGCACTATATTTGGGCTTTTATAGTGCTCTGATCAGCTTATACTTTCAAGCTGATACTGAAGAATGGTTAGTACCTATTTAACTTTTGGGTCACAATAATATTTCCATGGGCTAAAGCATGATATGTTTAGTTGTCATTATTTTTTTCTTCTCCCCAGTCTACAGAAGGGACTTAAAGCAAACACAAATAAACCCATCTAACCAGTAAATACTGAGTCAACCTCTTCTAAGTGACTTAAACACTTATCTCTCCCCTCTTTATCAATGTGTTAAATATCTAAATACCCTTTAAATACCCTTGCTTTTAGTCCCTTTGTTTTTAAAGGACCTTCTGTTGTGCAGGATTTCACCTGTGTGTGTGTATAAAAATATATAAAATATGTAAGAGTGCTGATTAATCTTATTTCTTTAACTCTCCTTCCTGACACTTCAGACGCCATCTGTTGGAACTGGAAAACTCACTATACTTAAGCATTTTCTTTACTTTCTTTTTTAACAGGCTGTAATATTTCTTTATTACTGTTGACAGAAGCCTCAAGTGAAGGAGCAGGTTTTCTGTAGCAGGTATGGAATTTCAATTTTAGATGCCAAACTAGTAAGGCACTGGGTATATGACACCAACTGCAAGAGAGGGCACTCAGCTCCTGGTGGGATCAAGCCTTCAACAGCACAGCTGACATACCCTTCACTTTGGCATAACCTTTACTTCTGGTATTGAAAGAAGAGGAATGCCAATTTTAAGTTAAAAGTAATTCTATTAGAAGATAAAATAATATCCTGGCATGTTAAAGTCCTCTGCTGCCCTGCTACAAATACATTATATACGCTTCCAGCCTCTGACAGAGTAGTGGCCCATCAACATTCCCCTTCTCAATCAGTATCATCTGGACTCTTGCAGGAACACAGAGAAAGAAAGGGCTTTAAAACTACTGAGTTATGTAACAAAAAAAATTCCTTTCATTTTACCTCAAATATTCTCAACTTGGATGTAAGTTCCTCCAGTAGTTTAACATCTTTGGAAATCTTGAGCTTTAACTTGTCCCAGTGTCCCTGCACATGCTTGAACTCTTGTGTGTAGACCTTTTTTATATCAGGAGAAGCATGTTTCTCCAAAGCCTTTGTTTCTTCAGCAAGTTTATCTACTCTGGGCTTCTGGGCTTCCAGCGTCTCACAAATTGCCTACAAGGAAAAAAGAAAAAAGAAAAAAAAGAAAAAGAAATTTGTAATGAACACATGAAACCATTACTAATTTCATTAATTTAACTTTATTAGTATATACATTTAATGTGCACATGTGATAAGCGTGACCATATATTTTGCTATATTTTGTTGAGGAAGAATCTTATTTTTGATACATTTATGTTCCCAATTTTACTTCTACATACAGGAAAGAAACAGGATAAAGTATACCATTTCCTCTAAAAAGATAGGTAGTGAGATAGCAATGAAACTGGGAAGAGGGATGCTTGTTTCTGCAAACAAGAGCTTTCTGCGCAGGGTGTCACAGACTGTCAATCCCCAGCTTGGGTCTATGCCTGAAGCACTTATCAGTGCCAGCTATAGTACAGAAGGAGGAGATGGACAATCCCAGGTCCACAAGCAGCTCATCATCTGCAATTTGTTCCCATCGCCCATCACACTCCTTAAAGCTCCCACACTGGCGTGGTATGTCCTTTCTGGCTAATTAGTCTCTGAAGAAAAGAGGGAGGAAGGATTCAGGCAGCAGGAAAAGACAAGCCTCCAAAGACTAAATGCTACTGCAATTCAGTCAGCATATGGACCAGAAAATCTCTGTCATATTTAAACAATACAGAAGCAACATTAAAAGAGAAATCCAAAGAACTCAGAACTTTTTTTAATCTGCTGGTTCAAAAATAATCCAAAGCACTAACTCCCCTGTTTACCGGGCTTTTAAAAATATCTATTTGATCACTCTCTGCTGAATAGAGAAGTATATGAAGACAGATACAGCCTGTCCCCAACCCGGCAACTGGAGTTCAAGAGCTCCTGCAGAGCCATTCTGCAGCCCTCTCATGCCACCACACAGGGAAAAATCATGTTTCTGAATTGAGCATGATTCCACAAAAGCAGTGAGGGACAGGGAAATACTTGTCTGTGTGTATTTTTAAGAAAAAAAAAAAAAAAGTACTGAAGATGCATGATTTTCTCCTGTCACTCCAGCCCTGACCCAGTAACCGATATTTACAAAGCAACTGTTATCCGTAGATTTTCCCCTACTTTATAGGCTCATAATAGGAAACAAAACACTGTTTCTAGAATTTGTGCAACAATTACCTTTATGGCTTGCAAGCACTGTTTCCCTTTGAAAGGCAATCTGGAGGCCAGAGGAATACACTTACTCCCTCATAACAGCCAAGCAGGATGAAACAGGATGGATTTGTTAACCAGCTGAACCTGAGAGGCACCCCGCCTCTGGAAAGGCTATGCCCAGTGCTTGGAGGAGAGGACTACAAGCCTGCGTCCCACAGCCTCACCGGGAGGGCCGAGGCAGGGTCAGGGAGCCTGCATGGCTGCGGGGGAGGGACATGGCCTCCCCAGGACAGCAAGCCCGAGCGGGCTGGGCATGGCTGCCAGGCGGCTGCAGTGCAGCTCGGGCAGGGAGAGCTGAAAGGCAGCTCCCAAGGGAGGGAAGGGCAGGCCGGGCTCCTGACTTTCCTCACCATCGTGCTCAGCAGCAAAGGAGCAGACCTTGGATCAGGTCACCAACCTGATCCAACCAAGCTCCTAGGAGCGGGGGATGCTCTCAGCACCCTGACATCCATTTTGAGGTTCCTCAGCACAAGAGAGACACGGGCACACTGAAGAGAGCCTGGGAAGGCCATCAAGGTGGTCTGAGGCACTGCAGCACTTGAGAGAAGATCCCTCAGAGCCTCCTCTTCCCGGAGCCAAGCAGTCCCAGCTCTCTGGGCCTCATCTCCTGGCACGGGCGGCAAGAGAAGCTGTGAAGCCTGCAGGCTCGGAGGTACCCAGCCCTCGCCCGACACGTCCCTCAGCAGCCTCTGGTGACCCAGCTTTCAGCAAGCCACCCTGCCACACACACCGCTCCCGGACCGACTTCCCTCCGAGTCATCTTTTCGCTCCCCCACTGAAAACAAGGCAGGGGAAGAGGGGCTGACAGCAGCTGAATAAGCAGCTTCCTCGCGTCAGTGCGAAGGTAAGAGTTACCTTTGCCTGCTGCAGGGCCTTCTCCACCTTACTGGGGTCGCTCAGCCCGCTGGCGATGGACTGCTGCTTGTGCTCCAGCTCGCCCAGCGCGCCCTTCAGCCGCTGCAGGCAGTCCACGTACTCCTGGCTCGGCTGGCTCTCTGCCTCTGGAGGCATCGAAAAGAGTAATGGAACAAAATACAAGGTAAGGAAATAGACACGAGACCCAAATTATGAGAGACGTGAACATAATCAGAGTGATCAGAATCGTTTAGAAACAAGAAATCAAAGTGAGATATACTTGTACATTGAATCCTGCTGAGACCTTCCAAGAGATAAAAAACTCTTCTGCTGATGGCAATGGTTTTTCCTTTTAAAAAACATTAAATACATATAATATATAATTATGTATTATATAGAATATAATAATAAATATATGATGACAACACCCCCCCAGAAATAAGGATTTAAGAACTCAGCCCAATTTTCAGTATTTTCGTATACACCTAAGCACCTAAATCTCTCAGGGTGGTTGGGGTAGTGGAATCAATAGTACTTGGGCTTTTGCATGCCTACATCCCCACAATTTAGTATTTTCATTTTAAAAAGTTTTAGACATATCTACTATTCATATGCAAACCGACACAGATATCTACTATATATAAAATATAAAGTATAGCATATATTATAGCCATATATTAAATATACACACTACATATAGCAACTATATAAACACACACACATAAAATATGTATTACTGCAGTAGTAGGGTTTGGGGTTTTTTTTTTCATTTTTATATATATATACACACATAAAAATATATAAAAATAGCAGCTTTCAGCCTGTTGCCAGAACAGAGACACTATCTGGGAAGACCGAATAGAGAATAAAAGTTCAGATGGAATATCTGCTTGCAATCATTGCCTGTATCTCAGATTTTCCTTGAACCAGCCCTCTGTGGAATGCCAGGCAGGAGGCAGCATCTCACTCTGGCATTTCAGAAAGAAAGCATCAGAGTTAGAAAACTGCAGCGAACAGGATTTTGGCTGCAAGACTCATACTGTGGTATGCACATTCTCTGGCCTAGGATTCCTAAGCAATTTTGTTACTGCCACAAATGAAATTAATCTAAGCCTTGTTCTGACTCACCAGGTAGCTTTTCAACAGCTTGCTGTCAGAACTGTCACATCATTTATAACTAAGGAATGAGTCAACATTTCTAGAGAGAATTAGTTACCTAGCTTCCTCTTTTCAAAAAACCAGGATCAATTTAAAGGGGCGGGGGGAAGAAGAATTCAGTAAAAAGCAAATAGGTACGCTGTCACTGAACTACATCAAATCTCAAAGGAGAAAATAGTTAAAATAGTCTCCCATTGACAAAAAAAATTAAGTCACAATTCCCATAAAAAAAATTCCTGTAGAGATGGGAGTGAGTAGCACTCCACAAGGGAATTTTCAGAGGCTCAAAAAGACACGAAAGGAGCTGGACTTCTGTCAGTCACAGCCTGCCAAAGTCACAAATGCTCAAGTGCCACCACCAGTTGTTTCTCCCAGTTATACGACTCTGGAAGTTCTTTTACCTTACAGCAATTCAAACTATGCTGTAAATAAACAACTGAAACCCTGAACTAACATTTCCGTCTGTTCTTTAGCAATACCCAATCTGCAGAGAAATTATCATTCAAAAAAAAAACCCCAACACAAATACAAATTTAACATATTACAATATGTAAAGTATTTTTACCAAGTAATAACTGGTTCAAATATGTTAATAATGCCTCAAGTGATGTGTGGCATGAAAAAAATAAGGAGTATTTTTGTCATATCATGTAATAATTACCAAAATACACAATGCCAATAAAATTATTCAAAAGTACATGAACTCAGAACAGTCATAAAATAATCATTCCCCACAGTAAGAACGAAAGCATACCCTGTAATTTGAGTGTAGCAGGCAGATACATTTACTCATACAGTTTTCTGCATGGATATAATCAAAGCATGCGGGCCTTGTGCAACACATTATATAGATGGCCTAACCATTTAGTAATTAGGCCTATTTTTATACACACAGAATTAAAGTGTCAATGCTCATCCACTTGGGGCCATTAGCAAAACGCTTCTTTGAATTCCTCAGAAACAAAATGAAAACTAAGGAAAAAAACCTCCTAATAGGTCTGTGCTCTTGCTATTCAGCTGTAAAATATTAACGGGGTTACATATTTTGTGCACTACATTTAAAACCCTTTAGAAGCCAGCATGACTGCTTTGAATGCTCATAATAAAATTTTTAATGCGACAAAAACCCAAGGAGAAAGCGCCTGAAAAGCAAACCAGATTCCAAATCACTTCAAAGATGAAATTTCCAAAAGGAATTATGTATGACTAATGTGCTCAACAAAGCTATGAAAAAGAATAAATTTCACATGCAAGCTTGAATTTTACAAGGTTCTCCTAATCTTCCATTTTTTATTTCTAGTATTACTATTTATATCTGTAAGACCAGAGACACACAGCTTTTCAAACTATATTATCCACCTTAAATATGTTTTGCTAATTCCTTAAATGTAGTTCCAGGAATGTTGCATCCTTGCATAATCGCTTTTAACACCATGGAACGATGTATTTTGTAGTGTGCACAGAGAAAGTCATATGAATATTCTTTAGGGTGAATAAAAAGATTTTGTCAGCCTGACCCAAAGCATCCCAGAATCAGTAGGAAAACTCTGCTAGAATTCAGCGAGTTTTCAATTGGCTCACAACAGCAACAACAAAAAAAAAAATATCAGAACACAAGTATCAGGAGGGCTTATGTTAAGCAAAATATATATATATTTACCTTTCTTCAGCTGCTGGTGACGTTCTTCTAGTTTCTGACAAGTTAACTTGAAGCGATCAAGAAAACCGTTCAAGCTCTCCTGAATGAAGTTTGGCGGCATGGGCTGAGAGGCAAGTGCCTTACAGGTGGCTTTCAGGTGTTCCAGCCGTGGACTCAGGCTTACAAGATGAGTTAACTCCCGCTGTGAATGATCAAAAACAAAACCAAATCTCACACTTGCCTTGTTAACAACAAAGATTTTAGTAAGCTACTGCAGCACAGCTCCTCCACATTACTAGGGCAACAACATTAAATACTCCTGTGACACAGGTACCAAAATCTTCCAGTCAAATTGTGTGCCCTGGATGCCTCCGAAATTTTGAGTTACCTTACTGATTAGGCTAAGCTACTCTGGGGTATTTTGTACTCCTAACAGCTTCCAATCAGAATTAACATGTTTTGCCAGACTTACCTGACATAAGTCTTTCAGGACTGCTGAGGGCTGGGATGCTGAAGAAGCGTCGTTTTTAAGCCAGCCATCCTTCTCAATTACAATCTTCTCAAGCTCACTCATTTCTTTAAAATAAGCATTTATATCTTCTTGGTACTTTATCTTTCTGGCCACTTCCTCCAGATGTTGAACCACATCTTTCCACTCTGACAATATTTTCTCCATCACAGTTTTTATATCCACTGTAGAAAGTCCCTCTAAAAAGATCATATAAATTATTGTTGTATTAACTGCAACACATTTTGATTAACAGGCATTTAACCTTTCCTCTCTTCAGGTACACGTGTACATTTGCATTAACAAGCAAAATGCTTTGATTCCAAGTCCATTATCCATAAATCTGTACTTATTGCTAACAGTGTTTCATCTTCTTATTTCCATTTTAACAGTAAAATGAAGACTGAGATATTCCACTTCCATTCTTTCTGTTTGATAACATTTGAATTTATAACAAGATGACTCTCAACTATCATGACCCTCTTCACCATCATGATTTGTGTCTAAATGTTGATATGCAGATTTAAGTAAAATAAGATTTATTTAAGTAGGCTTCCAGTAAATTTACTTTTTTAGAGGATTCTAGTCTCCACGAGGAGAGAAGCAGCAAGTTGGAAGGCAGCAATAAGGCCATTGAAAACAGATGGAAATCCTGTCGACTTGAGAGAGAGGTGGAGCAATGGCTAACAATGTCACATTGCATGCAGACATGATTAATAAACTAGGTAATATGAATAGCTACAAAAGCAACATGACAAAATATGAGATTTCCCACTCACAGTGACTACACGAAGCACTTGCTATGCCATCTTTTTGACAAATCAATGCATTACTTGAGGATGCAGCAGCAGAAGTGAACAGACCTCCTACCCGTTCATTGTTCTTTTATTTCCTCAAGTGCCAGAAGTAACTGATAATTTTGCTATATATGAAGACATTTGAGTGCAATATGTATTCAGCAGTACATTCTTGCTGTTGGAAGTTTCTGATGCAGATTCACTTTCAGGGTACCGTCTTCTTTATATGAGACATATTTGGGTCATTTGAACTTAATGGTTCTGTCATTTAGACTGGAGCACAAGGAGGAGAGTCACATGGAGGGGCCTGTTTGCTGCATCGCTTTAGCCTAAGTGTAGCCCCGTGCTCTGGTCAGCACAACCAGCCAGCGTGCTGCAAGGGCACTTGAAGGCTCTGCTCCATACGTCCTCCCTGTCCTGCACACACCGACCATACACTTGGCACGTCTACAATACAGAAGCACAGCAGCTGCAACGAGCCACATAAGAGCAGCATGCACGAAACCATGGGTCACTGCCATTACGGCACGGCCTGTACACACCCCACGACAGAAGTGGATGTATACACATGCATGCCACTGCTGTGCATTATTCCACAGGTGTAGCTGGGCCTGGGTCTGGAGAGAAGGGCTGTCATTCTGAGCTGGACAAAACATACTAGCAGACCCTAACAGAGCCAGGGGCTGTAGATCGGTTATTTTCTATGGGTCCCAGACTTTAAGATGACAAACAATTAGGAAGCAATTGCTGAATCTTATCTTTTGCCAGTACAAAGCATAGAATCATAGAATTGTTAGGGTTGGAAGGGACCTTAAAGATCATCTAGTTCCAACCCCCCTGCCATGGGCAGGGACACCTCCCACTAGATCAGGTTGCTCAAAGCCCCATCCAGCCTGGCCTTAAAAACTTCCAGGGACGGGACTTCCACCACCTCTCTGGGCAACCCGTTCCAGTGTCTCACCACCCTCACGGTGAAGAACGTCATCCTAACATCCAGTCTGAATCAACCCATCTCTAGTTTTAATCCATTCCCTCTGGTCCTCCCATTACCCGACATCCTAGGAAGTCCCTCACCAACTTTCTTGTAGGCCCCCTTAAGATACTGGTAGGCCACTATAAGGTCTCCTTGGAGCCTTCTTTTCTCCAGACTGAACAACCCCAACTCTTTCAGTCTGTTCTCATAGGAAAGGTGCTCCAGCCCTCTGATCATCCTCGTGGCCCTTCTCTGGACATGTTGCAGCATGTCCATATCTCTCTTGTAGTAGGGGCTCCAGAATTGGACACAGTACTCCAGGTGGGGTCTCACGAGAGTGGAGTAGAGAGGGAGAATCACTTCCCTCGACCAGTTTCTGAACTATGCGTTTCTCGTTATGATCAACACGTACTGGTTTCATAGCCATGACTTATCACAACTGGAGGGATTTATAAAAGAGAGGGAGGATCTCTGTGCAGGTTTGAAGACAAGGAACAGCTACCAATTTTTATAACCCAAACTCCAGGTCAGATCAGTGGCTTCCAGCCATCAGCCTCAGGGCAACGGCACCCACTGTAAAAAGCTTCAGCTGTAGTAGGCAAGGGGGGGAGGATTATAGATGCTTAGCAGATTGGTGCATCCAGGCAAAGGGGCTGGCTGGAAAAAAAATGTGACAGTTGGGAAATCCAATGGAAATCAGCATTTTCCAGAAGGTATGCTGGTTAGTATGCAGGACAGTGACACGATCCTTTCACCTGTCTGAATGCTACCAGTTATAGACACTTCACCAAAAGGCAAGTGCATAGCAGATCTAAAAGACTGTCTCTGGATGATATGACCAGCTCTTTTATGGAGAAAGTCACATTTCAGTGATGGAGTTTTGTCATATTATGAAACAAGATTTTGGCAAGGTTTAAAGAATCAACTTTCACTGATGTTAATTATAAGTTTCCAGGGATAAGTGTTTTAATTGACAATCAATCATTTTCTGAAGCATGTAGGCTTCTCTCTTGCCTTTGAACCATGAATTGTGACTGTATCATCAAAACATACTGACAGTTTTAGAGAAACAGAGGAAACTAGAAATAAAGAGAGATATATACACACATTTATCAAGCCTAAATTTGGTTTCAAAATTTTAACTTCAAGGCAGTTATATTTTAAAATTTTATACTTAAAATCTCCACACAATTTAAAATTAAACCAACTCCTTCCCCCAAAAGCATGTTACTGACATTTTAAGAAATTATGTCTATTTCAATAAAAACAAGCCTTAAAAAGTTGCAAATGAACACACACACATTAAACAATATTAATATCGCTTTTCTATAAGCATTAATAGAAACAAAGCACATATCAATAACTAGTAACAGTAACAATGACCAATGTCTCTGAAGGAAAGAAAATGGAGGGAGAGGGAAGGAAAATATTGCTATGCTTAACTAGAGGTAGCCTATTTCAGTATTATTTCCCAGCAACTCATCTGATTAAATCACAAAACAGAAAAACCTTCAGGTCGCTTACCCCTTCCCATTTGATCCAAAAGAATATGTGCACTTCGTTTCAGTTCATCTAACTTTCGGCTTTTTTCAACCCTTTCCTTTTCAATCACCTACAAAGTGAACCCCAAAAGAATACAGTTTCAGAGAGGGTAATTTTTCTTGACTCCACACCCCCACCCCCAACCTTCCCCACTAGTAACATGGATTTTCCCACTACTACCCAAAACACATTCCAGTTTTCTGGGATACAGGCACCTTCTAAGATGTTTGGAAAACAAATGCAAAAGGAGTTACCTCTCAGAAGTGCCAGGCAAGCAAGAGTCTAGTAAAACACCACCAGGAATAAAATATTGTTAAAAGGGTTGACGATCCTGCTATATGAAATCAGATATTGGGACATCAGCTAAAACAAATCAATTGTGATCAAACATTGTAATTATTCAATACAAGCCAGTGGAAAAAAAGACTTCTTTTTAAATAGTCTCTTCGCCTCTACAATCTCTACTGAGATATCCAGCAGAAGGGAAGAACCACCTCTTCCCTAGAAGTCCACTTGCAAAAACTATAGCCCCCTAGTAATCCACTCTCAGAAACTCTAGTGCTTCTCTCTCTCTGTGACTACCAAGTTCCTCCCTTAAGTCACACATATTGATGAATCTTCCTGTGTGAGCCAAGAGGTAGAATACATCCACAGAGGAAAGATGAGCTCCTTGGCCACAGCTTCAATACCCTCTAAGATTACAACAAAGTATCTCCAAATTAAAATCTTTTTGAAACTAATGTCCAAGGTCATTACTCTGGTTTAGACTTGCTACAGTAAACTCAGAAGAAGCGTGCATCTTATTTGCACAGTTGGGAAGAACAAACACTGTCCTATCCACTTAGAGTCCAATCATTTAAAAACACTGCTGTTCATGGGAACCTGGTGACCATCTTGGAGCTTATTTTATAAAGGGCTACAAACATTCAAAAAGTTCTATAAACAAGCTATTGGGAGGGTTGTTTTGGTTTTATTTCCAACAGTCCTGCCATTCCAAACATTCCTGCTGGCACCATTCTGCACTACAGCATTGAGAAGGAGTGTCCTTATAGACTTATAGATATTTTTAAGTGTTGTCTTTGATTTCAAAAGAATCAAATTTAGCAGGTCCTGCTAAAGCTCCAGTAATCAAAGCATGCTCAAGGACCAAAAAAGGCAAGAATACGTTCCCAAAACAGAAGGAAGATAAAATGGTTATTTCATGGCTCCCAGAGGATCCTGTAAAATTATGTATTACGTCTTACAGGTCAGTAATATTGTACTACCAGGTTTTCTCCAAAATTAATAGAGCAAACAACATGTCCAAACATTGTAACGACGGACTACTTCAGACCCTGGGTGGTACAGTCTGCGCAGAGTGTTACAGCATGATTCAAGGGGTCTCTGAGCAGCCCCCTGGCCCATCGCTGCCACAGTTATGAAAGTGGTGTCAATCAAGACCATCTCCAACTGTGAAACATGAAGCCAAAATATGCTGCTTAGTGGAAAAGAGACTAATCCTGAAGAGAGACATCTATCAGAACTCCAAAGGAGACATCAGCAATATATGTTTGTAAAATTCCCTGTGGATTGTGCAACCCAACACAGAAGAATTTTCTGTCCAGCTGGTCAGAGATTTCCATGTACGTCCAGCTCTGAAACTATTTAACTAAAGGACTTAATCCCCACAAAGCATGTAGATCAGCCCACACCTCCAGCTGACACCCAGCTTAGAGTCAAAATATACTATTCACTGGAACACTCTCTATTCTCCCCATTTTACCTTCAACTTTTCTTTCATGTTTGAAGTCTCTCTCATCTTCTTGTACTCTTTGATGTCTGTGGCCTGAATGGCAGATTTTGATTTTGAAATCCAGTTCAAGAGCTCAGTACTTTCAGCATCAAACCTGGTTTAAAAGGTCAGACAATTTTTTTTGGTCATTTTTCTCTATTCAGTCACTCTGTCTTAAAAATCAGAAGTCTTAAAGTTCAGCACATTACTCAATCACAAAACAGCAAGGCTGCACACAAGATTCATGTTTCTCATATTAATACTCACAGGTGGTCAGAGAGAGACAGACTTTCAAAAACCTGACACAGTAAAAAAGTTATGTCTATGGTATTACCATTTGGGAGCAAATTATAAATGCATGGTGCGGTTTATTTCTTCATTTTTTTATATATATCTTCATGCATGTTTCTTTAAATATGGCACAAAAGATATCTCTCAATGTAGAGTATTTTAAAAGTTCTAAACTAAACCTCAGGAACAAGACAAATTAGTATTGCAGCTCTAGATTTTGTAAAAGTCTGCAACAGTATTTAGTCCGAAGAAAAAGCTAGCAGCTTAAGCACTCACGGCAGTGATAGTGGACAAACCTTTTTGAACGCTTAGCTGACTAAAGATTAGATTATAGCTTAATATTTTTGGACATGTCTATACTAACATAACTTTCTTATACCTAAAAGCAATAACCCACCACCACCAAAAATAAAAAAAAAAATAAACAAGAAAACACCAACTCCCAAATTGACCAATACTGTACAGAACTTGAGAGAAGGATGGACTACTACTATACAGGCCACAAGTCAGGCCATATTACAATTCCACTACTTAACACAGTGTAAATCCTAACACAGAATAACAGCCTAGCAACAAATGCAGAAGTCACTGTTAGTCACTCAAAGTTTTCATGGGAAAACCCACAAAATTCTAGTTACTGGCCATTTGTTGGTTTAGACATAAGTATCTGGGATCAGGCAAAAGCATCAGAAAGTTTAACCTCTTTTAACTGACTGTCCCCAATACAGTTTGAACTCTAAGAAAAGATCAAATCACTTTTGCTTTCAAAGTCTAAAATATTTCTACAACTCATGAGACACAGAGAAGGAACCGATGGGCTGCTGACTGTGTTAGTGCCCTGGGATACCCACATGCGCACACCACCCCCTTGGAGGGCTTGAAGGATCTGACCAGCGTCCTCAAAAGGGTTTGAGCAGGTTCCTCACCCATTCAGACCTCCATTCCTCCTCCAGAAAAATGAAAAGAACAACTCCTCTTCACTATGTGAACACACATCACCTATAGCACAGCAACGCCCTGCTCTTAATGCAGCCCTCTATCCTCTCCCTAAATGACCTGCCAAAGGTTTAAACTAGTGACACCTCAAAGAAATGCTCACTTTCTCAGGCAAATAGAAAAAGTAAGATGAGTATACAGAATTTACTTTCTAAATTTATCTGAAAACAATTCTTTTAGCTTTAGGTATACTATTTAATAAAAGCACTGCCACACATGTTATTAAATACTGTTTATCCTGGAGAAGAGAAGGCTCCAGGGAGGCCTTACAGGAGCCTTCCAGTACCTAAAGGGGGCCTACAAGAGAGATGGGGAGGGACTCTTTATCAGGGAGTGTAGTAACAGGGTGAGAAATAATGGTTTAAACTGTAAGAGGGTAGATTTAGATTAGACATGAGGAAGAAACTCTTTACTGTGAAGGTGGTGAGGCACTGGAACAAGTTGCCCAGGGAAGCTATGGATGCCCCATCCCTGGAAGTGTTCAAGGCCAGGCTGGATGGGGCTTTGAGCAACCTGATCTAGTGGGAGGTGTTCCTGCCCATGGCAGGGGGGTTGGAACTAGATGATCTTTAAGGTCCCTTCCAACCCAAACCATTCTAGGATTCTATACATGCAAATCAGTCAGCCACTCTAGATACACTTGTGAAAGGAAATATCACTGTAATATTGTTCTTATTACTAAATACCGGGTGCATGGAATAGGTCCTCTGAGCCTTTTGTGCCTTTGCTCCCATTTTTCCTACATATTTTACGAGGATTAGGAATAAATAATAAATAAATCAAAATACTTGGCACTTTCACAACACGTTTTAACCAAAGATAAGAAGATGTTTTTCCAAGATAAGTGTAATTAATTCTATCTTTCAGCAAAGGAACTGAGGTACAAAGGACTGAAAACCCACTTTTTTGAGAAACATCACCCCTGTTTCCCATTTAGTTAATTAATGAAAATTAATGGAAGATGCAGGATTTCTGTGGCTCTGAAAACAAGGCTGTATGTTCCCTTCCTGTTCCACAAACCCAGCCTCACAACAGCAACATAAGTATTCCTCACTTGCATAAAAGAAAAATCAAAAGGCAAGACCAAGAGACATGAGTCTATGTAGTATCTAGTAAGCAAGGGAAAATGGTAGCGACAGATACTTACTTTTTCTTTGCTTCACTGTCCCCTGGGATTTGCCTTTTCTTTGGGAGTGGCGGTGGGGGCAACTCCTGTCTGGACTGTTTAACCACTACCTGTTCCTTCAAGGGCGTTGTTTCTGCAGCAGTCTTCTGTGAAACCTGTGACATCCCTATGCTTCCTACAGCCTGAGTTACCTATACAAAATAATTTAGAAGAAGGGTTAAATGCCATTTCTAACACAAACTGAAATGCTTTTGCTTAGTTCATTTTATTCATCAGTCATAAAAGCCCATTATTCACTCCTACAAATGACCACACCTAGCTGTCATGAAGCACCTTTATCACAGATGCACTCCAGAGAAAAATGTCATTATTCTCATTTTAGAGATGTGAACCATACATCAAAATTCTCAGTTCAACTAGAATTTCATGCCAGTCCAAGTGAACTAGAATCAACAAAATAAGCATCGTATCTATTTTCTTTCATAATTGCTTGTTATGGGTCTTTGGGTTTATTAACACACAATTCTATACTGTATACTCATACTCCATAAAACCAAGCCTATATCTCAAAAAGAGCTGATACAGAATGGATTTAACCTAAAAATTCACTCAAGTCAATAGAAACTTTCCACACTCTTTAACAGGTTATAAAGTAAGTCCCATGGGAATCAACCTGGAAGTTCTAAGTATATGCTTGATATTTAGGGGGAGTGAAAGGATGAAGACAGAATTTGTCACTCTCCAGTGTTTTGACTCAAACACAAGAACAAATAAAAGCCACATGGCTGAAATGGACCACTACACAGACTGCACAACTCATTCACTATACACTAAATGGATCGTGAATCAGTGCCACAGACTTCACCATAATAACATTTCAATATCACAAAAAAGGGACATATGAGTCGTAAAACTGTCAAACAAAATTCTCACAGAAGCCCATGGGAGTTCTGTCTAAATAAAAACATTACCAAGCACTCAAAATACTAAAATAAACATTTAACAATCCAGCTTGGCTACCATCATTACTTATCAAACAAACAACTACTCTATTTTCAACAGATGAGAAATCATACTCACAGAGCATAAATGTTTGTATGACTCCCATTTATTTATCTATTCTGGGTTTGGGGGTTTGTCTTTGTTTTCTTTTAGTATCAGATTTTATCCAGTCCCAGCACTCTTATAATGTTTAAAGGCATTTGCATTGATTGATAATACATGGCAAGCCTGCTTTACTCATCAGAAAAATGAAGCTTAATCTGTGTGAGAAAGGAGTAATAGTACTAGTCAGGTTAACAACTTGGGGTTTTGAAGACCAAGGAGTGCAGACAGCTTTGTCAGAAGGTAAAGTCAGCCCCACGTGAAAGAGCACTCACCTGGCTGTCTAGCCTGATGCCAAGAGCTTGCCTGGGCAATTTTGCTGACAGTATCAGAGGTCTGCATACAGACATCTAAACAGCTAAAAAGTAATAAAGCCTTGTTAAGTACCTGGTTAGAGTAATCCTCTAGCTTCTGAACCAAACCGTCCCACCTCTGAGTTAGTTCTTCTTGATCCTGATCGATTTTACTGGATGCTCTGCCATTCCCCAGGATTTGAGCCACATCCTGACCTAGCTCATTCAGCTGGTCTAGCGTTTGCCGTTTCATACCCATGTCCTCTTTCAAAATCTGAAGTTAAAAGAAAACATTATAAGGCAACATCAGGTATTCTGCCACCCCTTAGCTTTTATTTGGGGAGGAGAGGGAGGAGGGTGGGCAGGAACCTGTACTACCCGAGCCAGATGCATCATAGGTTTCAAAATAGTTCTCTTGTGTAACAAAGCACTAAGACACTCTTTAAAAGAGCACATCCCTGAAGCAGCTCCTAGAGCAACCAGGAGTATCTCTTGGGTAACAGTTACAAATGGTTAGTTCAGGTACAAGCCGCACCAATGTATTAAAAGAACAGAACAAAAAAAACAACCCAAACCACAAACCCACACTTTGGAAAATACAGCTGACTGGTGGCTTGCAATAAACTCCAAACCCTGTCAAAAACCCAGGGCAGCTGTTCCAAAGTCTGGCACACCACCCTGGAATGGCCCTGGAGTAAGTTGTATGCTTTTTTTTAAATTCAAGTGAAAGAATCTGGCAAGGAGACAGTACTGTCCTGGCTTCCAAAGAATCATGCATTTACAGCTCCTGCTGGGGTCAAACTGGTAATCTGCCATTCATTTAGTCTATGAGGCTTGACAGGATAGAGCAGGACAGCGATACTCACTGCTAGTTTTCGAACATTCACACTCAGGTCTGTTTGATCTTTGAAGTTGCTTGTCTGGACCTTACTCAAAGCCTCTTCTTTCTCAGTTAACCAAGCTTTCAATAAGCACTGCAGATCATAAGAAAAGCAGCAAAAGAAAATATCAAGTTTGTCACATAGCTATTGACAATTCCTTCTTTAAGATCATTGCATTCAAAGCACAGTTCTGCAGTCTTTATACGCAGGAATTTCAGTTGGCACTAACAAAAATAGTACATAAAAGGGGACAAAAAATATCAGACTAGACAACTAAGTAATGCTTTCCAGCAAAACAATCTCTACAAAACCATTTCTCAATATATCAGAACACACACACACCCCAAAGTTACTTGTAGCAAACAGATACCTACCATAAGGCTGAGGAAGGACTTATAAATGATATTAGAATTAAATATATCAAAATGGTATGTATGCTTTCTTTCATGCTCCACCATTCTTCCTCTGTGATTCAAAACCAGCCATTACAAACATTTTCTCACAGAAGCTACACCACCGATAACTCAGAGCTCTTAGGAAGTCATTCAAAAACTCAGGTATTAATTAGTTACCTCCCTGTTTAGGGCACCTACTTCCAATTGCAAAATAACTTCAAGAATACGGTCTCATTAACTGCTGAAAGCTGGAGTGATCTGCTCTGGTTAATACAAACTCAGGGATCTTGAGCTTTTTCTACTTTTTCCTTGGGAAACCTGTTCTGGATCTCACTTCTCTTCAGTCACGCAGCATTCCTATGGGAACTCCAGCAATAACTGGCACCAGGTATCAGGAAGCATGTTATAAATTTTATATTATGTTGCAATATATTGCTGCTGCTGCACAGCCATCTCCATAGATTATAATATCCAGCTCTCTATCAGCTCTGGCGTACTGCTACTCCTTGGTGTTTAAAAAAAAAATAAAATGATACAGCAAGGCAGACCTTTTTGTTCTTTGAACAGCACACTTTACAACAGCTACTAGGCTCCTCAGTCTAGCTGCATATTTTTGGCATTGTCCCAGAACTGACTACAGCAACATTTGGGCCGAAGGGTTAACGCAGTTTACATTGCCAATGT
Source organism: Chroicocephalus ridibundus (assembly GCF_963924245.1). NCBI lineage: Eukaryota > Metazoa > Chordata > Aves > Charadriiformes > Laridae > Chroicocephalus > Chroicocephalus ridibundus. Next base: position 55,673,238 of record NC_086286.1, on the reverse strand, counting down.
AAACCAATATGCAAAGTGTACACACAGCAAATATGATGGCGGTGGAATTGCCATGGGGCTGTGAGAAACGGAATTATAACACCACACATTTTCTGGAAAAGTCATGCTGGCATCCCAGCCAACATATTTTATGCAGAAGAGGAGCTTAAAAACCCTTCAATGTATTCAATTAATTTCTGCTAAATCAGCAGTTAAAGATAATTCTCCCAAGAAAACTGAAACATAATTATCACGGTGCTAAGACATATCTGGCATTGATTGAGAAATTTGTTTCCTGAGCGGTAAGAATTGTGTTGACTTGGCAGTGTGGGTTCCAAAACTTTTCTAGGCAGCCACAAAAAGGCTGATGCATCACTGTTGCTCATCTCTCCAATTGGTTGGATGAAATAGAAAAATGATAGTACCCAAACATTTTAGCTACTTTTGTGTTAACAAAGTGTTTGTATTAAAGTTTTTAATTAGTTCCAAATTGCAATTTTTGTAAGACGCTTGATAATTCTTGAGGACATAGAACTGTAATTCAAACCTGTTAGTAATAAATGCACTGTTCAGAGTTGAACAACGAATGCAAACAGGCTGATCTAAACCACCTAAATAAACTTCTACTTCCTCATTACTTGCTAGCTGACATTCTACATTAAATAAACAACAATTAACTTTTTCAACTTTTACAGTGCAACATAATTACATACAAATTAAAAAAAGTTGAAAGCAAAGAAACTCCAACATAAGATGACACTCTTAACAGTATTGTAATAGTCAATGAGTGTTCACTTTTCCCCAGACAAATATAAAGGTGGAAGAGGACAGAAATATGTTCACATAAGGTCATCTAAACCGAGAGCACCCGAAGTCTGCACCTTGACATACACAGAATCCTTATTTCTCAACTCAAAGACTTACCTTGCCGAAGAGTTGCCAGGAAGTGTTAGCACACAATTTTCTGTACGTACATACACATATGCTTATGTGGTATTTTAAAGAAATATATATAAATAGACAGCTGGCATTACATAAACCAGAATCTGAACCTCAGGGCCATATTACCAACAAGGTCACACGAGCTACAAATTCAGCTTATCAATATACTGCAAATAGATATGGGAGGGGTCAGGGAGAAACACATACGTAACCCCAAAAAATGCAGACAAAACATCCCTGTCAAAGAAACCAGGCTGTAACTGATAGCAACAGCTGTATCAGCACTGTTCTACTTCTTTCAAACGTCTAAACAATCTGCGCATACAGCAGAGTTCAAGCAATAGCTTACAGTGATAAATACCATCATTTAAGAAAACAAAACAATTTAAGTAAAACCTTCAAAGGGAAAGCCATCAAATATTTTAAGCTGAGACGCAAAACAAGCTCTAGCACCAGGTATGCAAACCTAACACATATAGTTGTGTGACCATATTTTTTATGCCATCAGTTAATTTGTGTTTCAGCAGTATATTTAACATATATGTAAAATGTGTGATATCAAAGCAAGACAAAACTCACAATGCCATCTTCTTCACAATCCAACTGTTTACCTAAACTCAGCAAAGTGAGACAAGCTGCACGCTTTGCTATATTAACCAAATATTTTATGTTACTGATTTTGAAAACAGTATCTATTGATTAGTTGACTGCAGAATTGTGTACATGTATATCCATGTTGGAAGCACATATACCTTAATTATGGAAAATTTCTGTGATGACCGAACCACCAAATACTTAGTGATTCATTGTCACATTGCTACCATGGATATTCCCACTTCTTGGCCATTTCACAAACTACCTTGGAAATTATTTTATAAGGAGTTATAAACTTTCCTACTTAAACTTCGGAAAATACTTCTATTGCACTGCACAGGTACTCTACTCCTCAAGAAACACTGGGAACTCAAACAGTAACACAACATCTCGTTTTTCAAGGCTTTTTTCTGAGAGCTGTTAAACCCTCCTAAGGGGTTTGGAGGTTGTTTTGTTTTGGTTTGTTTTTTTTGTTTGGTTGTTTTTTCCCCTCCACAAATCAACCAGTCACTCTGGGTAACTGAAGAGGTACTAACCTGCTCTTCCAGCAGGTCCTGCCACAGAAGCTGAATTTCTTGCAACTTGACCCGTCGTTCCTCAGTCCAACGACAAACTGCTGTCCACCGCTCACCGAGCCTCTACAAAAGCAGGAAACACTCATGAACATACACGAGCCTCACAAGGAAACTCAAAAATCAGATAATCAAAAGCATAATTTCTATTTCACAGTAACCGCTTTCTACATTATAGCTACCTCCTTGCCAGTAATCGCCATTGTTGTTTTGCACAAAGCTGGAGGTTAAAACTTTCAAGAGCATTCACCTATGGCCCTATCTCTGCTCTTGCTGAAGTCAGTGAGCTCTTTGATTGACTTCAAAAGGAGCGAACAAAGAAGCATGAATTTTGTTTAAATAAATTCTGTTTCACAGTCCAACTTCTGACAAAAACAGGAAAATATTTCACACTATATTCCCTAGGTAAATTCTGCTCACGTTTCCCCCACCAGATTTTAACTTCCTAGTGAAAATTACTTATATGAAATAAGAGTTGTACCGTGCATCTTCCCATTTTAATGAAACCGATGAGAGAATACACTACAAAAGTGCCTAAGTCACTGGGAATGCAAAGAGCTTGACTCATCAGGAATTGAGCTTGAAAGTCACGAAAGCACTTTTGCAGATTTTACCGTGAGCAAATTTAACAATTCTTTACGTTAGTATTACTTCTATCAAGAAAAAATTACTTTAAATTACTTTCTCAGATAAATAGTCTTCAAACACAAAAATGTTGATTGACAATTATATGCAAAGGTTTTAAGTGTCCGCTACTACTGTCAAAAGAGGGCTCCTACATTACAAGAGGTGATGGTTTTAAACTAAAAGAGGGAAGATTTAGACTAGACATAAAGATGAAATTTTTTACAAAGAGTGAAACACAGGAACAGGTTGCCCAGGGAGGTGGTAGATGTCCCATCCCTGGAAACATCCAAGGCCAGGTCAGATGGGGCTCTGAGCAACGTGGTCTAGCTGAAGATGTCCCTGGTCATTGCAGGGGGGTGGACAGGTGAACTTTAAATGTCCCTTTCAACACAAACTATTCTATGATTTTACCTGTAATTGTTCCTCCAGAATAGCTGTTGCACTTTCCCCACTGCTTTCATCAACAATGACGACCATGTGCGTTAGGGAGTTTACCTTCACCTGCTCTGTCTCTAGGTCACTCTGCAGGCTCTAGAACAACAAATCTGAGGTTACCAACTTTACATTTGCTAATCTGCTATTTTGGCCACAGTGACTAACACAACTGCTGTAGCAAAGTACTTCAGATTCAACAGTCAAGCATAGATTTTACCTGGGAATCACTGCACAGTTTCAAATAAATGTAAGCAAAAGACTGCTAGAAATGAACCCAAAGCCATCCTGTTAAAACACTGGAAAACATGATGGAATGTTTTAAGCTGTATGCACCATACTTGACTAGGAGAATCATGTGACAACTGCATTGACTTCCTGTGTGTATACTGTTACAGGTAAGAGAGCTTATGTTTCTACAAAAAGCTATTACTGTTAATAAGCAAGTATTATAGGGCATGCCAAACAGGAAACAATCACTAAGACCATTTATCTTTTAATAGTTGACAATTTAACTCTCCTAAGTACCAACAGTGCTATAATTGATCATGATGTTCCAAGACAATAGTCGAAAACTGCAGAAAGCATACAGTTTCACTTAGTTGGGAATAATCTGTAGATTTAAGTATTCAGAGAACTGCTGGAAGAACAGAATCCATGGTTAAAGCCTACCTCTGAAATATCTCTGCAAGATCAATATGCCCTTACAGTACCGTAAATATCACTTTTGATCCCAGAATATCCTAAGCTACTCCATGAACAACACACTTCAAACTCCCCAGACTTTAAAGACAGAAAAAAGAATTTAAATGCGGGACAGGAAATTACACAGACTAAAAATACCTCACAGGGCAAGAACTTCGGAGTATGTCCCATGCTGGGGAGAAAGTCAAACCTCAGCACTGAGTATGAAAACCAAAGCTCCATGACAAGTATGAAAAAGCCATCTTTCTCCTTCAAAAAAAAGACTGCAGGCTAGAAAGGCTGGACTCCCATCCAGAAATTTAATTGAGAGACAAACCATTTCTGAAACGTTGTACACATCAGCGAGCAGTGTCTATGCACCCCCCTCAGGATGCGATCCTTGTAATTGCAGAGACTAGAATCAGTAATTTGGGAGGCCCTTCCTGATAGTTTTAGCTTCCGCTTTATTTTAATCTGGGAGTCTCAAGCATGCTTTAGCAATGCCTGCCAGTCATTAAAAGCAAGTTTGCCCACAGGTCATTTCATACTGTCCCTCACACCTCAAAATTTACCTGGAGAGACACTCCGTGCAGGAAATAAGGTAACACAATTTCCCCTACAGGTTTCACTTCCTGCATGAGGACAACAGTTTCTGCTATAGTTGTCAGTGCTCAAGTGTTCAGTTAAGAAAGATACTTCCAATTGCTTTCTAGCCCATCATCCTTTTCCAAACATCAAATGCAGCCCCTCAGCATACAACCGTATATGACTTCTGACACAATGCAGTTTCTCAGCTAAGGAACCCACCAACGTACACATCTTCCAAATACTTCTCCCACACATATTACGTGACAGACAAAAAGGTTTACTTTATGTTCTTCCAGCTGTTTTTGAAGGGACTCCAAATCCTCTGCTAAGAGCTGAGATTCCATCTTCTGAATGCGTTCTTCTGTGACCGTCAGCCAGTCGGACAGCTGCTGCAACTGCTGCTTCTGGAGCTCCATCAGCACGTCATGCAGGCTGCAGGGGGAAGCACAGGCAGAGTTATTTCAGAAACAGTTTTCCTAAGGAAAGAGACTAAGTTCTAGTTCCTACAGGAAAGAAGCGAGGCCATTCACAAACCAGTTAGCTATTATCAAATAATACTTTCACCATTAAGCTAAGGAACACAGTTAAGTATCCTTGTTTCTTTCTCAACAAAAAAGTTAGTGAACTATGCAATTTGTACCAGGGATTGTTTCTTGCAACAGGGATCTGCTGAGAGCTGCAACAAAATGCAGTTTCTCCCTTGATGTTCAGCTCTTAGCTTGATAACCCACAGGCAGGAAAAAATTCTTCTAAGTGTAGTTTATTTGTGTAAACATACATAGCTATCAACATCTACTATATGGTTTATTGAACTATTGAAACAGTATTAAAACCACATTTATTTAACTACTGCAGGTAGATACTATATACTTAGTCTGGCACATTTACATAACATAACAGTCACAAAATACAAGAATCCAGAAGACCCCAGTTATATTAGTTTCCTTTGTTTCACCTTGGAAAGTATGAAGAAGGTGAATTTCATGTCAAACTGAAGAGTTATTAAAAAAAAAAAAAACCAAACCCACAAACATCTTGCAAATGGATGCGGACCAACCCCTCCGAGTCGCAGTAAGCAGCAGAGGTCGGCCCCGCAGCTCTAGAAGAGGTTGTGCAGCGTGACTTACCGGGACTGTCTGTCCATGCTCTCCACCCTGAGCTCCTCCCAGCGGGAGTTCAGCAGCAGCATTTGCTCCTGGATCTCAAACTCCTCTTCGGGGGACAGATTTCCCTGGGCCACCAGCTGATTTCCAGCTTGCAGAACACTGCCCACGCTGCTCTGGTGCGCAGTCAGTTCCATCATGAAAGCCTGGAAACGGTACAACCAGCCACGTCACCATGATCTGTGAGCTCCAACAGGAGTTTATGAATTTGTAAATGTCCTAACAAATTGTCATGTTTGAAACAGTGCAGCAGAATGAGCTGGCACCATCAAACACACAAGCATGGCAGACCTGTTCCTCTCTGAGAAAAGATTCTCCGTGAGCTACAAAAATTCTGGAGCGAGTAAAACAGAGCTAATTGAGGATAAAAAGCTGACCACTTTAGAGAAAAAGCTGTTTGTAAGAAGATAGCCTTTGAACAAATGTACCAAGAAAATAAAACAGAAACTTACCTGTGGCCAACAGAACTTAAAAGAAGATCCTAAATGTACCATAGGAAAGCAAATAGAACCCTATAAGGTAATAACATTAAAAATTCACATTTTTCCTATAAATCCAAAACACCTCTTCCTTTGGCTTATGGCTTTAAAACTGTAGCACAAGGGAAAAAAAATTCTTCATATTGATCAGCATTCAGATTTTAAATTCAGTTGTACACAGTAAGCTGACACAGGAGAAAACTAAAACCTCTAACACGATGTTTGAAACTTTTAGCAATATTAGAACATTTGTTCAGACTTGGAACAGCACCAAAACAAAATAATTTGGAAACAACAATAATTTGGAAGCAACGACACATGTTTATGAAAAAAAAAAGCCTATGCTAATCGTGACAGGGGGACCACTGAATTAAATTGACATTATTATCAATTTCAGCATTGCCTTCATTTAACAGCAAGTGACATAAGGCTGACCAGGCTTTTTAGTAGTTGGCAGCAGTGAAGCAGAAAACAGCCTGGATCAGACTGTCTTTGTATTATAGACACCATTGAGCCAGCCACCAAAAGCTGATTAAAAAAATACATTAAAGTTTCAAAGCATATTCCACTGTAAATTCTCCTAAAAAGACCTATTTCACCTTTAAGCAGATATTATTTCTAAAAAAAAAAAAAACCAAATCCAAAAAAACCTGACAACCACACACCCACACAAAAAACCCCAACACACCACAAAAAAACAAACACCAAACCCATTACATTCAGTTAGAGGTGCTTTTAATTTTGAAAAAAGACGACCAAAAAACAATGGCAGGTTTTGGATAAGGTCTAGGAAATGGAAGTTCTGCAGCTCTCACACACGCACAAAAAACAACAAATGAATTTTCAAGAGAAGCTTACTTCATGGGTGGAAAATTGCTCTTTGACTTCCTCAACATCACCAGATATTTCCTCCTGTTCCCGAAATGCATCCTCAGCTGACAGCAACCATGTAAGAACTTCTTCCAGAGCAACTTGGTAGCTATCCAAGTCCATATCCACCTCCGTCACCGTGCTGGGAGTCTCTGCTCTAGAACTGCCCTGCTCCTCTTCAAGTGCTACAGCCTAGGCAGCCAAGAGAAAAGTGGTTTTTTAAGAAGTGCACAGAAGATGCCTTTCCAAATGATACTAAAACCAGAACAACACTAAGATCCATTTTAATCCTTCATAAAATTTTAAAAGTAATCATTTGGTACATTTTTAACGGGAAGGCCCACAGTCACCACTAATAAACTTCCATTTTAAAATAACAAACCTGGATGAGAAAGACAACTTTAATTTTGCTCATTTAACAGAGCAGTGGATCTTATACCCAAAGAAAAACCCATCACTAGCACCACAAGTTCTGCAGCAAACTCAGTTAAAGATTTTGGGCCACCCTCTCCAGCTTGCCAAGACAAATGAGAAAGATAAACAGAAGAAAGAAGCATAACACAGATGGAACTTTATACCTCAACACACAGGATTTTGTACATGAATCAGAAAAGACGAAAAAGAGGAAGATAAAACCACTGAAGTCCATCACAAAGATGCTGCTTCATATTTTCCCCAATTGCGTTGCCCAAGATAAAAGACACATTCCAGAGATAACTGACAAGTGTGAAGATCGGCTAAAATTACAACTCAAGAAAAGCCAGGCAGACTTTTATGACTAACACACCTGCTGCACATTGAACTCTCCATCCTCACATTCCTGCTTGTATCTTCTTGGAAGGGTTTCCACCTCCCGGATGTCTTCCATGGTGACTTGCTTAGGAAGGACCTCAAACAAAGAGGTTAAATACATAATAATGGACTTTTTGTCTGGAAGCTGTACAGCAACATCTGCATCAAAAAAATAAAATATGGGGAAAAATAAATGAAGAAGCTGCTTTTCTAAATCATTACTTAGAATACAGTTAAGACTTTACAAATAGTGTAAATCACAGGTTCTCCTACATTTGGAAGTGAATTCACATAAAAAGGCATGATCTTTTTGAAGTAAGAACCCAAACCTGAAGTTATTAAGGAATAAAAACTGTTTAAGGAAAATTATTCTGGAGCATCTCCCAAGCACAAATGCAGTTCAGGGACAGTATCCCACATAAACAAACGCTTCCACTTAGGCTCTATCCCCACTCCCAGCATTGGTCAGTTCATTTTCTTACTTTTGATATGGAAAAGAGTTTCACTGACTCAGGTTCACTTATCTCTCAGTTTGAGTGCTACTCGTTCAGTTAACTTTTTTCTTAAGATAGTGATGCCTGAATCTGTAAAGTTTCAGAGCTTGTCTTACAGAATGAATCTTTGGAGGCTCACTTCAAAGCAGAATGACAGCTCAGGATTTTAAAAAAGGGCCATAAAAGTTTCCTGGTAAGCATTCCTGCCCGATAAGTACTCACAGCACTGGCAGCTACTGCTACTCAGCGTGTATATAAAGAGCAAAAAATCATGAGCTCTTAAACTATCCCATTCTAAATAATGCTCTAACTTCATCTGGAAAGCACAGACCCTTGTGGCAGAACTCCTATTAAACAAAGCCAGGGTACCAACTTCACCTTCTGTATACTGCCTCTGAAGGCTAAGTCAATCTGAACCTTAACATTCAAGAAGCCAAACCATACGCACGCACAGACATACCCTTACCCTACAATTTACATTCTTTTAAACCCAAATTTAAGGGCTTGAAACAAAATGTCACAGCAAAAAAATGCTGGAATTTGTATTCACAGTAAATATCAATAGAAGAAATTTCTTCCAAGAGAAAGCAAGAAAGCTTCAAGTCAAGTAAAATAACTATATCCCACCTTCAGGATCCAACAGTTTCTCAATTCCCAAGTGGTTCTTGGCTATGCTGAAAGCATGTTCCAGTCTCTCAACTGGGGACATCTTTATAACTTTATCCCAGCTGAAAAGCTCATGTCTAAAAGTAACAACAAAACAGGAGAGAAAGCAGTAAATTGTACCTGAAGAAAAAATTCCATACCATACAGAATATGAAGTTATGGATATGAAGGTAGCTACCTAAGTAATATAAACATACACACAAAATATAAACATAAATGCATAAAAAACGTGCTTTCTTTTTATGAGTGAGAATCTGGCAATTACAAACCAATTAACTGACTGTTTGTCCACAGCAACATCCACCTTCCATTCTGTGCATTCCATACACACACTCGTTGACTGCAACAGGAGATTAAATACTACTAACAAGAAAATAAATAAACTCTGTGTTTAAAATTTATTCCAGGACCAGTTCTCTTCAGCTATTTCTTTAACAGCATTACTGTTACACTACGTGCTTTCTACACTGGGCTCTGCTGGGGAATCAAGAATCACTCTGTTCCTGGAGAGCCTCATTCCAAACTTGTAATGTGGCTCGGTGACCACCCCAGACCATCACAGCCAGGAACAGCAGCGGTCTCCACTCCTGCTTGCTCACCCTGCCCCACGGCCTTCCCCCCCCATTAAAAAAAAAAAAAAAAAAAAAAAGCCTACAAAAAACTCATCCCATCGCAAGTGCTCATGAGAGCGAGTCACAATGCAAATCAGACCAAGGAGCTGATTGATTTACAGTGCCAGCCTTCACCTCATGTTAGTGTTAACCAAACCAGATCTCCAGTCCCGCTGTGCACCCAAAACACACCAGCAGGTCTCAAGAGGAAAGAGCAGAGCACGGAGCAGGATGTGGGGTCGGCAAACAGGGTCCCCTCCTAGTGGTACCTACACCGACAGGGCATGATCAGCCTAGTGCTGCAGCAGCACAGCCATCAGACTACAAAGCCATTAAAATACTTCCCATTCCCCTGTAATAGCGGCTTCTCATTAAAACACTGCTATTGATTCTGCGCTTTATAGAACTTGGGGAGGAAGAGACGGGCTTGCCTTTAATTGTTTTAATACTTAATCCAGTTGTAAATTGATCTGAGAGTATCCTTTTAACATCTGTTGTGCATTACACTTTGTGAAACAAGAAGGCCATAAGCCAGCTGGGTCTGAGAAGCAAAAAACCAGAGGGAAGGTGGGGTGAGCGGGAAAGAGATGTACAAAGATCCTGGTAGAAACTAGTAGAATACCGTACCTCCATGCAAGAAGAAACAAGGATAACTACATAGACTCACATAAAGCCTTAGCAGAGACTCTTACTCTGAAGAACGCATTGCAACAAGCGTATTGTATATGCACTACCTGCACACTGTGATAACACAAATTTTAATAGAATGTAATCTAGGCATTTACCTATGAACAAGAAAATTGTACCAATGAGCAGAATTAAATTCAAAGAGGAACTAAGCCAATATTAGGAAATGAAAGAGACCAGGCACAGTAAAACGTTAAATGTCCTATTACTTCATATAATTTTATTAAGTACTGCAAGTGTTACAAAGCTACTAGATATTATAGCCAAGAGGTAGCACTGCTAACAATCGTTGATAGACACATAAAGAGAAAAGCAAGCCACTAAACCTCTAAATGGGATACACAAAAATTCTCCAATATGAAATGTCATATTAAGCTAAATTAAAAAAGCAATATTGAAAATGCCCCTTAGGCAGGTGTCATGGTTTAACCCCAGCCAGGAACTAGGACCACGCAGCCTCTCACTCACTCCTCCTTTCCCCTGAGAATGATAGGGAGAAGAGGGAGAAAAGAAGTGGGGGAGGGGGAGGACAACGACAACTCGTGGGTTGAGATAAAGACAGTTTAATAGAACAATAACAAAAAAGGAAAATAACAATAACACTAATAATAGTAAAAGAATATACAAGACACAAGTCGCTCTCACTGCCCAGTGGATTGGTTGCCAAGCCTGACCCGAGTAGAGATCGCAGATTACACATGCACCTCACACCCCCAGCCAACCCCCATTTATATACAGAGCATGATGTCTATGGCACCGAATATTCCATCGGCCATTCTATTATTCTGTCTATGCTCCTTCTCAGATTCTATGGGAAGCTGAAAAAAGTCATTGACTAGTATAAACATCACTTAACAACTAAACCAATATGCAGTACTGACATTCCTTTCATACCATATCTGAAAACGCAACAACCGCTAGAAAGAAAATTAACTCTGCCTTAGCTGAAACCAGGACAGATGGGAAGCACTACTGGCTAGGTAGGCTAAATAGCTTTGTTGTCCTGCCCCAATCCCCTTGCAAGTGCCTTTTAAAGGTTCTCTTTCAAAGCCGACCTAAATTTAAACCCAGTTCAAGATTTCTCAGAAGTGTGAGGAAAATGGTGCTTCCCTGGCTAAAGGACTGGTGCCCAGGGACAGCAAAGCTGAATTCTGACGTTCTGGCAGCTGCCAGGCTCCCAGAAAGTGAGAATAAAAGACTCGGAGATCAGCAGAGCCAAGTAAGTGAGAAAGTTTAGGAAGCCAGAGGAAAGCACAGTTACTCAGTTAAAGTTTTCAGCAGGGGTTTTTGCTACTTAACAGTGCTCTGAAAATGGCAGAGCTCTCAGACTTCAGATCGCGCAAAGCTCAAGTACATAGTCACAATGCATAAGGACAACAAACAGCCTGAAGCCAATTTTGCTGCTTCTCTCCTTCTTCCCCTCAGGTCACCTAGGACTCACTTGTGTCTAAAGTTGGCAAGTCTCTCCATCACAAAGCTTCACACGCTCAGCAGTAGAACTATGCCACTACAGGCAATTATGGCAGTAAGAAAACCACCAGTACAGCTCACACCATCCAGATAAGGGACTTAATAATACTTCTGATGAGCTCCAAAGAGACCTTTGCTAGTATTGCTCTGCCTTGCAGAACAGTCCTTCCAAACCTTCAGGAGCCCTCAATGTGGTGCAGGTGCTCCCCACGCACCCGTGCAGGCTAAACACAAGCCATGTCTGGTCTACAAGGCACAGAGGTGTGTCAGGACAGGCCCATCCTGAAGTCAGCGATCCTCTGACAGAGCCTGTCATTTCAGTCAGCAGAGGCCAAACGGGCACTTAAGAGCAGAGAGAACAGCAGAGTCAAAGCAAACGTATGCTTTTGTGAACACTTTGTATCTGCTGGATATAAATATTCTGGGTGTCTGTAAAACATTTGCCATGACAGATACCTGGTGGCCAGGAGGTCTGGTTAAATTCTAGATATTATCATACCATTACAATGTTAAAATGGTTATTAATGGTTAAGAACAGTCAACCCTTGCAACGCAATGAACTGACTTCATTTAAAGTACATTGGATTAGAATGGATTGCCTAGAAGCAGATCTCAAAGAAACTTAAAAAAAAAAAAAAAGGACTGGTAATTTTCATTGGACTCTGTAATGATGATTTCTTTACACTACCAAAGAGTTCTCCAATAATCAGAAAAGAACACAAAAGATTTGTGCAAAGAAGCTTTAACGGTATTCCTTATAAAGTATAATGAACAAACTAATGAATACGCTACGGACACCTGAAGTATTCTATTACCCTTTGATTCTTCTGCTCAGCAGTTCTCCTCAAAGAACCGCATCCATTGTATTTCAAGCAACATACATTCAAAAACTAAGAAAAACTACAGTGTCTGTCTTTCTTATTCCTTTGTTTTGAAGCTTCTGTATCTTTCTACTAAAATGATACAGCAAACTCCGACTGAAGAAACTTTTGCCTTTGCAGAGGAGGGTGGGCAGGAGGAAGGAAGTAGAGGGGAAGGAGGTGGTCAGCCTCCCCTGCAGAGACCTGTTCAGCATGTTTGCTGTACAATGCATACTAAGCGGTACGTAAACCCACTTCTATTAGCAAGCGTGCATGCATTGCAGGAACTGAGAGAGTTACACTGCTGCCTTGGCTCCCCCTTTGCAAGGCTCTGGCAATATCCCTCCACTGTTATTGTTACCACAACAAAACAAAACAAACAATGAATCACAGAAAAAGACTAGAAGCTGTCAAATGCTCAAGCAAGAAGACATGGGGAAAAAAGGTGCTTACTTCTAAGCTCTCAGTGCTTACTAGGTCTAAGATAAGCTGTTTGCCACTTACTTGTGTCTGTGGATGACAGCATTAAAGGCAAGTCCATCTGCCCAGCTTGTGGTGAAGTTCAGAACGTTGACCTGACTGTAAGGTCTTGTGGATTGCCGAACCCAGCTCAGCAGGATCTTCTCACTGTTAGTCTGCTGCAAATCTGACATGATGTTCTTCATGACATCCTTCACCTGCAAGACAGCAACAACTACATGTTACAGACATGTTCTCTACTTTTCCTGCTTACAAAACCTTTGAACCAAGCTGTTTCACAAATTGTGAAAGGGTCTTTCCCATGAAAAGCTATGAATCAAACTAACTCCTCACATGAAATTTGGGAATAGGAGTCTTCAGGCCATCTATGTACTCTACTGATCACAACAACCAGTAATGCTTCATGTAATAATGACACATTACTCTTAAATTAGGATCCTTCCCCTTCTCCGTGCTGCCTACACTAAGCACGGGCTATAATATTTCCCACTGCCTTGTGCTGTGGTTCCACCAGTAAACAAACCCCAGAAATACAGCTTGCGCAGGTTTTCTGCAAGAAGAGCACATCTGCTCAGCCACATAAGTAGTCTGCTGTTTGGGTACTTTGCATAAGAACCCATCAAAGTCTCTCCAAGTGGATTCAGTGATCCTCCCAGGTACTGGATAAACTAGAAGCAATTCAATCTATGAGACTGAGAAACAAACGTGCAGAGCAACATATAAGATGCAAGCCCAACACTGCTACCTAGATAGTAAAAAAACACCTGCTAACACAAGTGCCTAAAAGCCTTGAGGAAGGAACATACAGTGCTTCAGCCTGAAAAGCCTCTCTGCAATTAACACCAGCAGGAACTAAACCGAGAGACTGAGTACAACCGAGCGCATGCGAGAATACGTGTCACAGGAAGCAGCCAATAGACAGAGATCAGAAACCAAACACTGGCCTGCCTTTATTTACCAGCCCAAAATAGAAGCAGTATTTTCCGCCACCAAAACCCCGGGAAGGTTTGTGAGAATCCCAGCAGATCAATGCACACAATTCCTGGAAAGGAAGAGATCTCACAGCAGCCTCTCACCTGCCAGTGCAAGATAATGCTCCACAGCAGCCCCAGCGTCAGCTTGTGATTTCCATCAACGATGTCAGTTCCTCCAATATTCACCAACTCCACCTGGAGAGGTTGGATCAACTCTATATTAAACACTGTTATATCACAGCTTCAAGTCGCAACCCCACCCCATATTCCTGGCTGTCCAGCCACATACTATCAAGTGCTCTGAAATAAAAAGTTGTTAGAAAGAGAGAAGCAGAGATGACAGAGTACTCTCTATCTGAATTTGTCATGACGACTGCTTAAGGAACATGACAAAAGATGGCACCAAAGAGGATAGTCCACTGGAAGACTTTTATCCTTTCCTCTAATATACAGATGCATGCCAGCAATCAACACTGACCAACAGAAATGAAAACATGAAGAATCTGATATTAAAAAAAAAAAAAAAAAAAAAAAGAAGTTAAGCAGTCCTGCTCCAAGACACCCTCAGAGATAGAACCATGAAAACCGAAATAAGAACAGGATTGTCCTTTGCATGAACCAACATGCAAATGGGACAAGTTTATACAAGGAGATCAAAAGCTCAAGGGAAAAATAAAATTTTCAAGTTTCCCATATGCATAGGACTCCATATAGACTTGGTGATGGTCTAATTGAGATCATTAAAAAGATAAAGACGAGAAGAGAGACAAGGAAATTACTTTAGTAAGCAAGAGAGCAGGAGAGGCTACCCACTCCTGCATCAAGTATTCAGCCCTCAGAAGAAGCAAAGCTTAGAGCACGCTCCCAGACACTCATTCAGTGCTACTTTAGAGTCTGAACTCAAATGGGGCATCAAGTCTCCCTTCAGTCAACGCAAAGAAAGCAGCACTAACTCTGAACCTCCTTTTGGAGGGAACTAACAGCAGCACCCTGCATTAGTCACCACCATGCCTATGGAAATCGGGCTAGGAACAGCTGCCTATGGCAGAGAAGACAAATACTTCCCTGGGTGTATGTACACATATAGCAGATGCTGCAATGCACTCCCACACAGGGCAGATGGTGAGGCTTCATTCTTGTAAATAACCTGAGCCAGAAGCATCCTTCAGCCCAGGGGCAAGCAGCACAGTGAATTCCACCTCTATAGGGAGGAATTTTTTTCCCTTTTCTCTCTTTTTTCCCTTTTTTCTCCCTTTGTCGCCCCTGCTCCAAAACAGTGTCATCCACAGTGCCTACCAGAAACATCTCCCAGCTTATACTAACTCTGAGAACTGCATCTGGGCATTGATTAGGATCAGAACTGATCATAGAGGAAAACCCTGCGCCAAGGAGCTGGCTAGCAATTAAACAATACGGACAATCAGAGGACAGTAACAGAGCCCGTACTCTGGCTCTCCATGGATGTAGCCTACAGTGCCAGAAAAGACAAGAACAAAGTTTCATTTTCTTTTAGATGATACTGCTGACATGTAAGAATATAATGGTATTCCATGAATATTTTTCCTCTTATCACACAATCACAAGTGGCTTCAATTCTACTTTCAGATATCATCTTGACAATTTTCAGTTCCCCATAGGTCTCTTGGTTAGGAAAACCAAATTAAAACTGTGTTGCAAGATTAACATAGAACCACAAATTACACTTCAAAGTACTAAGGAAGCTTGTGGATTGTCCTCTCCCAGTTTTTAGAGCAGCTGAAACAATCTTACAGCAATACTCTTTGCAAATACCAGGCATGTATTTTAAAGGTAACTGTAAATTAAACAGGCAAAAACAGGCCAAAAGAATCACCAGTGTGGATCATTAAACAATGCACTGGAAAGCGCGCCAGAACACAAGGAGCAGAATGCAAGACTAAAGGTGAAGGGCACAAAAAATGAAACAATTACATCGCAAGAGCTTTTTTCACCTCTAATAGAAGAAAAACACTCCTGAGAATGGGTAACAAAAACTTTTCACATTTTTTAATCGCAGGTTAATAATAATAATGTATTCCTCTTGCTAGCCACACCATACACAAAAGAAAATACTCCACATGTCCATTTGTGTATTTTAATGATTCTGAACTAAACCAACGCTTTGCAGGATGCAGCCAGCAATCCACGAGGATGGTGAGTGGACTACTCAGACTTAAGCAAAGATAATCAATAAAAGACAGCTGACAGTGGACAGTCAGTACTACTGACAGGAGACTGATAGTGGCTACAGGGAATGACTTCCAGTGGATTTTTAGTAGTAGTAGTATTTTTAAAAACTTGAAATTCATTACTTAGAACCATTCTGCTCATCAGATGGATGAGGTTCACGGGATCACTTGAACAGCTACACCCTAGGCTTATCTGATCCTTGCAATATATATTTAAACACTTTTATAAATTATTTCACAAGTTATGAATATTCTATAGCCCACAAACTCTCAGGCAACGGAATGCAACTGCTTCTTGGTGGACGCCTTTTCCCTTCATCTTAACAAACACACACTTTCTAATGAAGTTAAACAGTAGGTATAAATCATGTACGTGACCTCAACAACCTTCAGCTAACTAACACCATCCATTTACTTCTAGAAACCCAGATCCTGCCGACTTAAGGAAGAACTAATTAATTATTGTAATTCAATATTATTTTATTATCTTCATAAAATAAATCAATTTCAAGCTGGAAAGAGTCATTACTTATCCATAGAAAAAAGTTAATCAATATTTACAGTACCTCAAAGAAGAAAAAACAAACAAACAAACAAACAACCCACCACTAACTTTGGCTGCTTCCTAGAAATTTGACACTAGTCCACCAACAGGGAGAGGAAATTGCAGCATTATACAGCATGTTCATATCACTCTTCAATCAGTAGTTTACACAAATATGTCAATGCCTTTTTGCATTAGATGTATTTTATTGCCTTGTTCTTATTAAGTTATTTTAGTGCCCTGACATTTGCAAATAGAAATTCTAACTATAGAGAGAATGCTTATCAGGAATTGTTCTTCAGGAGAAAAATGAAGTCACTTCACTACAGCGCTACCAGCTTCCAGGCAGTAAAAACATAAAAACAAATAAAACATATAATTATTATTCTCATTTTTCTTAAAGAAGGATTGGGGTTTGTTTGTTTGTTTTTTCTGATCAGTAACCAAAGCTCCAAATTAGAAACACTCAGTACAGACTTGACACAGCACTGACAGATGTCAATGGAAAGATCCTCACAGATTTTGAGAGCAGGACGCAAAAACCAGACACAAAACCTGTCGTACCCTTACAGATTTTTTTACAAGTTATGCATCACCACTGGAAATTAGTATCTTGTCCTGCCAGGTTCATGAGCTCTGCACAGCTGAGCCTCAAGTCACTTTTACTATGGGAGCTGAACACATCTCAACAAAACACAGTTTAGTTAATACCATTATTAAGTTAGCATTTTAAGATTTCACAAAATTGCCAGACACTGAAATTCTGTATCAGATAAGGAAAACAGAGAACAGGTTACCCATCTTGCTGAATTTTCATTTTAGGTACCAAAAATCTTTATTCTCTGCATTTTGAACTCATTTACATACAGGAATAAATTAAAGAGTCTATTAAAAATTTGTGGAAAAACATGCTCACGTTGTTCTGATGCAAGACTTGCAGTACTCGGTTGACGTTATTTAAGGCATGTACTCGTGTAGAACCTCGTTCTTTAGGCTGAAAATAAAAAGTTACAATCTGCTCACATCAGAATTAACTTCACAGACCAAACAAAATAAATGATAGAGCAAACAACAGGAACTTTGTCTTAATTTTCTCCAGATTTTAATTTTATTTTACTTTTATGTAGGAACAAAAGCCAAACAAGATCATCCACAACAATTACAAAATGAAAACTGGTCAGAACATTATTCCTCAATTCGAGGCAGAGGACAAGCCTTGGATTCAAAATGTGTTTCAGTTCGTCTTCAGTAAATACAGAATTTTTATTCCCAGCATCTGCAAAATTATAAACTGGCAATACAACAGCAAAGTGGGAGTTCCTGGGGAAAATCTGAGGGTTTCGAACATTTGCCAGACTAGTTGAAATTTTTTGGCTCCCAAAAGGGAACAAGCAGCAATTTGTTTCTCTGGCACCAAAAGCCTGCTAAATCTTTGCATTCTGGGAAGAAGTTACATTTCTTAACTTTCCCTTCCTTTTAATACCGGGGGGGGGGGGGGTGGGGGGGTGGGGGGGGCAAAAAACAAAAACAACTAAACCACCGCAACTTTTGACAATACCTGCCACTCCATTTACTTTTAATCACTACAGTTTAACTCCTGAGGCAGAACGTGATCGTACTGCAAGAGCAGGGAGCTGAACTTCAAACTCTGTAATCCACAGAATTAGAAACCAAAACACTCCTATTGTCTTCAGCATACTTCAAATCAGACCACAAATCATTAGAAGTACTAGTGCAATGCATGTTTAAAAACACGCGCCTGCAAGGTGAAATTTTAAATGGCTGAAGGTTCCCCATAAGGTCAATACCCAAATTTGAGATGAATAGTGAAAACAAGAATTTAATCCCAAGTGATGGCACAGGTTTCTCCATGCCTCATGTATCTTTCTGAAGAGGCCATCAGTGTTAGCAGGGGAAAAGTTTTCAATCACACACACACTTTCCCAAACAAGACTTGAGTATTTTCAGCCCTTTCTTATCTGTAGATCACAAAGGATTTTTCAATGGAGATGCAGATTTTTGCATTGCCTACTAGCTGTTGTCTTTTTCCTTTCATTTTTCTTTAAAGGATCTTTCATGAGCTTATTAGAAAAAGCCCACAGTATCCAACTAAAGGCGCTCTTCCAAATCATTCAGAAGCAGACCTTTAAAAAAATCCTTGTTAAAAATATACACTGTGTGATTAACACCACTGCTTTTACGTGCTAAACAATATGTTAACTCTCAAGAGAGGATTACATACCTAACTTCAGCCTGACCCTATATCCCACGAGTGGTGTTCATGGGAATTTCACTGGAACTGTAGATAGCAAGTACACACTACAAGCAAAACAAGTTTTTAAATAAATTAAAAAAAAAAATCATCACATTCCACGGTTTGGGTTTTGTGTGTTTTGCTCATTTGCTGGTTTGGTGGGGTTTTTTTAATAAATGGGAATACGACTCATACACATTCCTCTTACCAGAGGTTTCCCCGTCAGACCCTCCAAAAGGTCCAAAAGCTTCCTTCCATCTTTCAGATCTGTGAACATGTCCTTAACTGGGGGCTTCCCACTCTGCAGAAGAAACAAAAGCAGTAATCAGAATAGTGTTTAAGCAGAAACTCTCTGAAAAAAGGTAGTTTTTCCATTTTATCTTTCAATTCATTCTTATTTGGTTCTGAATGCAGTAAATAAAAGCTAGGGGCCTGTGACAGTGATCAGGAAGGCACCCTTCCCTTCTTCAGTGTGTTTTTTTCTCCCCATCTCTATGTTTCTGTCCATCAGTAGCCTAGTACTGAGAAACCAAATCAACATATCCTGGCTCACTTTAGTGTAGATGTGTTAGCACTCAAAGGTGAAAAAGAAAAAAAAAATACAAAACCTTGGCGAGTTTGAGGAGTCATTTGAGAAAGAATGCTTTGGTCTGGCTGCATCTAAAGGAGGAAGAAACTGGGGCTTTTCAGAAAGAAGCCATTGGGACAAATTCTCTCAGATGTAAAAAAAGACAAAACAGAAAAGGACCTGGAACTGAGCCCTATGTAGGAGGCTGCCATTCTTCTATACAGACTAGTAGATCAAAAGGTGTAATATATATTGAAATGAATTAATTATTTTCTCTACCTTGGAAAAGCAGCAAAATGTGAAACTCAAAACTACTCTAAATCATACATTTTTAATATTTATTTTCTTTGAGGGTGGAAGGACCCTGTATAAGAATAGTGGTAGATGACAGCAGAATCACGTTAACCTTTTCCATGCTCCCTTTTAATCTTATTTATTAGATTCCCACGTTAAGAAAGTTAACGTGGAAAAGTGTTACAGGGTAGGGGGAGAAGACACAGGCAGCCAGCAACTAAGTGAATTCGCTTTGTAATATTCATCTGCTGGCTGCCAGGAGATCAATTAAGCTACTGCTTTCAGTGTCCCTTTGAAGTGACAATTTGAGGGAAAAAAAAAAAAGTTTTCTAAAAAGTACCTAAAACTCCAATACTGCCTTTTTCTATCACCTTGGCTTTATAACATTGCTCTTCAGAAAGAAGGCTGTCAAAGGCCCACCTTACATGACATAGATCTCCTCTACCTTCACTAACCTCCACCTGCCCTGACAGCAAATACTGGCTAACAAATCAGAAAGAGCACGCTGAACTGGCCGCTGAACCCCATTTTCGGGCAAATACCTGGGTTTCCTGTTTTTTTTTCTTAAAAGTCCACTGTAATTAGATTTGATACTACTAAAACTATTGATAGTACTAAAACTACTAAAAAGAAATCAGAGTTGCATAGCTGCAGAGCCATATTTTAATCTCCAGTACAGAAACATACCTAACTCATAGTATCGACCAGCCAAACAGCGGTGAGAATGATTGTATAACTAAGGTCACTTTAAAACACACAGATACTAGCCCCAGTGTCTGATATTAAACCAATTTTGCAATGAATTTTTCTGACAAATTTATTCTCCAATTACTTTTACAAGTCATACTTAAAAATGCATATATACACATGTTGACACATCCTTAGGTAAAGGGTGTAGAAAGCTACGTAGCTGTCAGACCAATACCAAACAGGAGTATTCATTAAATATCAGAGTTTGATAACATCCTACCATTACGTATTGCCACTTCCTGAGCTCAACTAGGGAATTGTTTTGAATTTGAATCCCTTCCTAGTACAGTAAGGGACGAGGCTTTCCTCCTAACACGTGCACTTTTCACAGATGGTTCAGATGCTTCCCTGCTGCATAGCAACTTAACCAAACCTTTCAAGCATGGAATACCTAGGACCAGATTTAGGGAAGCCCTTGGTACAGTTTATGGTGTATAACGGGAGGAGATTATCCATAGTGCAATTACCACAGATGCCAACAAAATTTGGTTTAAGTTGCATCACCACGTGGAAGATACTAAAAGTAGGTTGATAAGGGCATGGAGAAATTGTTCATGTATCCAGCCGTGCAGACAGAACGAGCTAACTGAGGTCTCACTGAATGCAGTACAACTCAAACACTGACTGTGAAAGCAAATACGTGTTAGCCATTGAAGTGTGGGGTCTCACCAGAGTGGAGCAGAGGGGGAGAATCACCTGCCTCAACCTGCTGGCCACGCTTCTTTTGATGTGGCCCAGGATATGGGTGGCTTTCTGAGCTACAAGCGCACATTGCCATCTCACGTCTGATTTTTAATCCACCAGTATCCCCAAGTCCATCTCCACAGGGCTGCTCTCAATCCATTCATCCCCCAGCCTGTACTGATATTGATAATTGCCCTGATGCAAGTGCAGGACCTTGTACTTGGCCTTGCTGAACTTTGTGCAGTTCACATGAGCTCACTCCTCAAGCCTGTCAAGGTACTTCTGGATGGTATCCCTTCCCTCTTGCGAATCAACTGCACTGCTCAGAGTGGTGTCATCTGCAGTCTTGCTGAGGGTGCACTCAAACCTGACACACGTCACTGATGAAGATACTGACCTCTATGGGTTTGCAATATGGACCCCTGAGGGACACCACTTGTTACTGATCTCCATTTGGACATTTAGCAGCTGACTGCAACTCTTTGGATGCGGACATCCATCAAACCTGTATCTCTACAATTTAGTGACAAGGACATTGTGGGAGACAGTCTCAAAGACCTTACACAAGTAAGGCCTTTATAATTATATAATTAAAACAATGCACACATGTATAACAGACTGATAACACCAAAACTGAGAATGCTATAGCTATATACCCTCAATAAATTTGTTCCCTTAGGTACAGAAGTAAAAAAAAAAAAAAAAAAAAAGGCATTTGGATCTGCTGAGCAAGCAGAAAAATGCCTCATTTAATACAGTGCAACAAAGTGTTGAGAGCATACAGCCCTCTTTCTTTGTTTCCCATGCCCTTATTTCATATACATGAAAACAAGCTGAATAACTTCCTTCCTGCTTTCAGTCATTCATTTCAACAGGTCATGGTACATTCCAGCCCTATGCGAAGCACCCTGCTGTGATGGTGGATATAATTCAGATTTGCTTTCTCAGGAGAATGGTTTTTCCATTTAACTGGCCATCGGAGCACCACGTCTTGCTGTCAGTTTAAAGAGTCAGCAGAAGAGTATTAAATTATTTCTGCAGTCTAAGCTACTCCTTGCTGGTTTATTAAAGTATCCACTGTCCTCAAAACAGAGGCCCAGCAAGATGCAAAGCATGTGTGTTTAATGAAGTCTAGCAAAACACTCTATAGGAAGGAAGTCAGCCCACAGGAAGCTCTTCTACAAGTGCAGGGTGACTGAAGTTGGCCAAGAGAGGGCTGCAGCATCCAGTCTGCTGCCAAGCCCATCACCACCTCCACTGCAGCACACCTGTCAGGAAGGCTGGAAACCTGCTCCTCCAGCTTCCCACACCCACAGGAGGGACATGCAGGCACCCGGTGGCATCGGCCACCCAGGCAGCCCCAGCTGTCCCATCAGGGCACAGAGCCAGCCCACAGCGCTGCTGTCGCAATGGCAGTGGAGACTGTGCAATGCACCGCTCCCTCCTCTGCTCACACCGCCTCCTCCCACCCATGCGTCTTCCTTACACCTGGAGACACGTTTCCACACAGGATCTGCTATCTGAGCCACATGGTCTGCAATCAGGAGCATCACTGCTCTGTCCTCCAGTGCACAGTGCAGCTGGATGCTGCCTGGCTTTCCTGGGGTGCAGTTAGACAGCGACCTGCTGGGCTTCAGGAAGTCTTTTATTTTCCTTTTCCAGACAGAACAGCTACGTATCCCAGCTTCTGACTGGTGTCTGACTCAAAGTTTATTAAGCTTAGAAAGGAGCTGGAAAATAATTTTATAAAATGGCAGCCCAAGGGAAGGTCCCATACATCCATTTCCCAAGAGAAGACAAGGATAAGCTCTGGGGCAATGCTGGCAGAACAGCTATGCGTGCCCTCCTGTGCCAGGCACGGGCCAGCCCAGAGCCAGACCAGGCTGCTGCCGTCACCACCTTCTCCTTGTGAGAAAACAGATGTAGAGCACCATCTCTTCGCAGGTAGAACCCACCACTGAACCTACGAGGGGAGGCTGCTGTGGCAGTGTAGTGGCAACCTGGGAACCGCGATGCGTGACCACTAAGGCTGGACCTGTGCTTCTAGTCAGGGAGCCTAATCCAAACCAAGTTCCATCAGGGCCAGGAGCACTCCGAGCCCTGGCTCTGACCCAGCACCTCAGCTCCCACCACAGGGCACCTGACGGGCCCATGGAGACAGCACTGCCCCAAGCCACACTAGGGTGAAGCAAGCAGCCCTGGGACCAGCTCTGCGCTGGGGCAGACTGGTGTGCTGCAGTGAGAGTTTGCTGCTTGTGGGGAGGGCAGCAGTCCTCTCCCACCTTACAGGGTAAGGCATGGGGCTCTGCAGATTGCTTCCTCCACCATCCCTGCCCACACCCATACTGCTCTCTCCTAACCTCCAGAAAGCAATCTGGCCTTCTGAAAAAAAACAAAATCTGTACCCACAGATATATTGCAGACATGGACTCTGTAGAGTCCTGCTAAACTAATCTAAATTTCTCCTTTTCAGAACTGACAATGTTTTACTCGCTTTCTACATACTGAAAGACTACACAAGTACAAAGTAGTTCATCCTCCACCAGCATTCCATAAGGGATAAGCAGTCCATCAGTGGGCACAATGGATCAAGAAATCTAAGTATTTGCCTTATGAAAGGGTGACAGTGACAAACCATAGCGAGCCATTTAAGCAAGGGCAAATGGCTAGTCACGCTTGCGTTGGTAAGTACTTAAGGGGCAGCCTACATTGTGCTAAGCACGGTACAAATACAAGACAGATAATGGGTCCTTTCTCAAAGACAAAATAGGGCCCAGTTTTTACCACAAAGATAGTATAAAGGACAGGCAGGAACGCCCCACCTACCAGGAGAACTGTGCTAGTTCAGGGTGTAAAGCATTCGCATCCCCCTTGCTACATACTTTTATCAGTTAACAGAAGGTCGTTTTTCTCAGCTTTGCTTATGTTTGCTGTGACAGCAAAAAAAACACTGGCAGAAACCTCTTTCCCTCAGCCTGCCCGAGAGGGCTTTGCCAGCAGAGCTGCACACAGAGTTGCTGTAGTAGAGACAAGGGCTTGATAAGACAGACAAAAGACCATAATTAACAGACTTAACTTAGAAAGAGGCCGCGTTGGTTCCCCAATGCTTTAAACTGGCACTGACAGCAGGGAAGGAGATGATTCACTTCAATAGGAGCTAGCATAAAGGAAAGAGGAAAGGAAGGGAGAGCAACAGAAAGGAGAGAAATAAAAGCTAGTGACAGCTGTGTCTAGGCCTGCTTGTGATCCTATAAACTTTGCGTGGTGACACATTTGTTATCCACCACAGGGCTCATGCACAAGGGTCAGATCCAATCCACCACGTTACATTTACTCCAACAAACATTTTGGTACCAGCCTTTGTGCTAATGTGAGTAGGAGAGGGAAGAGACAAAGAACAACTTTCACTGGTTATTCACAGCAGAAAACACTTTTTCTGTTGATTCATCTCTCTCATGGGGCAGCAGCAGCTTCTGAATGATCTCTGAGCTGGAGACCAGATGCTAGCCATAGGTGCCAAGACCAGTCACCATGGGCACCGGCTTTGCATGTTCCACTTGACACCGGCATCACTTGGGAAGAAGCCCACACGCAGTGACCTCCTCCTCCTCCTCACAGCAGCAGCCTTCACATGCCCCTTGGCTGACTTTCAGCCCCTCTACCTGGATCAGGTTTAAGAGGATGACTCACACTTCCTTGTGTGCATCTAGGATTACTTGTAAAGAAGGGTCATCCAGGCCAGCCAATATGACTGTGCAGAAGTCATTCCTGCTCTTTGCCAGAAAGTGTTCCCAGGAAACTGAAGAAGATATAAACAAAATCCGGACCAGATTTTTTAAGAGTCATCCAATGCTACCAACAGTAGAAAGACCAGTCATCAACATTTACAGTTTATTCTACTGAAGCCACACACAGCTGCAAGGCAGCAATCTTCCTCCAATATATTTTACAGTAGAACATTCTTAACTGTCCTTTTATTACTATGGGGAACTGTATCAAATTGAGCCAAGTTATAGAGAATTAAAGGCAGTCACAAATTTTCAGGAAGACAAAGCCTCATCTTTTTTTTTTTTTTAAACACAGCTATTATTTATAATTTTATCACAGCTATTTATGTTCTTTGTATATTGTTCTTGAACATGAAATTATATGCAAAGTTAGACATTAAAACTCCTTTAATGGTTCTCCAGTTTAACTAGAAACATGTGGTTTTCTCTTATGTCATCATAGTTCCCTGCAGCAGAGACTTTACATGTTCTTTAAATCAATAATTATTGAAGGTACATTATTAGACCTAACTCTTTTCCAATAAATGAGTGCCAAACATATTTGAGAGTAAGAGATAGGCCACCTCTATTTCACATCCTCCTCAGTGATACTGATTCAGACCTCCTAGTGACGACATTAAAACCAGGATGAAAGATCCTCTCAGTTTCACAGTAATGCATGCTGGCTGTCACCAGGGAAGTAACGCGTATTGTAAAAGCATACGTATGACCTTTACCAGCCACCAAGGGAATGCAGCAGACAAGTTCTGGCTGCTCAGAGGAGTGCTGGGAAAAGACCTAGTTGTCATTTAGATCATCTGCCACCTCAGAAACACCAAAACACCCTGAAAAGATATAGGAAGCAGTACGTCTTGATTTTCCGACAAATTCTTCTGATCTTCCAATGTCACTTATACGAAGGTCAGAGTTGTCTTTTGTTAATCATTTTTAACCACAGATTACAATTTTTAACATCTAGTGAGATGCTCAGTAAATAGGTCAAAACAGTAGAGCTGCAAAGTCCCCTTTCCCCTTTTTCTTGAGAAGGGGGAAATATTGAACAGGTTGGGCACTTAAACTACAACATGAGCCCATTCATAACATTCAAGTGAATTCCTAGGGAACTCATGGTAACCACCTACTTAGTTTAAACTCCATTACAAACAACACAAGGAGTAAGAACTACACTAGTCACGATAAAGTAAGAGACATGTCAAGTGCGCTGCATCACGAGGCCAGTACATGGGAACTCAATGTGGGAAAAAATTCAGAAAGCAAAAAGGTCATTGCAAAAAGTAAACAACTATGTCAACAAATAATCTTGCCAATTTCTAATTTAAGACTATATTCATTGTTTACAGAAGTATTTTTATTAAAACGTGATACTTTTTTTCCATCCTCCTTCCACTGACATGTAGCAGTTACAGGACAGCGTACACAAATACTAGCTATACTGTGACAGTTGTATTTATTATAGTTGAGCATGCTCTACTCTGTGACGAATATGCCCGAGTCATTGTAGCATCTCTACACAACACTAGTACCAAAACTATGAATTCAAATACCAAGTAATAAATAAATAAATAAATACAATCACAGGATAAAAACACCTTATAGACCAACTTAAACATCACTACTGGTGCTTAAAAATAAAGTAACTACAAGCAACAAAATAGCTATTTAAAACTCCAGATTAACAGAGGAAAAAACAAAACAAAAGTAAGACTCATCACTGAGATATGCTGAAAAGTTTGATTCTACTAGATGAGAGACACAAGTTTAAGGAGCAGCAAAGCTGAAAAGCTAAAGATAGCTCAATCCACAGAACTCCTGAAATACTTGACTGACAACATGATAGAAGGAGGGAAAACATAAAAGCAAATATTAGACGTAGCAAGGCAGCAAAACAAACACAAGGCATCAGCAACTCTCTGTGGGTCTTTTTTTCTCCCCAGTGTATCTATTAATGCATTTACATATGCTTACGCTATTATAATATGTTTAATGTAACAGTACTAACCTCAGCTTGCAATTAAGCCTCATTATGTATCATTCTCAGCAGGAGCAGGTAGGACTATACTTCTTATCACTGTCAGTTATTTCTCCTATAAGGAGAAAAGTCTTTTTATTTTTTTCCCTTCTCTCCCTCTTTTTTTTTTTTTTTTTCTTTCTTTTTTTAAGCCAGCTAACTTCAGATTGTAACTTGGTTCCTTAAAAAAAATATTCCTGCTGACCAGGTAGACTATTGTTCTCATGAGCTACTAACAGGGAAAGGGACGGGTTTGCTTCAGTGGCCTGACCAGGTTCAGCAATAGTGCCTGAGAAGGTCACACAAACACTATTATACAAACACTCTAACAGCTGGGATGATAACTAAGACCATGAAGCAGAGTCAAACTCTATCCCAAAGCCCAGAGCATTAACCAAACCCATCAGCAATTACAGTCCATATTACTATACCAAACTTTGAAGCAAGGGAGATGCTGCCCGCACCCTGTTCTTAGAGCAGAAAACAGCAGCAGTTAAGAGGAAGGCAGAAAACTGCAATTCTCATAGTGTAGCTAAATCTGGGAGAGATCAAACTGCTGCGTATTATTGCTTTTACGCTATAAATCCTTACCATAAAAATCCTTACCATATCTCATAACCTATTAGAGAAAAAAAGATTTATTTTCCTGCGCCTTGGTTAACTCACATCCTATTTCACCTCTTCTCAAAAGGAGAAACTAAGTAATCCATTTAAGAAAAAATTAGACTGAAAATTGAATTTTTCAAGGCCGGCTCATACAAACACTAATTCTTTTCCACCCAAGTTGTTCCTCAGGTTAAGGCCAATTTTTTTTATAAGCTTTGGCTATCTTTGAGTGAAGATATGCTTTACAGTTTAATTCAGCAGGAATACAGCAGAAGCAGTTACACTGGAGAATATTTTACCAGCAGTCAAGTATTTCCTTGCTTGTGCCACAAAAACTGAACTGCAAAAAGGACTACAGACCATCCTAGGTGATGTCTCCTTGGACAGATAAAATGGCCTAATCAATCTTTCTGATCTCGCTTCTTGTATGACTAATACATTAAACTCCATAATTCTCCTTCCCCAAAAAAATTCTCTTCTGAAATGTCTTTGGCCTCAGGTATCTCAGGTCATGTGAAATTAATTATCTTGAATAGGTATGCTTCTGTCTTTAAAAAGATTTATCACATTTGCTAAGTGTCAGCAGTGGAGCAGCAAAATGTCTTCAGAAGTATGGGGTCTGACATTTACTCTTACAGTAAAGTATCCCTTAGAGGAAAGAAGAAAATTAAGGAGCAAAAATGGTGGAAAAGATGTATACAGCACACCATCCAGAAGGTTAGACAAGACTTTGCAGTTAACAAATTAATTAATACATGGTATAATGAGGGAGGGACTGTTTTAAATCTTAAAATGCATGTGAAGTCATCACATCGCAAAGCACTCCAAGTACAGCTCACCAGTTTTGCCTACTGCACTGTCTTCTCTCATCTTTACTTTATTTGGTGTCCTTCCAGGGCAGGGGACCCGTCAGAGCCCAGGAGAGGAAAAGCACAGGAGCCCCAGCAGCAAGCATTTGCCTTCTCGCAAGCTAACTTGGAGCTCCCAAGCTGCGCTTCAGCCTCTTCTTTGCTCTTTAACCCTAAAAATGAAATGCCATTTGAAAGACCGCAGAGCAAGAGAGAGCTTAAGATGCTGTAAAAGTATGGGAGGTCTGGCTTTAGCCACACTGACAGGTCCTAGCTCCAAGCCCTGCCAGTGCTGCAGCTGCTGGCCAATACAGACATCAGGGCCCCAGTACAGGACCTGGAGGACCAGGATCACAGATGCAACAAGAATGCCGCAAATGCAGAAGTAAGACTGTATAAGGCTTCTGTATGTAAGAAGAATGAAATTGAGAGCTTGAATTGGAAAGAGATGGGAGTACATGACAGAAAGGGAAGGGAGGCACAGCTCCCAGTCACGCAAGGCTTTGAATGCAGTTCCTGACATCTTGGAACAATGCCCCCAGCTGGCTCCTGTTCAACCCGGGGGAGCTGGAAGGGAAATCCAGTAGCCTTTTCAGTGAATAGCACAAGCATCTCCAGGGTTTTATGCTCATTTTGCAGAGCACAACCTTCCTAGAAATAAAGTGTTTCTGCCATCCCTGTGGGAAAACTTCCCAAATGTAATGAAGACATGATTCTTTGGGGGAAAGGAAGAGTCTCAGTTTGCCCATGCTGGATCTGTGAACTTCCTCTAGAGTGAAAGCACTAAGCTCCGAAAAGCTGTGACAGATCTGACTCCACGGGTC
Source organism: Chroicocephalus ridibundus (assembly GCF_963924245.1). Lineage (NCBI taxonomy): Eukaryota > Metazoa > Chordata > Aves > Charadriiformes > Laridae > Chroicocephalus > Chroicocephalus ridibundus. The sequence continues at coordinate 55,643,899 of NC_086286.1, read as the reverse complement.
TAAATTAAGAGTTAGGGCATCATGTTTCTTGCTCTGACCCTGGGCCCTACCTGCCAAGTTCAGGAACAGCAGAAGAGGAGACTGTTTGCTTTTACCCTGTGTAAAAGCAAACTCTGGAAAATGGGAACAAGAGAGTCAGCAAAGACTGAGTCCTGCAAGGAGATAAAGAGAGGGCAAGGAAAGGACTGCTTAGACAAAGATAGATGCAAAAATGGGACCAACCACACAAGCATCGAATCATCTAAAGTCTGGGAAGGTGAGGAGATGTAGAGTGGGAGAAGGGGAAGGACAGACAGACCAGGTCTGGAGCTTTAACAAGAAAAACTGGGTCTTGCTGGGTAAGCAACTGAGTGAGAGACAGAAGTGGGAATGAAATAGGCAGGGTGATCAAAACTCCAGATTTGCCGGGATCTGCTGGGCAGGCAAGCTTTCTGACATGAGAGGGTGTAATAGTAAGTGAGGGGGAAATAAAAACAGGGTCAGAAAGTAGGAGTAAAGAAAATAAAGAAAACAGGGCAGAGAAAACTGTACTTGCACGGTCTAAAGTGGGACACAAGACTCCTGAATCCCTCAACATGCCTCTGAAGTCTTCTAGAGTTGCGAGTGTATCCATCCAGCCAGTACCCTGTGTAATTATCAGCTGAAGTGTCAGAGGTCTGTACGATGACTCTAGAAGTGCCAGGCCTGCTGATATGCCATGCAAATAGATACAGATTGAAACTATTTAGAAGTCTGTAAAAGTCAAAACGGGTTGATTGCAAAATCTTTGTTCACTCCCCTTTTACCTATGTACAACTAATAACGTATGGTTAATGGACCAGTAAAGTACCTTGTGGACCTGAATTCAAATTCTACTTTTAGTCAAGGGTTCCCCTGTAACTAATCCGAATCATTTAAAGCACAATTTTACAGGTAATCACAGTGTGCCATATTAAGAGACTTCCCTAGATCATTAAATCCCGTCCTTGCTGACACAGGTATCATCTTCTTGAAGTCCCTTCTCTATGCTGATCAAGCTCCATTTGAAAACCAACTAGATACTTTAGATGGTTTGCTTGAGTTTGCAGAAGAGATGAACCCTCTGAGCTCTGTCATAAGGCTCCACAAGAGCTCTGGTTTATATGAAGATATTACAGAAATGTCAAATCCTCTGGATAATCTAACCAAAGTCTCAGATTGGGCACTCAAAATTAGTAGCTACTTCTGATATTTACTTTTATATGCCATAGCTGTAAACGCATGAGACAGTACTCTTGCATTACAGAAAGGTGTTCTGGAAATATATCCATTAATACTTATGAACTGGTAAATGTTAATGAAAAAAGGATAGAAAGGGATAAAAGGATAGAAAAAAAGGATAAAAAACATAATTTTACAGTGTTTGAAGAGCATACATTATCTATACAACTTAATTGGTGGGCTATACTACAGAGAAACAGCTAAATCTGGACTCTTGAAATTAGACTGAACAGAGAATGGAAAAACATACAATAAGGAAAAACATCAGACAGCCTAATATAAAGATACACTGAAATGCTCTGTATCAATATTTATTTGAATGCAAACTTCCCTATTGGTTAAAGCTTGGTAAAATAGACAATTTGTCTAAGGAATTTTATTCCCTTTGATTTTAACAAAATTTCCTTACTACACAACCATGATAGGCTTGTGACTTGTAGTGCGTATGGCTCTGATAAGGTAAAGATTTCTACAGCAAGCACTGAGTCTTGGCTGAATACGTTTATTGACCTTAAGACTCAATCCACTTTAAATGTGCTTATGCTTTCATTTCAAGAAGTATGTGCAAATATGATGCATTTTGTTTTAGCACAATTCAAAGGAAGAGCACAAACACAAGTTCTTGTACTGTGAACTAGAGCAAGAACTATCTATATCTACCTATTCTCTGATGAGAGAAGGGAAAGACATCACTCGGTCTCCAGATCCTTTGTAAAACCCTATTGAATTGATTTAAATCAAGTTCAGCACTTTTGAGTACATTATGCAATTGCAATTTTAGGATTTTTGTATGCCAAACTAGTTTATAGAGGCTCAGCTGCTTACTTTGTATTTATGTGTTTAAATGAAGGGCAACTACAATATAATTAATGTGGAAGGGAAGTAAAATTCTTGGATTGAACTTTGCAATTCCATACAAAATTCCTCAGTTACCATTTTGTATTCTGCAATGTAAGTCAGATTACATTTACTCAGCCTCTAAAATCTCTCTATCCTACTAAGCAGCTGAATCAATCTAGTTCACAGAAAAGGAATTTTAAACAGCCCAAATGACCTGGTAAGTTAAAAAACTTCAATAAGACTGAAATCAGTCTCTTTACATTTTCAAGACGCAGTTGAAACTAGACTTTCCTACATGAGGTGATTTCTACCTAACACCAGCAATTTCCTTGCAATCTGAACATGCCAATCTTCATAAACCTGCATCTTCTCGTAGCAAAGTAGCCATGCTCCGGTTTGAATTGGACATGCAGTAGTCAGGAGTATGTCTTTTTATACGAGTCTCTTTAGTCATTAACAAGGCTTTCATAGCTTTGGGTGGTTTAATGGGCCATGAAGTTACAGAGTTACTTCAAATCCAACCAGCATCTGACCATATTCTGTGGCAGGAAAATCCAGGAGCTAAGCAGGATCTGTTTGAATACATAGTATAAAAGTAAAAGGCACTTTATAAGATATATCCATGGGTGTAGAAGTATAAAGACTGAAAACAATTCTACCTATTTCAATACAGTGTCCATAACACGTACAAACCAGTCAGATAGCACATTCTCAGTACCATTGTCATTTCCATGTTCGTGCCATCTTTATGCCAGGGTAAGTCTCTACAAACGGGCTTTCCTTCCTCACTATGTTTTCACTCCTTACATGATCCTGCCCTGCCTTATCCTCATCCCGCAGGACTGTCTTTCCTCTCTGCAGCAGCCAAAAGCAGAGTGTAGAGCAGCCAGTTGCATGTACACGCCCCTAAAGAGCAAGCTAGCCAAGAACGCATTGGATGAAGAGTGCGGGTTATCAGCTTTCAACCAAAACAAACCTAAGCCAAAAGCGAATGAACCAAGGCCACAAGCCTTGCATTGCCCAGTATTCCTGTTGCACAGGAAGGGAAGGAAGGTAAGAATTTCTTACGTTGCTGACCAAGAACTTCAGAAGGGCAGTGCTCCAGAGGCCGCCATTCATTGCTATAGCACTGTTGTTGATATATTTAAAAAGAAAAACAAACCACACATACCCCTCCTTCCACACCCTTCCTTCTATATGTTTATCTGCTTTCAGGATTTCACACACATGCGCCTTTTCATTAACAGGGTGCAAACTATTACTCACCCCACTTGCAGCACCATACTGGCTAGAAAAAAAACCAACATGAATTTTCTCTGATAATAGCCCAGGTTCCTTCACACGTTCAGACTATAAAATAGGGAAAGTTCCCACAGCCCCCTTGCTTCTGGGCAAAGTGTTGTTTTTCACTATGTGCAGAACAGTATAAAAAACAGGCTTTAAATAGCATCCCAAAGCAACCACCACTTCCTGTCATCCCAAAACACAAAACAAGACCCTTAGTAAGCTTCAAGTCAGTAAAGAGAATTAAAACAAGAAACATACAGCATGAATGCCAAGGAAAATTCAACATTAACAAATAATTATACAAAAATTCACAGTCAAGACTCAAGGAGCAACACCAGGTGGCTTCAACTGCAGGTTTGCAGAGTATTTTGGATGAGGAAAGCTAACTCGGCAGCACTGAGAGTTAACGGAGTGACTAAGGTTCAAAATCTGCTGTAATGCACTCCGAAAACTGCATGTAGAAATAAACTGTATAAAGAGAACCAAAACCCAATCAGACACCGTCATGCAAATAACAGTATTTTAATGTATTAACAGATGAATCTTTCATATTTTCTTAAACAAGACATGTAGTGTCAAATGTTTATGTGCATGGGGAAACAAAGAGCGAACAAACATTATGGTATTATATCTGTTCTCATGATACATTTTACTAGGAGCATTCTACAAGGGTAAGAGCAAAGACTTCAAACAAAATGAAGTCATACTTTCAACACAACATTACCTTGGAAAACCGAGCATTTATCCATTTTGTAAAAGTCTTTTTCTGTACATCATTGTGTTCATCTGGAGAGAGAAAATAAGAAAACAATGAGTGAAAATGCATTCTTCTTAATCCTAGATTGCTCAAAACAAGTCATAATAAAAACTATCTTGAATCAGTGGGATAATTTTTTGCCTAATCTGTCATTGAAGCTGTTCAAACCTCTACAAGACTTTGGTACTTGCAGAGTCACACAAGTGTTTCAACTTTGCTAGCAACCACAGCAGCTCCATTGCATCAGAGTCAGCCTCACAGCACCCCCTGGGCAGGGTACCCATGCATTAAATTCACAAGCTTCCCATCTGGTGAAAAGCAACCTATGAAACCATGGGCTTTTAATTAACAGACTTTGTCAACACCTTTTTGCCTGGATACATTATTCCAAAAGCTACTGAGGTCCTTATTCAAGCTTCTGACACAGATAATAGCCTCCTTCAGTACATGCCACAGCAACTGCAGTAGCAAAGCTGCTGGAATAACCCTTGAAGCACTCACATCCTTGCCCAGCCTCAGCCTGGTTTGGCACCCAGGTTAGAAACCATGTTAGTGATCAGTCACAGTCAAGTTCAGGTAACTTGTGGGATGGGTTCAACAGCCCTTCCCTTCAGATGCCCCTACTGGTGTGGCACCAAAGTACCACCACCCAGGGTCCAGGACACAGCCAGAAGGACTCAGCAGGACAAGGAGGAAGGACAGGCTAACACCTACAGGTCAAAGCAGAGGGAGGAGCAGTGGCCTTCAGCTGTGCAGAGAGAAGATAGCTTCCCAAGTTGTTTAAGGAAGCCATTTGGGAGTCATTTGCAATTTTGCAGAGTCTGTCCCACTAAATCAGGCTTAGTCATCTCCAGCACAGCCCTGCCCATATCACAGGTCACCTCTTGGGTAAATTGCACTGAGCTGTGCTAAGGGCAAGACTATGCCTAGTCATCTGCAGTGAATTACCTGATGACAACACGCCAGGCAAAGGAAGTTGGCCCACCATGGATTTTCAGGCCTGCTTGCTGCAGCCAAGAAGAGATACACATGCAGCCTGTGAAAGGCTTTAATCTCCACATCCATGCAGCAGACCACAGCCAAGGCAGGTAGTGCCTTCCACTGGGCAAAGCATACCACCATGGTGTTCAGAACATCTGTCCCCTGCACTAGGATGAAGCCATAGAAAAAACTGGATTGACACGCAAATGTTCCAACTACATGAAATCATGAAAAGGAAAAAAAAAATTATACAGTCTTCAGAGATATCAGATTATGATTAAAAGGCACCACTAAAAAGATCATATACCTCAGACAGCAGTAATTGAGACTTGTACAGTCAAGTTTTACCTACAAAACCCAGATGTCTATTAAATTTTAAAAAAAAATAAATAAATCACAGAATGCTACCAGAAGATTCCTTAGGTAAATCACCTCAGAATTTCTTGTTTCTGGCCCAACACGCATCTGAAATTGATGCCATTCACGTCTAATATATTTAGCCATAAATCTGGTACACACAGGCTACTGGAGCAGTGGAACAAATGACCAGGTGCTTTTTACCCAACAGACATGAACAAGGAATAGCGGCTACAGCTCAGTCCAGACAAGAGAAGTCACATTAGTAAGAAATGAAATGTCATGGCAGTTAAAAGACTTAATAAACTTTATGAAAATGTTCATATCAATTTAAAAAAAAAAAAATCTCACTTCTGGGGTCCTTTTAGGCCACAACTGAAAAACCTGCTCAGGGCACGCCAAAGAGTCTACATGTCTGCTGCAATGTGGCAGCCAGCAGCCATTGTTTCACCCTTCTCTGCCTCTTCTCTTTGCCCTCTAAAGCTGATCCAACACAGCCTACTCCTCGGTCACGCTCAGAGCTCAATCAGAAATCAAAGATAGCCCAATACAGAAAAAGATTTTTCTGAAAGAACTTCAAGATACCTACACAGTGCATGCACAGTAGGCCGTGCTTAAAACAGCTCGTTGAAATTCAAGGTGCTGTTCTGGGGGAATAGAGTTACTTAAAAGATCTCATTAACCCTGCTCTCTTCCCTCAATGAAAGAGCTTGCTGTGCCATGAGAGACAGATAGGATCTACCAGCAGGATACTCTGTGCCAAGTACCCATCTCACAGGAGACTGACAGGGTCAAGATTGAAACTTCAAATATACTGAATATGTTTACTCTATTTTTTGCCCTCCAAGGTTGAGGGGCTTTTTTGGTTGGGTTTTTTTTTGTTTGTTTAGGAGACAGGAGCAGACTAGATTAACTGCCACTGTTGGACCAAAAACCTAGCATCATACAAAACTCAATCTCAGACTCTGTCCAACTCTTGGTAATGTTTTCCATTTACAGTAATTGCAAATACTGTTTGTATTGTATTTGTTTTGAGATCTAAACATCCTTCTCTCTTTAAATTCAGTAGCCTCTGTCCCTGTTCTACTAGCAACTCCAAGTACATACTTATGTACTAGAACGCTTTCCTAAGGCTAGGATTGCCTTTTTCCTTCCTTAAACTTCTGTGAGAATCAAGAATAACCCCAAAGTTCAAGATGTCATGTTCTTTTAACATGGTTACTCCTTAAGATGATAAAAGCAAAGCACAAGGAAAGGCCAAAAATAATTGTATTGACTGTGTAAAAGGATAACAACAGTTATGAAACGGGTTATAGATTTATAAATCCTGTGCACTAGGAACTTTACACACCCCAATCTTGGGGGGCTCAGCCCCTTCACAGACACACACACAGCAGGTGACAGCTCTTCTCAGCATTACACCAGCTTCAGCAGGCCTACAGCTGCTCCCCTGGTCCAGGCTGTGAAAGTGCTCCAGCTGTGTGTGCTGCAGTAGCATATATGACATTTACTGAAAATCCACCCCCCTTTTCCCCTCCTTTCAAGAAAAGGGTTTCCTAGGGAGGGGAGAAAAAAAAAACACACACACACACACACAAAAAAAAAAACACCGACAAACGAAAACACACATGACTTCAATAAACATTAACTACTTAGTCTTTAATGGTGAAAGAAAGAATATGAATGTACATACCCCTACTATCTCTTCAGTATCAGGGCACCCTTTCTATTTCAGTCAAGCAAGGAATCAGAACACCCACAACTCCCATCTTTCCAAAACATCCTGCTCAGTTATAAAACTCATAGATGACACTTGCCCAGTCAGACTCTGCTTTCATGTTTGCTTTATAAAAGCCTCTGAAACTAGGATTTGTGTAATTGGCCATTATAGCTAGGGTTGTGTCAAGCTTTCCTGCTGTAAATCCCTGGAAAGAAATTTGTAACTGAAATGCTGGTGCTTTGTTAACAACAGTGACAAGTTATTTTATCCCACAAATTAATTTTCTTTAGATTCCTATGAGTCTGTAAAGCTAACCCCCGGAGGCTGACATTATGACTCGGGTAACAAATTAGCCGCATTCGGTCAAAAAACCAATATTACCATTCAGCAAAGCGTGCGGTACTCCAGCCAGTCAACTTCTCACACACGACATTAAAAATGTCAGCAAGTCACAGCCCAGTGAGAAACAAATTCACCAAGTCACTAAAACATTTGTGTTTCCTTCCACACCACCACAGCCTGACGATAAAAGCCAAGGACTGACTGGGGGCCAAATTTTGCTTCATCACCTACCGACTGTTTCCTCTGGCCAATATGGCTCTGCCTGCCCTCCAGTCACTTAATGGACTCGTAATGGCCAGTGTCAGAACAGTTTGTTCCTTTAAGAGGAAATAAAAGGAAACCTAAACACACACATGCACACAAAATTAAACTCTTGTGATGACAGAGAGAAGAGGAGCTTCCTATCCCGGATGCTTGTTTGCTGAAGCCTGTTTCTGTTATACAATATGATGTATGTCCATGCAACTGGAGTACACTCAAAAAAACCGGCTCTTGTGATCAGATGCCCAGCCAGTGTCCTGGCATTCAGTCACCCCCAACAGCTGTTTTTACAGTCTTACGTACCTCCTCCACCCTCAACATTGTCCCTTAATTTTATTGGGGCACCTTGAAACCGCAGTTCAAGTCCAATCTATTATCTTGTGAATATTATGTTCAGGAGCAAAAAGGAATTTAAATGATCTAAAAATAGAGGTAAAAACCAAAAGCCTTACTGGATTGTGGTTTGTCCCTTACTCAACCTCAGCTTCATACTGAGAGCCAGCTTTCTTATTTCCCCAAAACGCATTACATGCTTACATGACAGAACGGTGTTATTTAGTTTTTGAAAGACAAAAGTTATCACACCCAAAACAGTTGGCAGAGCAGCACTATAATGAAAGTGCCCTGGAAAAGCATACAGACTAGATTGGCAAATAAAGTACAGAAATTGCCCAACCATTCCAGCATAAGTTACCAAGGGTGATCTCACATTTTAACTTAAATTTGCTTTCCCCACCTCATTATTTAAGTTCTCGGCAAAGGAATTTAGAAATAAAAGAAGGAATTAGCCTGTGGGTTTCAATTAAGACACTTGGAATGTCAGAAACACCCCTTTGCCTAAGCCTTTAGGCAAGCAAGGTATCTATCATAGATACTGCCCCACCCAGGACTAGCACTGGTCTGAAACCCTGACAACATTAACAAAAAGAGGGGAAAGTTTTGTATTCTTGGATGCAGGGTTTTCTGGATAGAAAAAGCATTTTGAAAGTAACTATCTTTTTGTCAAACTCGCTCAGACTAATTCATGTATAAAAAGACACAAAATAAGCATCTAAAATTTGAGGATGGAAACCAGTGTGGTTTTTATCCCTGCTAGCAAGAGGCAAAAAGCCAAGCAAGCCACAAAGCATAGAGTTCACGACCACCAAGCTCACAGAAGAACCTCTGATGCTCATCAGGACTACTGGACCCTGACTTCATTAACACCAAATAATCTTTATCTATAGTCCTGAGGTTTTGGGTTGGCTTGGGCTTTTTTAGAGGGGAGGCTGTTAGTGTTTTTTAACGAAACAGAAAGTAAAAGTTAGATTGTTCTGCAGATTCCCTCTTCTCTTGCAACACCATGGTAGAACATAGGGCTCTAACAACAAGTAATTCCCTTGTAAACTTTTACCTTTGCACTGAAATTTTAATTTCTGCAATCAGCACAAAGTTTTCCTTCATTCCTTCTCCTTCCCTCTCCAAACTTCAGCAGCTGGGCAAAACACAGTTATATTAATAACTTGTCTCTAAAAAAAAAAAAGTAGTGATGTCTGCCTATAGCAATTGCCACATAAGACGCAGTTGCCCAAATTATAAATTCTCTGTATAGACCAAATTATGAAATACAAGCATTACCAAAAAAAAACCAAACACAAAAACCGTAAAAAAAAAAAAAAATAAACCCACACCTCATGCCCTGGTGTTTCCCAACAAGGCACCACAGAGCAGTAATGAGGACCACCCCACGGTTCTCACTGAAGAGTGCTGTGAATCTAAGATAAATTGAATTTACTTCACAATAAAAAAAATCCCCCAGCAACCAATAACTTAGAAGAAGGTATCCTCACAGCTGAAGCAATATTAAAATAGCTGTTTCCATACCTCCCAGCAAAAGCAATCTAACACACCCCACTGCTGGGCTCAGCACGTTGGAATGATGTTTAAAAGGAAGCTAGATGTTTAAAAGCAAGCTCTCGGCAGACAGAAATAATGCTGTGGTACCACGCACCAGGCCTGACGGCCCACACTGGTCAGCCAGTGACCCCGCTGTTTTCACAAGTTGCCAAGAATTGGAGCTAGTGTCTCCCAACAACTACACAGAGCTGATCTGGAGGGTCGCCCACATTTCTATCCAACAGCCTGCAATGGCTCCCTAACATTCAGTCAAGCCAAGCAGCAACAGCTCCCAGCGCAAGACAGCCCTGGGAAGCCTTTGTGTGAGACACAAATACATTTGGGCACATATTTCACAAACTGCCAGCAACCACACACTAAGGCTTGAGGATGGAAAAGTCTCTGCTGTTATCTTTGGTTAGAGCAAAGGGTTTCAGCTATCAGCAAGTGCACCATGGGAAAAAAAAAATGAAATAAAGGTATCACAAATACCTCTACAATGATAGAGAGTGGATTGGATTATATGCACCCTGTAGATATCAAAGGACAAACCTCACAAGCAGGGAGAAGAAGATGCCCTCACCATCTCCCTGAGGTCCCAACCAACATGACTGGCACATGGAAAGAGAAGAGAAAGGCAGATAACTCCTGCCCAAAATCTGGCTATTAAGATGTTTCTAAGCACAAAAACAGGATGGCACTTAAAGAGAGCAAATTTACAGACACAAACAAAAGGTAGGAATCACAAACCAGATTTACTACTGCTCATTTTGTTATGAACACAGATTAGGTCTTTGCATTTCTGAGCTGTTACAAAGAAAGCAGATTTGCTTTCCACAAGTTGGTGTTAGCCATCTGCTCCTTTTTCTCTTCCCAAATTAGAACTATTATTAGGTTCACTTGCATTTGTGGAGGTGATTCACGGGATATAAGGTCAGAGGGATCATTGTGATCATCTAGCATAATCTCCTGCATAACACAAGAGCCGACCCCACAAAAAGCCCATCTGCATACCAGAAGGAAGCAGAGACACAACAGATGTCAGAGACCCTGCGCAGGCCCAAGTAAGCAATATTGCTCGGGCAGAGAAGGAAGCCAAGCCATTAACTGTATCTATCCAAGTATCTCTCTCTGCTAGTTATGGCAGAGTTTCAAATCAGACAGACATCACAAACAACCTTGTCTGAACACCTTCAGGAAACAAGGTTCACACTACAAAAGATGTAACTGTTACTTTGTTCTCTATGACAGGTGGGTAAAGACAGAAGCGCTCTGAGAAGTTCTTATTCACAGCACTGAACTTCTGCCCCCCTCATATTCCAGAGTCTCTTTTATCCCAACTCTGTTCAGCCAGAGGTTTTGCTATCTTCCTTTTCCAAAAACCCAAAGGCTGCAATCCCAAACATTCCTCATCCCCTATTCTCTGTCTTTTCACTCACAAATATTAAAATCTTTCCTGATCCATTCCTTCTCAGAGCTGCCCATCTTTTTCCCAGGGTCCTCCATCCATCTCTCCCCACGTTGTCCCAAGTCTCCTTCCACCACACTCCATCCTCATTCTTGCTCTAAACCTCTCTAGGTCAACAGCTTTTCACAAATAGAAGCCAGTTCCTGAGATGTAAGCTAAAAATACCTGGCTCCTACATATTAAATGCTCCAATTTCCTAAGAAGTAGATTAATAATGTTTGGCTTCCTAAATATTAGCATACGCCCCATCAGTGCCAGCTCCTCCCCACGACTTCTCTGGTCTCTCACGGTAAGGTCCCACCCCATCCCAGCACACAAGGTACAGGCAGTTGGGTATGCACCAGGCTGTGCCTCACAGGCAGACACTGACAGACCATCCACCAGGCAGCAGGAAAGACATCTATACTTCTTTTTAACAATTGCTTCTTGAGTAGAGGCACTGCGTTCAGGGCCTCTTCTTCTTCCAGCCACTAATTTTCACACAACCTGTAGCTATTTAATTAACTTTTTGACATGAAAATTGGATTAAGTTTCACACTAGTTAATCGAAATTGGACCAGCTTTGCAGGGAAAAAAAAAAAAAAATTGAAAGACAAGCATAATCAGAATATCCTACTTCCTTGTGATAATGGATTAATCTACAGATTTCAAAAACGTGTATGCTGTTAACATATTTAAAAATTACATAAATGCTATTTAAAGGTTTCTGCAAGCAAGTTAACTAAGTACCTCCCAATACAGACCACATAGGTTCCATTTCAGTGACAGCAGCATGCCGACTAGAGTTATTTAAAAACAAATGGAATTTATAACCCCATGGAATTTAAGTCTTTCCTAGCAGTCCAGTATATAAGACTTTCATAACATGGCAACTTCAGCAGTTGAGTTATGCAAAGTCAAGGTATTAGTTTTCTGGGTTTGATTGCCTCAAACCTCTGATGGTATTTAGAAATCTAGTCTTAAGACACACAAAAAAAAGCACACATACAATTGTATTTCATCCATAGAAGGTAATAAAAAAAAATATTTTAAGTTTTCCAGTGCTAATTAACTCAGAAAATAAGAAAACAGAAGAGTAAAGTGTCTTTAAAAAGCCATAACACTCACTTTGTTACTTGGAACAAGATTTCCAGACCCCCCAAAAAACCCAAACACAATGAGCATGTATACTTTATATTTTATATATCTGTTACAGTTTTGTAACTGTTATAATCACTGCAATATCAATTAAAATCTTATAAGCACATTCATATGAATGCCTCAAGCCATCTTACAAGTATTAAGCAAGCTTCACTATCCATATGAAATCTACCACTCTTTGCATTGCTCCCAAGAAGTTTAGTAAAATTTTGCATTAAAGTGTTTCACAGAAAACATGGCAATAGTGGAGGTCAGAAGGCACCTATGGAGATTGTCTAGTCCAATGCTGTTGGTCATAGGAGGTTGCCCAGGGCCAGGTCAAGTCAGATTTTGAAGATCTGCAAGGACAGAGACTCTACAACCTCTCTGGGCAACCCATATCAGTGTTTTAAGTATAAATAGAATTTTCTGTGTTTCAGTTTGTTCCCATTGCCTCTTGTCCTTTCACTGGGCACTGCTCAGAAGAGCCTGGCTCGATCCTCTTTACACTCTCCCTTCAGGTATTTATAAACTTTGGTAGCATCCCCCTGATCCCAATTCTTCTCTTCTCCAGGCTGAAGAGTAGTCCCAGCTCTCTCAGCCTTTCTTCATAGGAGACATGCTCCAGTCACTTCATTGTCTTAGTGGCCCTTCACTCACCTCACTCCAGTACGTTCATGTCTCTCCTGTACTGGGGAGCCCAGAACTAGACCAAGTACTCCACATGTGGCCTCACCAGCGCTGAGTAGAGGGGAGCTTGTCTACGAACATGCAGCATGTTCATGGTAAAGAGAAAGATATGAAAGAGAAAGGAAGCAAAGCTTGACAGCATCTAAAGCTCACCAAGACACTTGCTGGAAAGCTGCTCACTAACACGATTTCACTTAACAGACTATGTACTAGAAAGCTTCTACACTCTTCTGTGGCCAACTTACAATCACAGACTAACACATTTCAATTCTTCACAACCAAAACTCACACTATGTCATGTTACTCTCATGAGTTCCTAGGCTGGCAACACTTGCAAGACAGAAGCAGAGGGGAAACACGCCGAAATAGAAAATATTCCTCAACTCAAACTGTTGCATACTGATCTCAGCAACAAAGTTGAGCCAACAGTCTTTACAGAAACCAAACAGGCAAATAAAGTTTAAAAAAAGCATAAATTGCTTATTTTCCTTCCAGACAGGCTAAGTCTGGGCTTCATTAGCTATTCCATTATTTTGTCAATGATCAGCCACACTGATGCCTGTAAATTATTTACCTCAGCCTATTAACCTTTGTAATTACTAAGATGAAACCTGAAATGTAGAAGGTTTAAAGGAAGCCCCCAAAATTAATGTGGTGTAGTGGTGCTCTAAACATGAAGAAGTAAGCAAAAGAATGAATAGGATGACCAAAGAATTTAAATCCAATATGCTTGTTAGCGCAAACCACACAAAATACTCTCATTTCTATCGCTAAAATATTCCAGCAAGTTCACTACGGAAACGATCACCGTAACTTAACCTGCTTTTAGCTTCAGATGACCTACCTGAAGTATATTAAGTGTTTTGTACAGCCCTAGTGAGGAAGATTAAGCAAAAGGCAAGTCAACTTCTTGAGATAAATGTATTTCCCAGTCACATCCCTTTGCTGGCCAAGGAAAAGAAATATAGCACCACTGGGGAAGGGGGAACCTTTGTGCAGAAAAATGTGATGCTAAGCAAAACTTTGAGCGCTCTGTCCATGAAGAAATTAATATTCGTTCTCTAGCGGCAAGAAGAAACACAGTCATAAAGGTGTCTTATCCAATTCATGTATTTAGTGAGACACCTGAATTAGGAAAGAATAAAAGAGAAACTGGAGTAAACTTTTACAAATGATCCCTTCTTATGGCTTCTGGCAAACATAAGAATTTTCTTTTGTTATTTGGTCACAACAGCAGTAGGTCAAGGCACTGCTAATCCTATATCCTAATTAAACTCACGTTTCCTTCCCTGGCTTAGTCAGTAATTAAGCCCCAAAGTTGAACTCTCTCCCTGATTAACTGCTCTGAAAGTACATAAATTCTGTTTGACAATTAAAGGATAAATATCTGGAATGCATTAAAACCACCATTTATGCAATCACGCAAGCCACTGATCACCATCAGTGTGAGCCCGCAGAAGACCTCCCACTTCAGTACAGAAAGCTCTTTCAGGATATACCACTCCAAACTGCGTGACCAAAACTGGAGAAGATGCAGGAACAGAGCAGTCAAAAGGAGAGCAACCAAAGTTCAAAGCCTGTCAAGAACGTGAGCCAAGGGATTTCAGCAGCCCATTGTTTAGGCAAAGGATTACATGTACACATCCCAATCCTAGTGCTTTTATTATTTAATGACCAACTGGGAGGACTGTGATGAAACCTGTGCAAAGTGGCGTTTGAGTACTGCCACTCCATCACCTTAAATCGTTTTGTGAGGGCATGAGAAATTCAGAACAGACACATCACTTTTCCCTTCCTAGAAACTGGCTGTACAAAAAGAAAGATCACCTAATGAAAGCAGATAATTACAAGTCAGATTACTGCTGCCTCCGGCAACAACTCCAGTAGATCAGTTACACTTACAGGTGTAATCCTGTCTTGGGTGCATTTTCTGAAAGGATTCTTGCACACCTTCCTGGTGCTAAGGAGTCAGGCATCAGGATTCAGAGCCCTTGCCCAGCAGACAGCTGCCCAACTGAGGCAGCTCAAGAGCTTCAAGTCACCGATTTTCTGTTTCAACAAAGATCAATGTCCCTGCAGCAGAGCAGGTGGTGTCTACATCTCAGTGAGGCTGGAGCTTGCAGCCTGAATATTGCTAGCCTGTGTACCAAAATTAATGACAGTAACCACCAGTGAAAGCAAGACAAACAAGGGCATGAGTACAAATGGGCTAAAAAAGCAGAGACAAGCTTATGGAATTAAGAGTCTACAAAACAATTGATATAATTTACAGCTGAAAAAAATCCCTGAACTGCAAACCACTGGAAAGTAAGGTATATTAGAGGAAGTGCCACTGAAGATGTTCTTATGGAAGAAGTGCAAGCACATTGTACCTAGCTGTGGACACCACCAAGGGTACCACATCAGGCTAAACCCAGCACAGCCCTCCTTATGGTAACACACTCCCCTGAGCAACCACTGCTAAATCCAACAGGAACTATGATTGCAGGCACCGAAGTTGAAGAGATGTAAAAGTAGCATAAACCAGTTAATCAGACGAATTTCAATGTTGAAACAGCCAATGCAGAAGATTAAGAGACGAGTTCAGGAACAATGTTAAGACCTTTTGAAACCAGACCTGCAATGCAACTTTGACATAACTAGGTAGCAGTGTTTTAAACCCAAGTGCTTAGGAACTTCCTTCCATACAGAAGGCCTTTGTATCCTTGAATGACCTCTAAAATGAAAACTAGCTTGCAACACAAGAAGAAATACTGTGAGGTTTAGTCTGAAAATAGTTTTTACCACCAATGCACATAAGTCAGCATCTAAACACAGACATACACTATTGAATTTTACTGGCACAACTATATTGGCTTAGATATGAAAAATGTGCATGGACATCACCAGTAACAAAACCTCCTCTGGCATAGCCAAAGCTGGGTCAAAGAGGAGCTTTTGCTGGCTTAATTCACTAATTTTGAGGAAAAAAGTATAACTACATGGCAGAACAACTCTTTCTGCCAGTAAGAAAGGGAGGCTATACAGCAGAGCAAAAGCAAAATACGAAGTACAACCTCTGTAGCCGACTAAAGCATTTGATGCAATATAAAATGATCATTTCCTCAATTCAAAGGTTTATCTTGAAACTCAGAGCATTTGATCTGAGATATTTTAATCCATAAAAGTACTTATGTCTTTGCAGTGTCATTCTGGATTAAAAGTAAGATCAGCACTTAAGCCCCACCCCAGAAAAAGCCCGGACAAGTTCACCATTGCTGAGCCACAAAATGCAAGGGGGAATTTCTTCCCAGGCTTTCACACCCTGACCCACAGCCCACCCTAGAAAGAAAAATTATTTGCAAGTAGCATCAAATAATATTTCTTACTATAAACAATTAGTACTGAAGTATTTCCCAAATTTCCCAAGAGAAATACATGATATAAGCACAGCTAGAACATGGGCTGTGCTTAAAGGCAGGGTTCAGTATGACATCCCAGTCTGAGGTTGGGCGTTAGCACTTTATCTGCACGTCCCCAGCTCTCCCAAGAGCCAGCCACACATTAGTTTCTGCCCATGCAAAAACTCCCATGTACGCGCCAGCTCTGGTGAAGCAAAGCCCAATTGCTCCACACATTTGAGCAGGTTGTGAAGGGTCTGGATTAACGTGTAATTGCTCAGAGGTGAAGGGTCAAATGAGGGAGAGAAAAGACATGGGGATAAGGCAGGGATGCAATCCCAGAAGCACAAAAAAACACTGGCTCTTTATCAAAGAAAAGCAAAACTTTTATGTGGTTCCCCAGTGGGGTTAAGAGAAGCTTGCTTTCTATTTAACATGTATTTGCACTTCTCTGAGAAAGTTACTATAACAAATTGACTTCCTACATGTTTACAAGAATTACAAATTCTCAATAAAATAATGCACTTAACTTATAGCAAACTACAAAGCTCAGTAGTAAAAAAAAAAAAAAAAAAAAAGCACAAAACCAAACACCCACCAAAAACAGCAATGCATTTCACACTCTTCAGGTTATGCAAATAAAAGTAACACCTTAACGGAAGTAATAGAAGTAAGATTATTATTTCTGAACCATTAAAATAACATTACCATTCACAGAAAGAACAAGTGGTATGAACAGGATGAAATACAAAATAGAAATCACAGATAATCTCCTAAAAACACCGTAGTTCTCACATGACTTGCTTTTGAATCTTTAGTTTTGTATACTACAAACCAGGTGTGGGAAGAGAGTGGGGAATGCATCTTGACAGTACTTTTAACTCTATTTTAGATCCTTTTCTACAAATGTAAAAGCAGAAAAATTTACTTTCAACCTTCTGTATTATTAACTATCACGAGCAAGTTCAATACTTCTGCCAGTCTTATCTGCATCACACCAGGCAAAACTAAGAGCAATACGACTGATAAAATTTGCGAGAAGCTGTAGCATTTCACTTTTTATTTTGCAGATGCAGTTAACGCCTGATCGATTCCACAAGCACCACACACTGCAATCTTCATATTTTATTATTTAAAAAAACAAAACAAAACCAAAAAAAACAACAACAACAACAAAAAACCACACAAAAAAAGGAAACTTACAGCAGCTTTGGTCATTCCCCACGTGATCTTACTGCGGTAACAAATCAGAGAACCTTGACTGAGTATATATTAGCCCTGAATTAGCCTTTCACCAAGGTGTCTCCCCCCCACCTAAACTCAGAAGGGAGGTACAATGAATCTGGAACACTCTGCAACTTCTTTAGTTCATTGGCAGGCATTTTTTCTTAATCTTACCCAAGTTCACAGCAATGTGAATTTGCAGTGATACACAGACGTATATGTTGGGCAAAAATTAGGTAATTAAACTGGCGAGGGATAGTTAGTACTTTTGCCTTCAAAGACAAGCAGAGAGGAGGATATGCCACATGAGATATTCAAATAGTCAGCTAGTCTCTGACTGCTTTGTAATTGCCAAATACTTGTGACACTTAACGATGTTATCATGCCTGCAATTTAGTCACATTCCAGTTCCCACCTACACAGGTCTTTTAAGTTGTTCCGCTTTAACATATCACCTTAAACCATTGTAATATGAATACAGCTGAAAACCTTTAATAGCTTAGTTTTAAACAGCTATTCCAAGATTTTTCTACAGCTGGCTGTTCCTTTGGACATCAGTCCCAAAAACTAAATCACAGAACCACTTAGGTTTTTTTTAAGAAACATCACAACTGTTTTCATCCACAATGCAATGATATAAGTTTAACTTACATAATATAGATTACATCTTCATATCTGAAGATCTCTAATTTAATTACGTACCACTTCTGATTTTCCACATTACTGCTACATTTAGGCTACTCTTTAAAAGTTAGAATGTTTTGTTAACCAGAACACACAAACAAAGCAGCAGTACAAAAACAGAAATAAGACCTTTTTAAGCTGCAAAGGAGCGTGGAAATGGGAAACAGTAGTAACGATGTATGGAAGGGCACATGAACTCATACGGACTGCTGTCTGAAGCATCACGGAGCAAGCTGCAATACACCGTTCATATTTCAGATTGTCCACTGCTGACACATATGACCAACTTATGGGAGAATAGGATCATTTACAAAACCCAAGTATTCATGAAGCCTACCACATCAAAGTGGCAAGGAAAGAATTCCTGCAACCACACACAAGTCTGTGTGTGCTGGTGTAGCAGGACCAAAGGCATTTTGAATTTCACAGTCACCTACCTACCTACTACTTGCTCAAACAGCACATGAAACACTACCATGGTTCAGTAAGTTTGGAAATGAAAATTCATGTTTGAAGGGTAACTCAAGCAGCCAGAAGCTATACAGTCTTCCCTTTTAAAAACAGTTATTGTACTAAATATTGCTATCATCCCCCCTCAAAGTTATGCAGCCTGGCTAAGAGCAGCTCTGTTAGTGCTAAAAAGGCAGTATGGACCAGAATACGACTTCCTGGCTTTATCCTGCAGCATCTTTTTAGTCCAACTATGAACGAACATGGCTGGCCTCACAAGAAGGCTTTTGCAGACTTTACTTATTCAGAAACAAAATCCCCAAATTTCGTAGATGACAAGTGAGAACTGAGTGAAAGGAAACAGTATAAATGAAGAATCACCAGAGTGACAAAGACAGGGCTTCTAAGGAAGCTAGAAAAAGAAATATACGTGAAGACTTTTTCTCTCAAAAGAATTAGTGTGACTAAGAGCTGACTCAGCAACCTATTATGTTAGTTTGAATTTTGATGCATTTAATTGCAACCTTGTACATGCAAAAGGCTTGTCTCCAGTCCTGCAGAAGTATACAATGAAAAGAAACAACAAGTTGACAAAAACTAAATAAATTAAAGCTCAGAAACTTTGGTCTTGTCTATAATCAGAGTCACATTGTTGCACTCTTTCTATTCATGTCACAACACTTCACTGTTATTCCTCAAGTCTTTACATGGCTGCAAAAAGGAACAGCAAGGAAGGGTGACTACCAGCCTTCTCACCCTTCAAATGCAGAGTGTAATTTGGGCTCAGTAAGGGAGCATTAAAAGATGGCCCACAACTCCAGCTGCCAAGATGTACTACCTGCACCTCCTAGAGATGAACATTATGGAAAAAACCCAGAGATCTTCCAGAAAAGAATGAGTTTCTACCTTTTATTCTCTACCTTTAGCAGAATGGGAAAAGCCATACAAGAAAGCAATATGTGAGGACACCCATTCTTGGGAGAAGAAGAATAATTACAAAAGATTAAGAGTGAGCAAGAATGAAACACGTATGTCTGTATTTATCATATCATCTTCAACCCTACGACAAGTTCATCATCTGGATCATGTCAATCTCCAAACCACAGGACAGCAGAAAGTATCATATTATAGTAACATCAGGAAAGAGTGGATGAAACAAGAACCTGAGAAATGGAAGATATTTATCAAAGAACTTCAAAGAGGTATTTAAACATAACAGAAAAGGAGGAAAGATGAAGGTCACACACAAAACCCACCACACTATTAGCAATATCATACTTGTGTAAAGTCAAACACACACACCACATCACTTACCTACACCAGGGAGCTTTCCCCCCCCAAAAAAAAATTCTTTGACAACATAAGGTACTATTTGGGAACTTTGTTTTAACTCTTCCTCAACTGCACATTTGGTTTGTTTCTTGCAAAGGTGAAGGCTCAATAATTCACTTATGCTGGTATGAGAACATGACAGGGGAATGAATATACAAAGACAGAAAGAAGGAAAAAGCTTCCATGATTTATTAGACAAGAGAGAGCGCTCTTCCACTGCAAAGCAGTCAATAATAAAACAAGTCAATCAGAAATGATCTAGTTGCCTCAGAAGTCTTCAATAGCTACTGTTAAGTCAGTAAAGCGTTTCCCACAACACCTGTTGCTTTGCAGGCTGTCTGAGCCATTTTACAGGAACTTCTACCAACTATAGCATCAACTTTGCTATGCTCCCACGGACTACACTAAAAATAAGATGGCTACAGATTTATTCACAGTGCCACATCCAATTTTTAATTGGACTTGGAGCAGAACTGCATGCTAAACTCATGAACTGAGGAAGAACACTTATTTTCCTTAATTCCTCCAGACACTGATAATTTGCGTACACACTCAGACATGTTTGGTTTTGTTGTTTGGTTTGTTTGTGGTTTTTTGGTTTTTTTGGGTTTTTTTGTTTTTTTACAAATGGCTACAGTGAATATTTTTAGGCTAGCCAAATAGTCTCCTGTCTTACCTAAAGAGCACCTTAACACTGTCAAAACAACAGCTAATTATTTACCTGTGATGACTCTGCTGGGCATAATGTTCAAGGATATTCACTAAGACAATGCTATTAAAACATGCAAGTTTTGCACTGTGACCTTAGTCACCCTCTGTCACTCTGGAAAGTGAGAGTTTCAAGGCATGCAGTTTTGTGCATGCTGCAGAGGGGACAGGAGACAGGGCAGCGCGCAGAACAAGGAACACCATGCCAGGACTTCAGCAAAAGGGGCCAGAAAACAGCCACTACTTCTGCATATGGTGGCTGTAAACCAGCCTCGCCGCTCCCTGCGGGCTACTTCAGTTGATGCCATTAAAAGCAATAGCAGTGTTTACACACAGAGCAGCAGAACACTGCACTTGCTTAGCAGCTGATCAGGACTGTTTCCAAGATGTTGCAAATATTTAATGCAAGTCTGCTTGCCTCAACATGGGTTTCGTTTGTGTTGATTTTAGAGTCACACACCATAAAGGAAAGTACGAGGAAACACTGTCAGCCAAATGTTCCTCCCACAAGCATTAGCATATTTGCTAAATTGTATTTTGAATTATTTTCAGATATACTTAAGTTTTTTTTCAGACCAAGGGTCCATTTTTACCATCTGGAAATTTTTGGACCATAGGTTAAGCTCATGCTGTTGCTGAGGGTTGACTGCACATCTGCCAAGAAAAGTCAGCATTTCTCACAAATAATAAAAAAAAAAACAATTCTATTTGAAGATATAATTTACATAAGCAGGCTTTTTCATTCCTGTTGGGCGGAAGAGGGCAAGGATTTGGGACTGAAGGAGTGAAGTTGAGCCTGGGAAGAAATGGAGAGGTAGGGAAAAGGTGTTTTAGTCTTTGTGTCTCGCTTTGTTTCTCTTCTTGTTATTTTATTTTAGTTGGCAATAAATTAAATGAATTTCCCCCCAGTCACATCCCTGTCCTTATCCGAACCCACAAGCTTTTCTATCTTATTTTCTTCCCCCGGCCAGTTGAGGGGGGAGTGAGGCAGCAGCTGTGTGGGCACCTGGCAGCCACCAAGGTCAACGCACCACAAGGGCTGAACAGCAAACCTGTTTTGCAGAGTCAATAAAGACAATATTAACTGCAATGAGGGACACTTACTGCCATTTATACAGCAAACTCTTTCCCCTTAGCTCAGGGAAGAATGTCAGATAAGATGGCAAACTAGTTTACCTGGCCATAAATTAAGATAGCAAACTAGTTTACCTGGCAATAAAATAATTCCAGATCAACTCCTGAGGGCAAACTCTTGAAGCTACTTTTATTGCTATAAAATATAATAAAACACCCACAAAAAAACCAAACCAACCACCAAATACGTTAAAAAAAAAAAACAAACTAGAGAAACAAGACTGATGTTCTACATACAAGAAAAGTGTATTATACTATTGCACACTACCACTTATAAATCATTTGATTCTAACAATGAATTGAACAGCACTGTTTTCTGATATTAATCCATTGCCAAAATGAAATATCTCAGAAGAAAAACATATCTTGCATTGTCAGCAATATCTTAGTTTCTCTTTCAATTGCAAAACCAATAAAATGACTTGGTTAAAACAAGAACTTTTTTCCCTTAGTCACCGATAGCTAAGTTACTCAAAACTGAAAGCACCTCCAACAGAAGGCTGACACTGTGCATTAAAGTGGGAATAACAGCCTGTCGGATTATTTTTAAGAATAAATCACTTGACTACATTAAAGACAGGAATGCAACTACATCAGAATTACCTAAAAACACAAGAAGTACACTGCGATTTGTTTAATCCTGTCTAAGTATTAGCACTTGCAACTCTTGCTGCTAACATTAACTGCTGTATAATCAGTTCCATCCAGAAGTCAAAACCAAAAAGTGTAAAATACCTGCTTCCATTTAACTGACCAACACGTTTACTGCTTGCTTACTACAACAAAGAACACTATCAGTAAGTCATCATTTGATACTGAAGTTCATCGACATCATTTTCTCTCATTTTTATTAAACTGAGAAATAAGCTTGATCATTGTGAGAGACTCTACCTGCGTGCAAGATTACTAAACAAAAGGTTGAGGCATGTCCCCACAAGAAAGTTATCTGTGTAACCCACACTTGGAATTTTTTTTTTAAGCTACTGGAGTTACTGCTTGTAGATTAGATAAGGAACGCTCGCATGAGATTTCATGGCAACAGATACAGGAATGACGGTGAAACATCAGGTGACAGCATTTTCTACCTTTCTTTTACACACTGCTAAGAATCCCAGCATATAACCTTCAATCTCAAATTGTCATCAGCAAGCTGAAGCTTAAAACTTACTCACCGAAAGGAAAACTACAAGAAGAATTAGTAACAAAGTATTCGTTCAAAAAAATATAATGCAAGAGTTATATTACAGAAAATCAGAGAAAATAAAATGGATGCTATGCTTTTAGTTATACAGATTAGTTTTCAAATATTCAATTCCAAGTTTATATTTATTTCAGCAACTAAAAAGATCATAGTCTTATTTATTTGTTTTCTACATCAGAAGTGAAGAAATAGCAACTAATTTTTTAGAAAGGGGTATGCCTGATATTTGCTAAAAATCCATATATGGGCTGTTTGTGCAAGAGAGAAGCTTTAGAGGGGATCAGAAAGTATCCATTTTACTATCTCTTTGCTACCTTAAAAGCAGCAGTGGAAATAAATGTTTTTCTTATATATAAAAAGACTGAGGTCACACAGGCCAAGTAAATATTGATTTTACTATAGCTGAGCTGGGAGCAGAAGTTAATTTCAATGGTCTGCCCAGACTGTTTTATGAATTGCTTTAAAAATATTTCACTTTACAAGGTATTAAACCAGCTAAGAACCTTTTACAATAATCTGAAGCTTAAAATGGTTGAACTGTACAATTCTAGCAGGGAAAAAAAAAATATATAACTGAGAGAAAAAGAAGTGATATTAAAGGCTCCACTTGACCAGCTCAGGTCTTTCAACCTGAGGCAGGCAGTCCTGTAGCCTTGGTGTTGGGGCAGCCCCGCAAAAGCGCTGAGCTGGGACCAGGCACCAGGACAAGAAGGGAAGGGCAGGGACGGGATCTGCCTAGTCATCCCATGCTATTTCTTTAAGAAGTTAGCCTCGTAGCTAAAAAAAATGATGCACTCCTCCTTTTAGCCAGTTTACCAGAACAATGGGAAATACATGATCTTTGACACAGTCAGTTCCAGTATCTGCCCAGCCCTCTGCATCCCAGGCGTATAACTGAATGCTGCATCTACGTACTATAAGTTAGAATATCTCAGGCTCTAATTTCAAGACCCAGAACAGTTAAGTAAGCCTGAACAATATTTTATCTCAATAAAGAGGAGATAATTCATAACTGCAGTAAAAAATCCACACTGTCGTGTAATTTAGCAAGACAGATACAACCATCCTGCTTCCATCTGCACAAGCGCCACTAAATGCTCTTTTAACTGTCAAATATTACAGAAAGCTGTCAATGCACTCTGCTGCGTGCCAGGTTTGATCTGGGCAGACACAAGGGGAAAGCTGTCGACTGTCACCCTGCACCGCACAGAAGCTGGCCACCACATTTCTGAATTTCTGCCTAGAACCCTTGAACTGTTTGTTCACTGCTTTTCTGAACGCCTAGATAGAAACTCATCTCAGCACGTAACAAGTGTCGGAGTACAAGGCATCTCCTTCCCCTGCAGCAAAAACTCACTTTTTACCCGCTGGAAGGATCAGCTGGGGAATTACCGCAATTCGCTTTCTCAGCCACTCGCTTAGTGAAGATTAGAGCGCGCTCCACCCAGACGCCACACAAATTAGGTCACATAACAGACCATGCTGCTGCCAATTCCTGCCCTATTCATCAGGGACGAGGGCAGGAAGCATATGGAGCCCTCCAGTTAAGGGTCAGAACATTTCAGTGAAAACATAAAAGTGAACCAGCGGCAGATTATTCACCGGCCAGTGGGAACATGGTTTCTCCATACGGCAGACGTGAGTCACAGGCACCGCTCCGTCCGAAACAATGCAGAGGGGCACAGCCTGCATCCAGCAGCAAAATGCTCCCCTACAATTTAAAAAAGGGACTGTACTACGAGCCAACAGCCAAATATTTTCCACTTTCTCAGTATGAAGCGGTTGTTGGTTTGTTTTTTTTTTTTTAAAAAAAAGTCCTTCAGAATCTGAAAAATCAGGTCATGTGAAGACCCAAAAGGCAACTATGTAATGTGATGTAATTACTACGTAATCTGTTCTCATACATTTCAGCTACAACTATATGTTGTATTTCAGAACGCATCCTTGATCACCTGCTGCCAAAAAGGAAATATACCATTTTCATGTGTTTAAAAGCCTGAGTTGTTTCAAATCAAACAGATTGGAGGTTCAGCACAGTTCTACTAAGCAAACTAACCAACCCAGGGCTTACAGTAACATGAACAACGCAGTAAATATTATTTTTACTATTGTAACAGTTTGTGGTCTCATGATTAAATGATTTCAAGCTGCTATCAGTGCATATATCTTGTGGGAACACAGATAAATTCCTTCCCACCTGAAAGGAAGCTTTTCATTTGTGGGCTAGTGCTGCTGGGATTTCCAAAGAGAGGCTATCAGAGCAAGAAGGGAGACCCAAATGGTAACAGAAGCTAAAGGCAGAGTTTCAAAAGATACGCTCTCAAACTATCGGTTTGCAAAATGCCTCAGTCATGTCATTGGCATTATTTCCTACTGCTATAAAAAAACCCACACTCCTTTTAAGCATGGGGCTGGGGGCTGTACAGCAATTAGCTCACACAATAAAATGTAAATCTATCCCTCTTGCTTCTGTTAACAACTGTATGAAGAAAAAAAAATAAATAATATGTAGTGGCATATTGCTAAGATGCTAACATAGTTCATACAATTACTGCAGAGCGCTTTTATGTCCAGAGCTGACATTTTATAGAAACAGTGCCACAAGGCAACCACTTCTAGAAGGTGTCACAGAACTGGCATCATCTTCTACCTCCTTAATATAGGGTAAGTAGCCTCTCCTCAAATGGCAGGGTGACATCCATCTGGGTAATGAAGTAATTGAGGTAGAAAAAATAATAATTTAAAAATAAGCACATCAAATACTCCTGTAGTACTGTACTGTAGAGTACATATATATAAATATAAAATAGTCCAAGTTTTCCTAGAACAGTTTCAGAGGTTTTTATGGAACGATATAAATTATCTCCCATGACATGGAACAGCAATGAAGAAGAATGCCCACTTGTTCAAACAGGTGAAGAAAGTATGAGATCCCTTCTTTTTTTTCCCTCGCACATGAAGACCAAGTTTTAGTTCCAGTTAGACACCACACAGCCTACCAGTGCCACCACAGTCCCAGCACCTACCACTGACTTGAGAGCTTAAAAGGTTCTTAAGAGAGATTAGACATTTACAAAGAAGGACATCCAACTAGATTACCTAAATTATGTAGTATGTTTTAGGCCATAAAGCAATCTGACTGAACAGGATGGTGTTGTTTAGGTTTCAAAAGACAGAGGAGTCTTATCCATTTTGGCTTCACCTAAGCAAATTCATTTACATTCACATATTTTATCAGCTATGAGCTTCAACCTCCCTTCCTCCAGCCCTCAGCAATTCTCACAACAAGCAGCTGACCAACAAAACCAAAGCTGCACCTCTGCAAGCACTGCAAAGTTTACAGGCGAATAAATCAACCCTAAACCTAGCCAGAGCGCTGCTCACAAGGTGCTTCCTAAACTTGTCTCCCTGTTATTTACATTCTGGATTTGTGTGAGAAGCAAAGGACGTGAAGAAGAAACGATTACACACACATACCCCTCCCAACTTCCCCACCCAATTTTTTCCTGCTTGAATATTTCCAGTACTGCATCATTGAAAATTCTGTCCTCTCAAACAGAGAAAGGCTTTCTCATCCCCCGCCCCAGATTTAATTTCTTTTACCTTCAGTTTTTCTTTCTCTTGTTCTCCCTTCCATGCCTCTCACCTTCTGCCTTTTTTCAGATTTTTTGCTCTCTTCTTCTCTGTGCATTTCCAAGCCCTTGTATGAACTCTCCAAAGTCACAAGTCCCCCAGAGTCCCCAAATACAAGAGAAAAGAAAAAAGAGGAGAGAGGAGAGAGGAGAGAGGAGAGAGGAGAGAGGAGAGAGGAGAGAGGAGAAAAAAGAAAAAAGAAAAAAGAAAAAAGAAAAAAGAAAAAAGAAAAAAGAAAAAAGAAAAAAGAAAAAAGAAAAAAGAAAAAAGAAAAAAGAAAAAAGAAAAAAGAAAAAAGAAAAAAGAAAAAAGAAAAAAGAAAAAAGAAAAAAGAAAAAAGAAAAAAGAAAAAAAGAAAAAAGAAAAAAAGAAAAAAGAAAAAAGAAAAAAAGCATTTGAAACTGCCACTCTCCTGGAAAGCAAATCTATAGTCCTACACTTTATGAAGAGTTAGAAACATTATAACACAAGGAATTTCTGGGAAAAATCCTGCTACTTGAGGAAGAAAAAAAATATAATTGCAGTATACCAGCCATGATACAGTTGCTTTTAAAGACAGAGGGTTCCCAGCTCATAGGGAGTTAAACAGGCCTTAAGAACTAGTCACTAAGCACTCTCTGCTCAATCATATAAAGCACCTGAGCAACCAAGTAGCTGCTTACTCAACCAGGAGATTTACACCTTAGCCTAGCCCCAGTTAGGGCAGGTACCATTGGAGAAATCATCCATAGACACATAAACATCACCAAATATTATCTGCATATACACACTGGCACTTACACATTAAAACCACCTAAAGGACTGAAAAAGAAAACCTCAAAAGGACTGACCCCCCTATTATCCCATAGATGGACATTTTAGAGGTTTCACAGCTGCAGTGTTCACCAGTTAATTGCATGACTGGTTGTAACATTTGCCCCAAGTTCATCGTCTTCTAAAAATACCACGGTAAAAGAATAAAGGAAGAAGAAAAAAATCCAAGAAATAGTCCTAAAAAACCCACACCGATACACACAGAGCCAGAACAAACATTTTCCCTGAACAATGGCCCATAATAAAAACCAAGCAAACTGTTTTTCTCATACTTTTAACTTTCCAAGAGTGATCGACTGCAGCTGCACCTCATTAGCAGACTGAATACATGCAGATTTTGAAGAACACCAGATCTCTCTGACCTGTAATTTACTGAGCTCTCCAGAGTCACTCAAAAGCAACTCCACTCACATTACTGAGTTTTCTTGATATTTTGGTCAGTTTTAACAGAGTTTGGATTGGGCCATAAAGGAAAAGTTTCTGCTCCCAACTAAACTGGCATATATCCAAATCCACCTCATTGTTCTAGAAGCAAACACACATGAGATCAGAGTCCCGGCCCATCATTTTATTCTAAAGTTAGCCATTACACTGCTACATCTAAAGAGGATTTTTGTTTCACTTTCTAAAAACCCATATTCAGACTCCAGCTTTGTAATAAAAACCCACATCAAAAGTCAAGTCAAATGGACCAAAGTCAAATATCAGCAGGTTCTGCATCCATGAAGTTCTGACACCAATTCACAAAATAATCAGCCCCCATCTGTCAACTACTATATCTAAACAGTATAGTATATATGCATATATTTTCCGGGACAATCTATATTATTTGGCCCTGGTCACAAAACAGTGTAATAGTCAATCTATGAAATTTCAATGGGGATGGGTAGGAAAGGATGGCAGAAAGAAAAGGAAAGAGAAACATTCCCAATTTCTCCTCCTCCAAAGCACACCTCCCCAAAACATATTCTTTCCAAATTACGGGCAATATTACTCCCTTGGAGATACCACCAAAGTGCATCAAAAAAAAAAAGTGTGAGGGGTGACGGCACTGCTGTAAGTATGTACATTCAAAAGTCCAAGAAGATACAGCAAGCAGAAGTGTAGAGAATCAAAACACAACTAAATAGTGAAATCGCTGTAACTTAATGCATAGTTTAAGAAAACTGGGGACACTAAGACTTTCAACCAGACAGAACAGCAATAAAACTTATGCCATGAAAAAGTTAACAAGTTATAGGTGAAAGGGAAGCCCACGACACAAGCATTACCAAGAGGATCTTGCGGCTGCAGGTGTGACGCAGCCAGGGCTCGCACAGCGCTTGCAATGGAGCAACGCCACAGAAAACAGCCTTTCCGTGGGCTGTTTCCTGCCATGCCTTCCACGACCCCCTCCTGTTAAGAGTCAGCAAACTTGAACCAAGTTAAGAAAAGCAGCTTGCATCAGGTCTAGAAGATAAAACCAGACCCAGATGGCTGTATCCTTTTATCCACCGCAGCCTTGAAAACATAAGTAACCAAGCACTCACCTGGCAGAGGGTAACAGGTCTGCCTGTCGGTATCCCAAGACGCAGCAACATTGTACTTTTTCCACACAACTTTTTTGGCTGTTTGAACACTCATGATCAAGCTCACTCTTTGAAAAACAGGAAAGTGAAGATGCAGAGGAAGTACACGCTAGTACCCACGCAAGAACTGCATGCTGGGATTCGAGGGGGAGGGAAGCACTGGTTTTCCTCAGAGGGCTCGACACATTCAGCCACACAGTGACTGACAAAACCATTCAGGAAACAAACCTTTTAAAAGGCTGCACGTAAACAAGTAACAGACTTAAAGCTAATTAAGATAATTTTTTTCTCTTTAAAAACAGAGTACACTGCTTTGCTATTCTTTATGAAAACAGGAGGACACTGCAGCTTCCAAAGCACCAGCAAGTTAAATTCTACGTACAGAAAACAGGAAAGAAGGTGGCAGTTTTCCTTTTCTGCTCATATACCATGCTAATTTTAAAAACCCTAAACATTTTTAGCATTTACTCTGCAAAAAGCTTGCAGCATTATCATAACACTTTTTACACATGTTCAGTAGAACATGAAACCAGAACAACTCTGCAAGGCGAGCATCCGCACCTTTGAATGACCTTTCGAAAGAGCAAAAAGAAAATTTTAACACAAGATTGCAGCATAAAAAGGGAATTCTACAAATAAACCTCCGTGTCAAAAATTACAAATGCTGATTAGGCATGCCATTTCCCCTGTGCAGTAATTCCAAACAAGACAGATCACAGTCCAGTAAAGCAGAAGGTTAATAACGCAAGGCTATGACAGCATCAGAATTATTTTGCAAGTGGGCCTTTAAAGTGTGTTTATCACCATTACAGAAGGTAAATCCAATCCCGCAACCTTCAACATCCTGTTGCCAACTTTATATTAAAGTTGAGAGGACTCTGAACTCTGTAGTTATGAAAGACATGCCATCCCACATTACACACTTTAGGATATTGAACTGTACAGAATTCCAACAGTGACAAAAAAGTAATGCAAGAGGAGATTAATTTCACACAGAAGTACAGGCGCTACAAGCAGAGAGGAGCTGCACACAGGAGAATTGGTTTCAAAAGCAGAAAGACAGACGCTATTTGATTCGTCTGTCTTGTTGCATTATGCTATCAGACAACTGTTCTAAATATAGCTCTCACCTCTTCATTAATATTCAGTTGGGACAGTTTACTGTGTCACATACCAGACAGGAACTATTGGGGGAGATCAAGATAAGATTTTTCTTCAAATTTTATTGGGGGCGGGAGTTGGTCTTACTTTGTTTTGTGGGTTGGAGGTTTTTTCCAGTTTTAAGAATTCTCAAAGTTGAAGCCTGAAAGACTCACACAAAAGGAGTTTTGTTTCCATGAATAAAGACAGCCATACATTCAGGGGACTAAATCAGACATCTGTATCCAAACATTTCTGTGGACCATGCAAACAAGAGCAACGTGGAAAGGTAATAAAGTTTTAAAGCTAGGATTCCTATTTTAGAAACAAGCAACAACGATGCATTTTGCCATAGCAAATACAAATATAAACCTCATTGCACCAAGCCCTTTGCAAGGACGAAACAAAAAGACACTGCCAACTCTACCAAGCATATGATGGCAGCTAGTGGGTAGCCACACACGTATGCCAGAAGCCTTACCAATAGCAAGTGAACTCCCTTTTTTCAGGTCTTGACGAGACGGGTCTGCATTCCCTAAAAGTGCTCTCCTATTGATCCAATACCTCATCTCACCTTGGTCCCTGCCACTCCAAGATAAGGCTCATTACATAAATGAATTAAGACTCTCTCCATCAGACACTTGCCAATACTGAAGGATCCGTACAAGTTTCAGGAGTTAGCTAGTTTCTTACAACACTTCTAGGTTTCCCGCTCCTCAATCAAGAAAGGGTGTGCAGTCAGTGAGAGCAGTTACAGAAACACCACTCTCTCTGAGCCTCCATCACTCTCATGAACTTCAACACAAAGATATTAGAGGGGCTGATGGAAACCTCTCATTGACCAGAGATCTTCCAGAGAATCTCAGCTCTCAAGCTCTGCCTGCCATCAGCAACTACATCATGTACATTAGAGAAACCACTTTTATCTAACAGCAGGGTTTACTTTAAAAATCCAACATTTCAATAAGACTATACACAGTGAATATTTATTGGGGGGGGGGGGTGTTTTTAATTTAAACACAGTTCACCTCTTGCCTAATTGTTAACATTAATTAGTTCCATGTCAGAACCTATCTACAAAAAAGTTAGCTTTAGGATGGCAGGAATATTTTAAGCTACTTTTTAAAAAGTGAAGCTATGGCCTCTGCTAAAATCTGAAGTACTGGGTGTAAAATCCATGCATTAACCACAAGAGCTGATAAGCAAGAGAGAAATGGAAGCTTTTTTAGAAAGTAATCTTCAAAGGCGGCAAGAGAGGATTTTTTGCTTTTTTAAACAAACTCAAGAGTTCAACACACTAGCACACTCCATACTGATAAACCATTCATTAGGAGAAGAAGATGGTCTTATTCCTACTACTACTGAATTCAATAGGCCATTTATTTAGCAGGTCTCTGACTGGAGTATGTGCTCTCTTTTATTCAGTCTGGTGTTGACAGCAGTAATCAAATTTTGTACATACCACTGGCTCTATTATAGTTCAACAGCAGCTGGCTGGCTGCCTAGCCTTCTTATCATCATGTAAGATAAAAAAAGACCAGCCAAACAGACCAGCTGAAACTACAGTGGGGAGACCGAAGTAAAGTAGAGTAGAAGTCTAGTAAGTAGAAATCACGTGGTTTTATGCTTGACCATGTATTACAAAGCATGGAGAAAAACAAGGCTAGGCTCAACACATGACAAACTTACTTTAAAAGTTTTCAGAAGGACTGGAGCTTAGATGGCAACTCAGTTCTTTTTAGAAGAGAAGGTCCGAATGCCACAATTCACACATGAAACACCACTGATCGATAACTCAGTCCACGCAGCAGGGAATGGGAAAGTGAAAAAGCATAGAGGTGGGGGGAAAACGGAAAAGGAGGGAAAAAACCCAGAGAACTGTATCCATTCATTTGAAAGTGAGCTCATAAATACTTAAGACCACTTCTCTATCGCAGCCGCAGCATGTATGGAGTCAGCACCAGGTTCAAAGTAAAATTAAAGTTCACAGAGGCAAACAACAATGGGAGCGGAGGGCAACATCCTTTAATTATAAAAATCCCCTCTATGCAAGGCAGTCTCTAATGAGATTGGTTTCCATTTCTTCTTTGCCTTCTGGGAGCCTTCCAAGAGTCTTGAATGCCTTGACTCTGGGAAGAGGAAACTGGCTTCTTTTTCACAGCCTCCCTCTTTCTAGTTTTGTTCCAAGCAGGCCCTGGTTAACCCTGGTCTGAACTTCCACTCTTCCAGACAAGTCTGCAGAGAAAGGCTTGTTTTATGGAGGAGGGAAAAAAACAACCTAGAGGATTTCTTATGGCAGCAAAACAAGGAGATACAGAGTTCCTCCTTCACCTTCCTTCTCAATCATGAGCAAGCCAAGAACCTCTCCTTCCTAGAGGAGAAGCACACTCTTCTGCAGGGTTCCTGCACTACCTCTCTAGCCCTACCCTTTATAACACTGTTATAATGAGCTTCTAGTTAAGTGCTTCTCATGCTGTGGGACATTAACACCCCATAATTTTGTTCAGGATGTTTTATTTCAACACAACAACACGACAGGACTTTTTTTTTTCACTGGCCTGACAAACATGTTTTGAATTAGCAGACCACACAACACTTGCTTGAGCAAGCAAACAAGAGAGCTTAGAGGGCGATGCTAAGGAAAAGGATGGTGAATAGGCAACGGCAGGAACTTAAACAGAAAGTAACGTTTCAAGAGCCTATTGCAGATTGATGGTAACTGGTCATTAGTTTAAACCCTACTTCCAGGATACCCACAGCAACAGTAACTTCAGATGGATAACAGATTTTTTAGCATTTCTACTGAAACCTCCTTTCACACAGCAGGTTGATGTCCGCGTAAAGCTTTTGTCTGAAAAGGGAATTAACAGTACATTAACTGCCCCTGCTACTGTGGAAGACAAACACAGTTTTGAGTATGGCAGCTGTTGGAGCACTGCGGTACAGATAACACACAGATACTCTCTCAGTGCTCACACAGGCAGCTCCAACACCAAACCCTTCCAGCATGCAGCGCTCCCGCCATGATGCACTCGACAGACACGGTTCTTGTAAAATAGCATGTCTGTGGCTGCTGCAAATAACCGACCGAGACATCCTGCAAAAGTAACAGCAGCAACTGTAGATAACAAGTTGTGACACCTTTCAAGAACCTCACAATTTTAGTTACTGTTTTTCAAAGTTCTTCTTTTATTTGGGGGGGTGGGGAGGCATGTCCCCTTTTTTCTCTTGTATAGATACTGAAGGGAATATTTTGAATGCAAATACTGAGAAAACCCACAAAGCACATTATTCTTGCAGAATGTGTTGTTTACATTTTAGTTGTATCAGTGAAACCAAACCATGACACACAACCAGCACTCCCCTTTCACAAAGCATCCTGGGCCACCTGTTTCCAGCAGCCCAGAGGAGCAACAGCAGGTCCACAGGAGACGGAGGAGCCTTATGCATTTTGCTTTTCATTTAAGATGTTGAGCGCACCTTCTGAAACTAGGTTCCTCCCCATTCATGGGCAACTTTAAAAAAAAAAAAAAATCCTGATCAATGTATGACAGATGCACAGCTGAATACTTGTGTGCTTGCATGCTGGGAGGGAATGTGTGTTTCAGCGGGAATCCTGCACTGAGCCCTGAGTGGCAGCATGCAAGCCCAAGCACAGGAGAGAGACCATCGCTTCTGCCACCCCAGCCCTTCCAAACAGCCATCCTGGTGGCTGACAGTTCTCAGTACCACTTGCCCTAGCAGCAGGCTTTGCCCTGCTGCAGCCGGACAGACTGATGAGCCTGGGTTCAGGCCGTCAGCCAAGTGGCTGTGAGAGCTGCTGGTGGGCAACTCCACCCAGGACAGAAGCACTGCCCTCAGCACACTGCAGCACCAGGAAAAGGCACTGCCTCAAAAACACATCTTGCCCCCTTGCCCTCCACGTGCCAGGACGCAATCCAAAGCTTGGGAAGCAATGGCTTAGGCAACTATATGAACAAAACAATTTACTTGTACCTTTTCCTGTCTCTCATTTTGTAAATGTCAGTGTGCACCTCTAAAAACAGAAACATCTCAAAGCTTTCTTCTAAGTTGGATAAGGATGTTTCCTTAGAAAATGTCTTTTGATACATTCTTCTCAAACCAGAAGATATAGGTGGGAGGAATAGAAAATCTGCAGGATTTCATTCTTAATTGCAGTTATGTAGGTTGATTTAATTTTGAGCACACTTCCATAGGTATCCATTCTGGCTTATGTTAGTTAAACATACCTCTGCTAACAAACTCTGGCCAGGGTACACACCAATAAAGGATAAAAAAGGTCCTGTCAACAGTAGAACAACAACCCAAAGCACTCCAAAGCTTGTATGTCAATATAGCAAATACTCAGAGCCCCACAGGAGAGAGAGCTCCTGCGTGGAAGGCGGCTCTTCCTCCCTGTCCACCAGCTACAGCAGCAAAGTACTAATCACCTTCTAACTTTAGGTACCACAAAATGGGACAAAGGAGGGAGTAAAAGCTCTAGATGTAACCCTCCTATCCACTCCTTATACATATATATACACATGCTATACATACATGCTTTGAAGAGCAACAAACCTTACTAAGCCAACCCTCCCAGCTCTCCCCACGCAGACCAAGCAGGGCTGTGCAGAGGCATTGGGGTTTGCCTCAGGCTGGGCAGAGAGGAAGAACAGCACACAAGGAAGCCTGGAGAGCAACTCTGGAGCAAGCACAAGGCCTGCTGCTTGCCAAAGCCTTCAGGCCTTCGCTGAGGATGCTGCTACCAGCTAGTGCTGCAAGCGCAGCCTCCATCCTGAAAGCCAAAACCCTCATCTCATGCCGCTGGGGGAGAAGGGCAGATAATCACAGTCAAATTTATCACAGACCCGTTTCAACAGTGACACGGTCGGAGCAATGACTGAGGCATTAGTAGTTAGCAGAGTGCCACCAACAACTGCAGCGTCAAACATCTAGAAGTTTGCTTTTCTTTTTTAATGCCCTGTGCCGATGCACGGGTGATCAGATAGCACCCTCTAAGACATTAACTCTTCAGTTGTACCGTTTAGAGCACACTATTTATTTGTGTGCTGCCACTGAGCTGTCATAAGTATGCATATTTATTACCAATCTTTTTAAAATTAGCATTAAATTTTGACCACACAGACAGTCTACTTCCCGTTTGCAACAATGTATTTTATTCATCCTTTTCCAAAACTAAAAGCCACAGAGGGCAAAGAGAGGGACGGCACTGTGCAGAGCTGCTCTGCCGTCTGCAAGAACTGTTAACAAAGCCCTTTGGACTTCCCACAGTCACTGTGCTGGGGATGGGGAGATTTGCTCACCAGGAAAAGAGGGATCTGCAGAAAGCCTGCATTAGGAATCCCAGGTCTTCCCATTCCTTCCTTGAACATCAAGAGTACTGGAGAGGGCTCCCTAAGTTAAACTGGCTGTCTTTTCCTAGTTTCTTACCGACTTTTAGCGTTCTTGAGCATCAGAGGCATCCTAAAACTAAGCAGAAAAAAACAAGTCTGCTCCTTGTAGTTATTTAGCTGACCGCAGGCAGCTCAGGGACAGCCTTCCTGCAAGCGGCTTCTTGTCCATTAGCACATTTTGACAAATACATACGAGAAGTTCAACTTGTTTGTGCTGACTGGAGTTAGTCTTCTAAGAATAAATACAGCGATTACAGAGCGAGGACAGAGTTACACGTCCATACAAACACATCTCCAGTTAAAACCTTCACCCCACAGAGGATAAACCTGTCTCCTGCCAAGAACCCAAGGCAAGCAAAACTTCACTGGAATAGGTCGCCAGGGAAGTTGTTGAGGCCTCATCCCTGGAAGTGTTCAAGGCCAGGCTGGATGGGGCTTTGAGCAACTTGGTCTACTGGAAGGTGTCTCTGCCCACGGCAAGGGTTTGGAAGTAGATGATCTTTAAGGTCTCTTCCAACCTAAACCATTCTATGATTCCTCTTTCTGAAATAGCATTGCTGTTATCAGAGTCCAAAAAAAACCAACCCCAAAACATGCCTGCTGATCTCGGCACAGAAAGGCTGCGCTGGGTGTGCAGGAGCCAGCACAGAGCCCAGGCACACACACAGAGCGCCCAGGGCGCCGGAGCAGCACCGCAGCCCTGGGGGATGACATGCTGCCCAGCACAATGAGGGTGGGCACCACACTGTTCCTTCTCCTGCATGAGGCCAGAGCCAGGCCTCAAAATTTTTCAAACTATGGAAAACTCATCTGAAAATTACCCACTCTGCTGCCACAGTATGAGGCTTTACTTCCATGAAAGACTTCTTTACCAAAAGAAAAAAAACATACCCAAAAAAATCCCCCACAAAACATATGCTCCAGCTCAATCTTCTTTAGAGCCTTCAGCTAACTGCAGACTTATTAAACCTCTTGTTAATTTGTCCCAGTAGTTAAATTGCACTAAAAGGTTACACACTAATTCACAACCTTCGGCTACTGATTTCCTTTTAACCGCTGCAAATTGCATATCATTGTGGGTAAGTTTAAGGTTGCCAAGATTGCAACAAGGCCAGAGAGTATATTTCAATAGATAATCCAACATCAGATGTTTTGGTAGGTATAATACTCTACAAAGGCTGTATTAAAAAAAAAAAAAATAAAGACCAAAAACCAACAGTGCATCACAGTTGTCAGTGCATCATTAAAACCATTTTTAGAATTAATGGCCTTCTTTCTCCCCTCCCTCACCGATTAGCATGGCAAGAAAAAGAATGAGGTAAAACCATACCCTTTGTTAAATAGTGAATCTACTGTAACCTGAAAATAACTGATTATTCAACTAGTCTGAGGCTGAGGTCAGTTTACAGAAGACCATCACGCAGCAGCTATGGCAACACAGAGCCACCACGCTGCACTGCCAACTGGCAATGGGAATCAGGTAAGAATAAAGAGCGAAGGAGCAAA
The DNA here is from genome assembly GCF_963924245.1 of Chroicocephalus ridibundus. Classification (NCBI taxonomy): domain Eukaryota; kingdom Metazoa; phylum Chordata; class Aves; order Charadriiformes; family Laridae; genus Chroicocephalus; species Chroicocephalus ridibundus. Next base: position 55,606,776 of record NC_086286.1, on the reverse strand, counting down.
CAGCATTAACCTGCTTTCTTAGGGCCACCGAAGCAGAATTAAAGCTCTTACAAGGAGGGCTCTTCAGTTTAACACAGCATTTCTGTGTATCAAGGGACTAGAGATGGAGAAAAGTGTGGAAGAGAGACAAAGCACATGACACAACTGAACTTTTACCTAGAGGGAGAAAACACCTACGCAAATAAACACACATACAAAAAAAGCCAGCCTCTCCAAAAGTAACCATACACACAAACTCATAAGCAGAGATCCAAGAGCAGTGAAAAGACAGTTGCACATCCTTTCCCAAATGAACCCCACCATCTCAAGCCACCTGCCCAGGTTCCCAGGCAGAGTTTGGGGACCAGCCCAGCCCACACACCAGCTGAAGAAGTCAAGCAACAGCTGGGTTAGCAGGCACCTCACTCGGCTCCACACTAGCCAAGGAAAGCTCACACAAACTGTACCATCAGCAGAGGTGTGGTGGGAGAAGACAAAGCAGCGCCAAGCAGCTGAGGGGTAGTAACCAATTCAATTTTGCAAGCCAGCAAAAGGTTGCGTGTTTACACCCTCACTTGTTTTCGAGACATTTTCAGCAAGCTTTCTGTGTGTATCCTTTGCAGGCTTCTGCCAGGTCAAATGGAAAACACTGGGCTCAGTTATTGAAGCTCAAGTGTGCGGAGGAGTAATTACCAAAGCTCCACTGGACAGAAGGATTGCATTCTTGTATTCTTCAAATGCCACCACCCACTAAGAAATCATAATAAAACTCCCAGAAAACTTCTATGCAAAGCCAGCAAACACCGTGCAGAAGTAAGCCTGCAACTGCATAGCACCAGTCTCAAAAACTCCGTCTGCACCTCTCAAAGTACTATGGTACAATGACGCTTGAATTCTGCTACTGCTGCCACCACCAGTATGGCTTTTGGCACCAACATAGCCAAGTATTAGTTGAATTTAAAGCTTAAATCACACGTGAAGGTTGAGATAGAGGCCACAGGTACAATAAGTTCCAAGAAGCCTTCCTGTGCAAGACTGACTGGCAAATCACACACCTTCCCAAGCTAGAAAAGGAAACCCCAAGACACAATTCCCGCTTCAGAATTATTGTGAGGCAACACAGCACATACAATGCAGCATTCTTTCATAAATATTTAATGTCAACAATATACATGTTTATTAGCTGATTTTAAAGCACTTCAAAGTTTAAAAACAGATGCACACACTATACTAACAACAATATCGGTCACCTTACCGAAGCATCATGCCTCAAACTTGAAGTGTGAGCAGGCACACTCTCATTCACGATCTGAACAGCAGCTTTTCTGCCATTCGTTCCACCCCCGCCAAATGAACACATTTGACACTTACTGAACAACCTTACCAGAGGTTAAATAAAATTTTACATTACTTTTACAAAAACATTTTAAAGCTGAAGCTTTAAATTCAAAGGGAAAAAGGCAAGTTCTTAAGTGTCTTGTCCCTCCCGTTTGACTGAACAATGATGGTTTTCATGTGTTTTAAAATAAAGTGTATATAGTGAGTATACTCATGACAGTGAGCACAGGAGGATGTAATATAAGTAGCCCTGAAGAAAGGGTTTTACACCAAAATGAATAGATTGAGATTCTGAAACACCAGGCACCATCCTGTGCATTCAGGACCCTTACTCCACTCAGCAGATAGGCTTCTACAACCCCACGATCTCCCTAGCATGCGAAGCAGAGTGCTCCAAATGGCGTACCTTGTTTGCCTTACTTTGTCTCACCTTTCCTATGGCCCTGCTCACTTTTGTTGCTGCTACCAAGCACTGAGCAGATTTTCTTGTAGGGCTATTTTATTACTAGCTTAATTTTGTTCTCAAGCAACAACAGGGTGCTGCTGAAAAGCGTGCCTCCTTTCTCTCTGCAGGACTGTCAACACCAAAAGACACTTTAAACTCACAAAGCTAATACTGAGGCAAGTTGTATTAAGCCTGTTTAGAGGTATACTTCAAAAAAAAAAAAAGTATTTATAGGTTGGTAAAACTCCAATACAAATAAAGGGGGAGGAGAAGAAAAACAAAACAGAGAAACAAGTTGTATGGCAGTTGTAATTCGCTAACACAAACGCAAGTGTGCAGCCCTCCAGGCTCTTTGTTACTCTGCCTTCAGCTTGCCCTAGATTTAAGCAGTTCCCTACAATACCTATATTCAAACAGACATCAGACCATGTTTATTACCAATAATTTAATATCTAATTGTAGTATTCACACACAGTTATACTGCCCTATAAACTTTTTTATTATTTATGCGCAGGTCCCCCATTCTAACTGTTTAAGATGGTTGTATGAATGAAGCATTATACAATTGCATTGTTACTTTGCCTTTTTTTTTTCTTACCTTTGTAACACGATCACAGAATTAATCCATTTTTGCTTGTTTTGTTTAATCTGCTGCTATGTGCTTTTGTTTGATGGATTTTAAAAATCACTTTGAGCTCTGACACATTCTGCTCCCTATAACAGAAGTTTGTCTCAAAATCACTTTTTAATCACAACAGTACTTCAGATCAGCCATGGGGAGCCAGGGTGGGGGAAAAAAAAAGGGGATCCCCACGATAAAGATCTTTACAGCTTAGATTGCAAGATAAGCAAGGCAGTTTAAGAAAAGGATGGCAAGGTTCAGAAACAGAGCCTTCATACAGGTGCAATTAAACTGTTTGCAATGTTACTTAACAACACAAAGCCCAACAACCTATGTTTGGTAAAACTTGTGCTACTGGATGTATGTGAGGCCCTGGGTCATCAGTAAGTTTGCAGATGATCATCAGTAAGTCTGCAGATGACACCAAGTTAAGCAGGAGTGTTGATCTGCATGAGGATAGGGAGGCTCTACAGAGAGACTTGGACAGATTGCATTGATGGGCCAATGCTAATGGAATGAGAGCTTCAACAAGGCCAACTGCCGAGTCCTGCACTTGGGCCACAACAACCCCATGCATCGCTACAGGCTTGGGGAAGTGCGGCTGGAGAGCTGCCTGGCAGAAAAGGACCTGGGGTTTCTAATTGACAAGCAGCTGAACACGAGCCAGCAGTGTGCCCAGGTGGCCAAGAGGGCCAATGGCATCCTGGCTTGTATTAGAAATAGTGTGACCAGCAGAAGTAGGGAGGTGATTGTCCCCCTGTACTCAGCACTGGTGAGGCCACACCTTGAGTATTGTGTCCAGTTCTGGGCACCTCAATACAAGAGAGATATCGAGGTGCTGGAGCGAGTGCAGAGGAGGACAACAAAGCTGGTGAAGGGCCTGGAGAATAAATCTTATGAGGAGCGATTGAAGGAGCTGGGACTGTTTAGTTTGAGGAAGAGGAGGCTGAGGGGAGACCTTATCACTCTCTACAACTACTTGAAAGGACATGGTAGAGAGGTTGGTGCTGCTCTCTTCTCACAGGTAATTAGTGATAGAACAAGAGGGAATGGGTTCAAGCTGCAGCAGGGTAGGTTTAGACTGGACATTAGGAAAAAATTCTTCACAGAAAGAGTGGTCAGACACTGGAATAGGCTGCCCAGGGAGGCGGTGGAGTCACCATCCCTGAATGTGTTTAAGACTCGTTTAGATGTGGTGTTAGGGGATACGGTGTAGGGGAGAACTTTGTAGAGTGGAGTTGATGGTTGGACTCGATGATCCCAAGGGTCTTTTCCAACCTAAATGATTCTATGATTCTATGATTGAAAAGTAGCTCTGGGGCAGACGCAGCCAGACGGCCACAAAAAGTCAAGAAGCGACATTACCCAGCAGTTTTTAGAAATCTACTTTAACCCTAAATCCTTTACATGCAAATAACCGCCCCCAGCCCTGCTGTTTTCCACCTCCTATCTTTCTCACCAGTTGCCTCCATATACTCAATTACTCTTCCTGCAAACAACAAAAACCTCACTACTATTCACGAATAAAAAAAAAAAAAAAACAGCTCTCAAAGTAAGTCACAAGGCAGTCTTCTCACTCCCACATGATCATCAGGTGCTGTCACACTAACAATCTTGTACCTCCCATTCCACCATAATTAACTTTATCTTCCTTGCCTTATTCTACCACTGAGCTATACAGCTGTCAATCTGTTTTTTGACCCTCCATCAGGAAGGTCAAAATCAATGAGACAGGCCACCTCATTGCATCCCAGTACAATCCCAGTGAAGTGAGTATAAACCCCTACCAATGCTGAAAATAAATACTGCATGCCCACCACTTTGTCTCTTGCATGCAAGACCAGCAGCTGGGACAGAGAAGCAGCAGGGAACAGGACATGCCCTGGAGCAACACCAGGTGGGACCACTGAACTCCTCCCACCAGCACACAAAGGCAGGTATGGGCAAATATGAGGGAGAGGACATCATCACAATAAATCTAACTTGTACTTGTCCCTGAAGTGCTGTTTCAGCAGCCAGATAGACCATGACTCATAGCCACCCCCCAGCACAAGGTTTCTGTCTAAGCTCAGCTTGGCCACAGAGAGCTTTGCCAGCTCCATCTAACAAACAAGCCCTGAGAAGTACCCAGGGCCTGTTCCAGCCCTCGCTGCCTCCCCTGGGAACTGGATGGAATTGCTCCAACACAATTCAAACTCTGCATTTCAGTATTTGGTAGAGAGGATGAGGATGACAGTAAAAGGATATGTGTTCAGCTGTAGACAGCAAAAACTTTGTGACTACTATGGGAACAGCCAGAACTCCTCTCAGTTACTATCATGACCATTCATACAATTCCCCACGCCCTCAACAGCCAGTTCCAGCCAAAAACACGAAGGTCACGCTAATGATGTAGTTGGTTTGCCATTTGTTCCACTGCTTCAGAAAACCAGTCTCAATAACAGCCTACTTCCAAACTACAATCACTGCTCCAACCAGGAAGTTTGCTGGGAAGCCATGCCAGAGCAGCAGTGACGACAGGAGGGAATTCCTCACATCACACTTCTGAGCCACAGCATCTGGCCATCACAGATCCTACAGCCCACCCATCCCTCAAAGCCGAAGGATGGATCACAGGCACCATGAGCAGATCACAGAGCTTATTTGTATGTTTTCCCCTCACCTAAATACCATCTTCTGTTAGAGAACAGAAGAGCCAAGAGATTTGTTATTATTTGGGAGGATATAAGGCATGGTCAGGTTCTGCTGCTGCTGGGGAGCAGGAAGGTTCAAGCAGCAGCAGCAATGCCAAAACCATGGAGGTCTTGGTAGATGGAAATGGAGAAGGTGAGCGCTTCCAATCTAGCCTGCTGCTTACAGAAATCACATGGGCTCCTGCATGGATCAGGAGTTTCACAGCACCAGCCAGGCCTTTTTTCTGAAGGTAAAAAGGTCACAATTCACCATTAAGCTTCATGGATAATACCACTACAAAAATAAGGAAGTTTGCATTTCATTTGCTTCAACTTGCTCTACCCTAGAAGCTCCCATTCCATCATACTGGCAGTAGCCTATAATCACAGCCAGCAGCAACAGACTTCCTTCATGATCTGTAAAAAACTTGATGGATATTAAATTCCACTCTGAAGAGTGCTGTATCTCCCTAAAAAAAAGGAAAACCAACACACATATCAAGATAATGTTAGAAAAGCTTGGTAAACATTGCAAGTACAAAATAGCAATCTCATCCTCAACAACCTCACAGAAGCACAGCAGAAGTGTTTCAGCACTGTCAACCTGAACAGAAGTTCTCCAAAATTATTTTGGAATAAGCCAAGTGTCTCTTAATATAACCCATCTTAGAAAACCTGCATTGCCAAGATCCCCTTCGTCAAAAGATCTTCTAGACAGCATCACTGTAATATCCAAGTACCTTCCAGCTAAGCGCTGCAGAGAGTTTAGCCCTCTAGAGTCCATCTCTCCTCCCTCTGGCACTGGAATAGTGCAAATAGCAGCAAATGATAGGCAAGGAAGGAGGGGGAGGGATGGATCACCGCACATATACATCCCTTGTGTCTATATACAAAATCCATTACAAAAGTGGAAGCTAGGCAGACTAGAACAACTGTGTGTCTCATGTTTGCATTAACAAGTTGTTGCCAGACCTTTGACTAGGATTTATGAACAACGCATGCAGGAAGTGGAAGAAAAAAAAAAAAAAAACATAAAGCAATTATCTCTTGTCTAAAAAGCTGGGCACACAGTGAGGAACTTACAGCACAGTACAAACAGAAACCACAAGGAAGCCATATACATGATGCTTAAAGGCTGAGCTAAGTTTTGATTTCAACAAAGCCAAGCTCACAGGAGCAAGCCTGGCGCAGCCACCCACACGGAACTGCACAAGCCTCCCCAGCTGGGTGGGGACCTCTTGCTGTGAGTGAAACTAAGATTTTCCAGCAAGTTCATGAAACCTCCACTATCCCTGCTCATTCTGCTAAGCAATTCAAACACAACTTTCACACTCACATACACAAGTAAGAAAGTACACAGGCAAGGAAGGAGACAGAAACATACAGGACATGAAAACATAGCTAGGAATTTCCAAGTTCAGACCTGGATCACCAGAAGAGACATAGTATATCTTGGACCAAGTAGAAAAACAATTACCAGCCTTTCTCCAGCAGAGTTGGAAGGAAACAGTGAATCTACCTGCATCTCCAGAATCCAGATGCCAATGTCCAGGCGTTGCATATATAGAAGAGAAACTGATGGATGTCAGAAAATAGCCACCCATGAGAAACCTTGGGAATTAACCTTACCAAGCACACAGATTAGCTGAACTCAACATCCATGAATAGTTATGAGAAGTGTTTGAGATTGCTTTTCATTTAAGATATCAGAGCTGGACAGAAAAGTTGGGGTGGGAGGATGGAGGGGAAGCAGGAAAGAAGTGGCAATAAATATTATCCCATGGAGGCTGGATGTCTGAATTCCCTCAGTTGTTTGCCTGAGGTGCACTCTTTCTTGTCTGTACCTACTACATGAAGTCTCTGACCACATGAAGCTAGCACTTAGCAGCCAGAATGTCCTCTCTCTGCCACTTCTGTTCTGAATCTCTCTCGCCTCTTATGAACCTTTTTCTGGATGACTCAGAAGATGTACTTTTAGCTCAGTTATGGCATTGCTTTTTAAAAATAAGAGAACAAGCGAGAATATATATTCTCCATATAGCATTCTTTCATTCTGGAGGAAAATATTCCAGTCGCAACCTAGAAAGCTGCCATTCAAGTCTAACGGTGAGTTCGGGGGGTGGGGGAACAACAGGGACAGACCAACCAAAAAACCCAAAGGACTTTAGGGCAGAATACACCAATTCTTATATCAAATTTCATGGTGGTTTAAAAAAAAAAATACAAACCACCACATTTCTACTAATTGTTATCATCCAAGGTTTTCTACAGTCACATCTCCTATATCCCCAATGCCCAGGAGCTTGCCGCGCACAGTCTGGATGTGACAAGGAGATAAATCCATCCCCTAAGAGTGGTCCAGCCATGTCAATGACATACTCTGAAGTGTGCACACATGCCCTTGTTGCTGGCTGCCTCCAAGTCACCCTTGTTAGCTGGGGACAACTCAGGCTGGAAGTGGAAAAGCTGCCTCTGCCACCAGCTGGTATGTGGGGGGTGCTCAGGACAGGTTGCAAGAATTCCCACCCCAGCACGTGATGGAGGGAGCACAAGCACGTGTTTTAGTATGAACAGAGGACTTACCATCCTCCCAAGCAACCGACTGGAAACGTCTCATTAGACAGACTTCTAACAAAAATCTCAGATCCACACACCACTGTATAATTATTCTCAACTTGAAAGGGCTGCATAATTTCTCAGGAATGTCACCATTTCCAAATGGAAGTCCCAGAAGGGAAATATATATGTGTCTATGTATATATGTGTGCACAGGCATATACATCTACATATACCTCTACCACTCTTAGATTTAAACATAAACAAAGATGACAAAAACCCAACCCCCATTGCATCTTGTTCCATCTTTTGAAAACAGTACCTTATTTTGTGGCTGTGCTTTTTGTATATCAGGAAGAAACATCCAAGCTAGAGGTGTGTAATCACATTTTTATTTACTTTGCCATTCATTTTTATGAGGGGGATGGGCAGGAACAGGAGCATTTTTTAAAATATGTTGTTCCCCGAGGGCTGAAACTCATTAAACCTATTTCTTCAGGAACAATCTTTTCTTCCCTGGAACTCTCTAATCTCCATTCCCCAACCCTTACAATAACTTCAGCGGGTACAACCCATCACCTTGTTTATCCTGGACTAACACATGTAGTATTTGGTATTTTATTTAAGACATTTCTGTCACTTAGCAGAAATCTTGTTACCTCTCAGTTAGTCACAGGGGACTCTTAGCTACCCAGTACCTGGTTATACCAAAAAAAATGTTATAGGAACATAATTTTTGAAAGTTCTACCTTCTTTCTATTTTGAAGGCATCAGACCCCATTTGTAGTCAGAAAACAGAGAAATGAGCAGAAAGTCAAGGTAAGCTTTTTGTATGTTTGTTTTCTTTTAGGATTTCTTTGTTTGTTTTCTTGAAGAAGACTAAGCTACAGTGCTAAAGATCAAGGGTCATCTTCCTGGATGTTCTTGCTATTTCCCCTGACAAAGGCACATATCTGAGTTATGGATAACCTGAACCTTACACGCATCTGTCAAGCCCAGGGTCTGTGACAACCAATAGTGCAGAAGAGAGGCAAAGATGACACCAATTTTACAGTTTTCCCTTCTGATTAAGAGAAAAGGAAAAAAACCTCCAACATTATTCTGCAGTATTAACAGGCCTGATCTGCAGAGAAAACAATTCCCTAAAGAAAAAAAAAAAATAAAATCAATAGCTACCATTGTGATATGATGTCCCAGAATTATAATTATAGCATTAAGAAGTCTTTAGCACTTCACATTTCAAGCCAGATGCACATCCTAAAGAACACCCTCTCTTAACAGGATAAAAGATCTGTTTGATATGGCAGCTCTGATGTTAGGAGTTGCATAGGTTGAAAAACATAATCAAGAAAAAGGTTAAACCTTTAAAATATACAGGGTCATTCACCTAAGGAACCAAAGACACAGCACTCAGACTGGTAACAAGGATGAACTATTATAAGCAGTAGGCTCTACTGACAGATTGCACCCAACTGACATTAGGAGCTTTTTAAAGCAATTCATTGGTCCAAGAAATTCCAACTGGGAACCAAGTTCAGGAGAACTACACACATGGACAGTTACAGCTGCTTCTTCACTGCTGCCATTTCTCAACAGAAATAACTATAAGAAATAACAAGGTGGGGGGGAACGACATAATAGTAGAAGGGTGGAAGACGACTTCACTCAAGGTAAAAAAAAAAACAGCCATACTAAAATTCAGTACCTAGATTAGATTTAACTACGAAAAAAACAAGGTGATTATGAAATAATAAAGTGGATCCAAATTCATTAGCAGGTATTTTAAACACACTACAAGCACATAGCTTCTATCAGATAGTTCCACCGCCCAATGCCTGCTACACACTACTGTTTACTAAACACTTTGTATGTTATGTGTAGAAACTGCTCTTTTTTTTCATCCATTGTGCTTTTATGTTAAGTTAGAAGAGGCTTCTAAGGCATTTCAAGCATTTCCACCTACTCCCCATTTTTATGCATCAACACTGATCCTTGTAGACTAGAAAGCTAGCCGAGAAGTCATCTCTTGGGGTTAAATTTTAACAGACCATGTTATATTTGCATAGGTCTGGTTAATGAAGAAATGACTGGTGGAGGGTATAATATCCTGACCTTCTGTCATGAATTTTAATTGCTTACAGACGGTTAAGCTTAGCCCTACCTTCCCACCTGAAAAGATCTGCACAGATAAATTCTCCCTCAACCTTACATAGCACAGCTGGTGTTTCATTGAGCACATTGCTGTGCCCAAGAGTTACCTGCCATCTGTCCTGCAGCGAGTGAAATGGAGCAGTGGGTCAGGCGTGACCCATGCACAGAGGAGCCCAGGTGGGTGCTAAGCTGGAATTACTCTGCTCTTACCCAACTGAAGAATTTCACCTGGCAATACCATGGCTGCTCTAAATCAAGTCATTTCTAACAGTCAGCCCTGTTGTTCTGACTTTTATAATCTCCATCACTCTTCTAGATTTGTCAAAGTTTGTTCTTCAAAGTGAATTATTCCTCATCCCCAATGCAGGCTCCCCCTCCACCCAGGGAGGTTGCCATGGGAGAACAAGGCCATTCTAAGAGGAAAGTCAGCTTGGAAAAATTAGGGAAAGGAAGCAAGCACTCTTCCAATCTCTCCATGAAATGAAGGATTTCTCTTCAACTGGAGAGAACCTTTCCTTCTTCAGCACATTAATGCCACTAACAACTCAGAACAGACCAATAGGTTTATCAAAGCTGAGGTCAACTTTCAATTTATGAAAAACCTTTAATAAAGTCTACAAAATACAACTGCTTGAATTTCAGTGAAACATAGATATTCATTGAAGGAGGTGCGAATTTTTTCCTGTGTAAGCAGTTTTAAAAATAAAGGTTTGATCGAATAAATGCCAATCCATAAAACAAGATGCCTTTGCAAAAATCCCACGTTGCCAGATTCAACTCTCAACATCCTTATTCAGCATGTTTTATATGTGCTTTTTTTTTTAATACGCACGTTCGCAAAGAAACCACTAACATTGCATAGAGCAGCTTGCAAGATCCTGAAAGATTTTCTGCCAGACCTCCTCTACACTACGGTGTTAATTCACCATATAAATATTCAAAGATATTCTTGAATAACTGCCATAAGGGAACACACTTCTGTAGCTACACAGCCATGTCCGTGCTTAGCTCACTGTGCTAACACTCTGCCCTGGGATGAAAACGCAAAGTCAAGTTCTACCAATTTTTCTGGGAATTCAGTGAAGTACCACTAAGACAGGGGGGGAAAAAAAAATCCCAAGAAAAAGCAAGTGATGTTGGCCATCCCAGGACACTTTTAACCCTTGTTATTTAGCTGCCTAGAGTAAAGCAGGAACCACAAAATTTTCCATGTAGATAGAGCATAAAGGTCCCTTTGGCTAGTGCTTCCACATTTTTTGCCCAACAACACAAAGACAGACCTGAAAAAAAATCATGTCAGGATGAGTTTCTATACGAATAGTTGCAAGGGGGTGGAGGGACAGGCGACCACCCTGTCCTTCAAGAATCCCTCAAGTACTGACAAAAACACTGAAAGACCATCACAAGAGCTTACAACACGACATGCAGCTAAGCAGGGAAGCTAAACAAGGCTAAAGATAGCCAGCCTTCAACATCTTCAACAGCTGATGACCAGCTCAAGCACTATACACACGTAATCTCAAAGCTAATATAAGTTTGGGAACGGACAGGCTTGTTTTACACTAAACCCGGTCTGGGAGACAGCAGTAGGTATTTAAGAAAAAAAATATAAGATCAGATGCCGTTTTGTTCACATTCTTCATCCGTCATCAAGAGGCAAACCTTCTCATTTTAGAGATTAAAACCCAAAGAACTTAAGGCCAAGTTAGTACTTTGCACCATTATTTCACCTAGCTTTACATTAGATAAATGTATTTTCCTTGAGGATGTCATTTTAAAAGTAGTCTCTCTTGCATAAATGTATTTTCCTTGAGGATGTCATTTTAAAAGTAGTCTCTCTTGCATATATATTCGTACTTGAACAGTAATTGAAAATAAGCCATCTTTTCAAAATTAAGTATGTGGTTATTCATAATGAATTGTTTATTCTACAGAAGGAAATTTGAAATAAGACTTTAAAAAATTACTCAAAGCTGAGAGGACTTGTTTAACTAGTTCCACTTATTATGAAAAAGAAAAAATCAAATTATAATCATTGGATCAGCTCCTGATAAGTTTTTAGCAAAGAAAAATCCACTCACTTTGTATTAATACACCGCCCTTCATTCTTGAGATACAATTAAACCTGGTTGCTCTTACTTCGCAAAAGAGCACGAAGCACTTTTTTGCACTGAAACGGTAGGGCAGCAGGTTATCTATTTGTGCTACCGATATTTAAACAAACAGCAGATGATTATTTGTAATGAGCTGGATGACTCTGGAAGACATGATCTGTCTGACCCACTCAGTCTTCAGCTGTACTCTCGTCATTCCAAGTCCTGCAGAATGGGGTAGAAAAATGTCTAAAGGACATTGTCTAAAGGACATTCCTTAAGGAAGGAATTCTATATGCAATAAAGACTTTATCTTCTCCCCCTTGATTAAGATAGTTAAAGGACGCCTTAGTTAAAAAACAGTAATAACCAGAAATTCTCTTTTGTTCCTGTTTTGTGTATTAATTGAATACTTATGTCTAAAAATAACAGTTTGCAAAATAAGTTTCATAACTCTTTCAATTATATGCATCTTACACAGAAGGGGCAAACTCTGTATCATGCATTAATTCTCACTGAAATTAGCTTTTACAATTTGCCAGACTTTGAAAAAGGCTTTTATGATATCTTGCGGATTCCAAACTGTAGCAGAGTTCAATTTATTCATCCAAAAAAGGAGAGGAATAAAAAGAACAGGAGAAACATATATTCTCTATTAAGTACGCTACAATACAGATACAAAGCAGATAAAAAGACAAGTCCCACACAATTCACACACATTATTTTTCCTTACACCACACTGTATCCTAGATAATAGATCCAGATCAAAATCCATCCCAACAGCCACAGATTCTCACTAAGATCAAACATAATTAACTCAAGTGCTTTTTAAAGACTTCCAGTAACATTAGTTATCATAATTACAACTCATCTACTCTGTCAGCTGATAACCTCTTGGCTCTGCAGAATTCAGGAGAGCCAAGAACGTATGATTTCCTTTTCTTCATCGTACTGTAGATGAGAGTTGAGCCTCAAATATCTACAGCCTCTTTACATTTTTCTGGCAGCACGAGAGGTTCTTAATAGGATCATGAGTTAAGGTCCTTTTCGAGTGCTGGAATAATATGAAAGGAGCCTTATTGAAATGAGAATACCAGGCAGACATAATATCTTCGGAGGAACAAAAACCCTTTTTCTGCCTTCTGTCCTCAAATCACTAGGAGGAAAAAAAAAAAAAAAAACAGTTGTGCGTATTTTGGCATAAAGGAACAAAAGGGTGTCAGTTTTGTGCACATAAGGATCCAAACCCCTAAGAAGACAGACTTTTCAAACTGTAAGAAACAAGTATAAAGAGTTACAACTCATTTCAAAATTTCTCTCCTCCTTCCTATGCCTATACAAATTATACAGAATACTTTCATAATCAGGTTGCGCTAGTCCTAGGCCAGATAAATTTTTGCTTCAGATTACCACTATGGTACATTAGCATATTTCAACAGTGCATTACATCAGGAGAACTCATGTTCTTTAACCCCTTCCTTCTTTCCCCAGGCAGCAAAAGGGAGGTCAACTGAACATTACATTTTCATGCATTTTTATTATATGGGGACAAAAGTATAAATTAAAGCCTGAGACTGCAGGGCCAAAATAAGAAGCTATAGGAATAGGTGGCAAGAACTAGCATGGAAAAAAAATAAATCAGCAAAACATTTCTAAGCAGTCTTCATTTCACTTAGACAATTTATCAGAACATAATACAGACAGTCCATTTTCCCCTCTTGGCTAATGGTTTCTGTTCCACCCCAGCTCTCATCTCCCCAGTGGCAGCAGTGCAGTGCTGTGGAGGAAATGATGTATCAAGGCTTCCCAGGCAACAATTGGCAGCAAAGTCCAAACTTTCATTTTTTCTGCGCAAGTCATGCTAAAACCAAAATCTCCACAAAAGTTACCTCCACACATTATCCAGTGTGAATTACTTTTTCCCAACCAGTTGCAGTGATGAGATTTATAGTGGATCCTATTTTCTCCAAGGGCCCTGTTCAACACATTTGGACAACAGACAGGACTTCACTGTCAGCCACAGACTTCATCCTGAAGCTAAACTGAATCACTTAAACTAAGGCCATTGAATCCTCCAATGATAAATAGAACAGACCAGGACTTTTTCAACATCGTATTGGAGGGAGACAAACAGCAAGAGCAAACCTGGCATGCCTACAACAGATCCAGGTTCCTGGGATCCTTCACTGCTTTCATGATAGCTTCCTCAGTGCTAAAGGCATCCCTGCCCAGTCAGTAGACAAATAGACAAAGAAACCACTACATCCCATGTGACATTTTGCCCAGAACACCACAAATACATTGGCATTGAATTATGTTCTCTATTCATTAAGCCAACAACTATGGGATCTACCAGATATTACACGCTTGCCTTCCTTTTCTACCCCAGTTCCCGTTGAAGAAAATGTAATCTACCTCAGAAGTGGGCAGTGCATGCAAGAGTGATCCCTGACCTAACCCAGTAACTCCTAATTTAGGTGTAGCATCAAGTGAACCAGTGAGAGACAGTTTCAAGAACAACATTAAAGTAGCTGCAAGAAGCAGGAGCTACTGCAATGTGAAAGTGCCCTGGGGCAGAAGTACCACACTGCATTCTTCCGTGGGGCAGGTACCTTCCTCAGCTGCACTTACCAAAGAACACACGTCGCACATGATTCCTGTGGGAAATGACAGCAACCTCACCCAGCAAGTCACCAAGAATCAGACCGCAACTGCGCCAACCACAGCATGTCACGTCGTTCACTTCATGTGATTGACTACACCATATAAATGAACGCAAAGCGGAAATCATAAAGATAGGAGGCATTTGACCACAATAACCCTGGATAATGCCCCTATGAGCACACTTGCCACCTCAATGCCAGACGCTAGAGCACCACCATGCCTAAGCTAATAAGCTCTGTACCATGCATACCCTGCATCAGAGCCCAGCACCCACTGATCGCACCAGCCAAACAGAGGAAACAGCTCTCCAAACATATCCCACATATTTCCTCCAGGCAAACAGGGATGCAATTTCTTGTCAAAGGGATCCATCATTATCTATATGGTGACATAATTCCCTTCTATATACAACCCTAAGCTCCCCTTCTTTCTAGACATCTTAATTATTTTGACTGTGACACTGACATAAACTTCAGGATCATTATCTTATCTGCAGTAAACAATCGCAGCAATGAAATCCCTCCTCTTTTTCCTGCAGTGGGTTTTTGTTCAAAAATTTATCAGAACTGTCCCTGTGAAGAGGCCAGCCCCCCTTGCAACACAACAGCTGTTTATCATGATAACACTATGTTCTTGCCGCCATCAAAAGGGGTGGTGGCCTGATGGTTGCTTATACCAGCAATCAAAGGGTTTGTTTTGGTTGTTTTATTTTTGGGAGGGACATGGAAAGCAAAGCTCCTTTTCTCTAGCTCTTGTCTGATGACCTTACAACATCTTTCTCCTGGGAAAAATATCGAGGCTTAGTGCAAGTCTGCTCTTCAGCTTAGACCACCACCTTTCAGCACCAAATTTTGGTACTGATGTCTCAGTGTCAGCTTCAGCAGATGGACAAGCTTCTTAACTCCTTTCTTGGGCCTTAGGCCTTAGACACAGTTATCAGGCAGTACATCTCTAGTGAAGAAATGCTTAGAAATGCTCTCCTCCTCCCAAAAATACGTTGGGGTTTGCATGACATTGAGAAATGCCCTCAATGCTCTCTGCCCTCACGCTCCTCCTGGCACATATTGTCACAGTACAATGCATCAGGAACGGGCCACCTCTCGCCCTACACCACGTCCCGGTGCTCAGGGTAATGGTCAGCGGTTTGAACCCTTTAAAAATTTGAACTGGCTTTTCAAGAGTGACAAGTCAGCATGAGGGCTCTAATTAGGAGGCAATGACAGGAAAGATGGACGCCACCCCAAATCACTCCCATAACCATGTTTCGGACAAAGTGACCCCTGCACATGTTTAGCTGTGCTCAACGGCCAGGGCCCATGGCCAGGGCACTGCACAGGCCTGGCGGCTCCCTCCAGCCATGCACCATTTTCATGCCCTCACAAACCACTTACCAACCTTAGTGGCAAACGGTAGCTGTTCAATTAAGTTTTGAGGAAGATACCTTAGAACAACTAGGCCCTTTGTAGATAGCTCAGGTCTCTTTCCCTACCCAACTGCTCTGGTGGCACCAGACCCCTGAGCTTCTCATCAGGTACCCAAAATGTTTTCTGATCTAGGCCTCAGCAGTTACTGCCCTCAGATCATTTTCCACTAAGTCTTCTCCATACAAATATTCACACAAGCGGCTCTGCAAACAATTCTGTCTTCACTGGAGTTATCTTCTGTGAAGATGATCTAGAGCAGCAGTTAAATCCTCATGGAACGCTTTTTCCCCTCCCTGCAAATGCCTGCCAGGCTGGGGAGGTGAAGCCAGAGAGGCAACAAATTCAGCAGAAAAAAAAAGTATGATGACATTTTCCACCCGTTTCCCTAGATTTTCAGATTATCTCATCTAACTGCTTTCTGTGCACAGTGCAGAGGAGTTGCTGCCTGAAAAATGGGGGCAGGGGCGTCCCCAGGGGTCAGCACACATCCCTGGGCAGTGGGTGCCAGCACTGCCACATCAGTCCTTCTTCCACCCTTCCCTCGTACTAGGGTGAGAGCAGGAAGGAAAAAAGCCTCTCTGGCTCTTTTGCTTTTCCCCCCTGCTACAGTTTGAGGAACCCACAACAATTTATTGTCGTTCAGACAATCATTCTATCACCCAATAACCCCTCCCCACCCGGGAAGGGGAATTAGGAAAAACAAGGAAACCCGAGGGTTGAAATATAAACAGATTTAATAGAATAAGACGAAATAATTAGCGTTAATAATACTAAAGAACCAGCATTGATCCCCATACTCCCCATACCAATATAAAATATACAAGGATTATACTCAGCCAATTCTATCAGCAGGAGCTCTGCACTCCCAGCAGTGGGCAGCCAATGTCAGACATGGCAAGCACTACAGTTTCAGGAGGAAGGGAAGGGCTCAGGGGTCTGGCACCAGGGCAAGAAGTTCTCGGGATCACAGCCATCAAGGAAGAGAGAGAGCTTCTCAGCAAACTTTCTACTTTATATTGAATGTAATGTTCATGGTATGAAATAATCCTGCTGGCCAGCTTGGGTCAAGTGCCCAGGTCTCGCTCCTCCTCATCCCTGCACCTGGCAAGGCACGAAAACACTGAGACCTTGAAACCTACATACCATAGCTGGCTATAAAGTAAATATTTTCACAACTTCATACACTAGAGTCCTCTAGAAGTGCAGTTTTCCCAGGCATTAGAAGAGAAATTAGTCCTGTGTCGCTCAAACCAGGACATCCCCACAGGCCATACAGCAAACACTGAGGCAGTCACTGCAGTCTTCGTCCAACTGGAAGGAAACCCAGAAAGCTGAACAAGGTAGAGGAGGAACAGAGCACACACACACACAAAGTAAAAAAGCAACTGCTGGGAAGAAAGGAAGTATGTTTTTCAAAAAGCAAGTTTTGTGGCTTTTTTAGTTTATTTTTAACTGCATATCATGTTCAAAAATTATTATCCTCATATTTGGAATTGAACAGGACATCTATTTTTAAATGCTATTAACTCAGTCACAAATCATCCTCAGGGACAAGACAAACAATAATAAGTCAGTGCCACAAACAATTACAAAGTCATACTGGCTATAAATTAGTTAGGTGGCCATTCTATATTGTTATCACATTTTACATGAATCTCTGGTTTGGATGTGCCACAACACCTTTCCTGTGTAAAAAAGACTACATCTCAGACTCAAGATCCCAGTTACTCCAAAGCATTTTCACATCTTCTTTCAACCCCAAATTCTGCTGGCCCAACAGGTATATACAGCTGTCCTGGTTTGAGGTAAAACAGAAACAATTTTCCATTCAGTGATTTTACCTTTCAGTTAAATCTCTTCTAACTGAACTCTCTGAAATTAACAGTGTATTTTTCAGACAGTAGTCCACTTCCAGAGTGATAAGGCCTGATATTTATAATTTATACCAAGGAATGGTATGCAGAGAGGCTCCTGCTTATATTAACTGCTATAACAACCAAGGTCAGCTAACTTTGTTATTTGCCCCATTGGAGGGTCAGAAGCAGAAAAGCATGGAGGGGTCCCACCTGCAGGGAGGAGCAGACAGGACAGGTGACTCAAAACTGATAACAGGGTATTCCATCCTATCTGCCCCACGCTCCATATAAAAGCTGAGGAACCAAAGGGATCATCCTCTTTCTTCAATAACCAGCATCCGAGGAGGACCCTGTCTGTCTGCCTCTGATCCCAATCTGTGCATTCCTGAATCTGGAATCCAATTCCTATCCATCGCTGAGTCCAGTCTGGAACTTTCCCAGTGCCTGCTGGTGACGTGATCATCATCCTGGGAGCTTGATACAGTTTTGCGTAGATTGTATATATTTCTTTTTTTCTTATTATTAATATTTTGTTAAAGTAGTTTAATTTTTTTAAACACCTCTCTTTCTCTCTCATCCTTCTTTCCCTGAAGGGAAAGGCTGGGGAGAGCATCTGTCATTTATTTCAGTGGCCAGTTGAGCCCAAACCACGCCAACAACAAAGCAAGTTTATACACTCAGGCAGAGAGCAGGCTGTCGTATTTTATGTTTATAACATAGAGCTTCAAATTGAGAAGTATGAATATCCCAGTCTCACAACTGATAGTAGACCAGCAGTGGTGCTAACATGAGACTGAAGAACAAAGTTTGCATCTGTCCAGTACATCCTCTTCCAGTTCGGTCCTTCTATTCTGGGGGCTGCTTTGTTCATACTGTGTGACACATGAAAATGGCACTTGTTACCACCGAGATTCTGTCCCACCTGATGCCTCAGACAGGCCAGACCATGGGACTTCACCTTCCCCACTGCACTCCTGGCATTAACCTCACTGTTTCCCCAAGAGGGAATACAACTCCCAAACTAGAAATCAAGGGGTGATCGCCCCCCAAAAGCAACCCCCTTCTCATGAGACCAGCTACTGTTCTTTCCTCCCATTGCACCCCCTCACTTAAGGGAAGCAAAATGTTTATGCAAACACAACTTCCATTCTTTACAGATATAGTACTCCACAACACCTAAAGAACTCTGTCACACTGCAACCATGTTGCCTTGCTCAAAATTAACTGATCTTTTAAAGCAGGGGTAATTTGCGGATTTTCACTTAGTAAGACTTGGGTTTTGAGGGTTTTTTTGTTTTTAAAAATAAAAAAGGTGGGTTCTGTCTCTGCATTTTCTTCATGGAGATGAACACACCCAGTACTGTTAGTCACTATGTAAGTAAAGTAACTGCTCTCCTTAAACAATGATGAAATATTTAACACTGCCTGCTGAGAAGAGGTTATTATCATATAGTGACAGAAAACCCGCTCCAGTGGTTTACAGGTAGAGGAGAAGGTCTCAAAGACGACAGGAAATTCTTAGCTTGGAAAGACAAATAGCCGTCATGACCTAGTATGGAAATTATTTCCCCTCTTAAAACAAACATGAACAAAATACAATTTACATGGAATCCATTAACTTCAAGTTTCCTAAGTTTTAGGAACTACTTACTTCATTACAAGCTAAATGAAGACCTTTATAAACAGCTGCTTTGGATAACAAAAAAAAAAAAGAAATCTAAAATTTGGTTCTTCTCAGGTCCATGTCTCACTTCTCTAGAGGAGGGTCTACGTAAAGACCCTGAGAAGTCAGTTTTGAGACTTCATAGTGTGTTCTCATGCTCCCACCTGCCATGCACACATGGACATGTAAGAAAGATGCAGATAGTACTTTAATCCTTTTGGCATAAAAATGCATTTTTCCAAACTCTGAAGAGGTGTCGTTCAAAGAGAGGCTCTGCTGGAGGACTGAGAAGTAACAGATACCACCACAGCTGATGCAGCAGTTACTCCTCCCCTGCATCTCAACAGCTCTGTAAGTCTCAACTTATCTAGTTTCCCTTGGATCAGAAAAGGGCCAAGAAAAGCATCTACATGGAAACATGCCACAAACTGCTGCCATCAGTTTCCCAATACTCATAAATAGAAGAAAAAGTTTTCCCAGTAGTGGTATGGGCCTTTGAAGCTTCTTGCTAGAGATGGAGTATATTTGCTAAAACTGCACCTCTACTCAATGTTTTTTGTTTTTTTTTTTTACATGCTGCTCTTCACCAGGGGAGAAAAGAAGAGGGGAAAGAGCAATCTGATGAGGCAGCAGTGTAGAACACCAGGTGAGCAGCCTGGCATCTGCAGAGACTCTGTAAAGCACCTCACTAAAATTATGGATCGCAGAGACAGCTTTCAGTCTCCTTTCCTTTAATACTGTTTTTCCTGTAATCAAGAATGAACTTTCTGTTAACATTCAGAGGGCAAATAATAAACTTGAATTGGGTTTCAATAGCCTTAAAAAAAAAAAACAAACACACAGAGTGGTACGACATTTGTGACAATGGACAAAACCCCATTTGAACTCTTCCTTCCTCTTTCTTCTGTTCAATTTTGGACATGCTGGTTGCGCACAGGAGTATAAAACTCACTTCCACATTACGACAACAGTATGTTTCATGGCTTTAACAAGTTCTCAAACACCCAGTGAAACCAGAACAGTGGTTTAGGGGGTAGGGGGGTAAGAAGATGGGTTTTGGGTGGGTTTTTTTTTTTTTTTAAAAATGTCCTTTTGTCCTGAATTATCTCAATATTAAAACACTAATGCTCAAGTTGCTTCTTCTGAGGCACTCAGGCAACAGCCCAAGGCAGGAGCAGAATCCCAAGGATGCAACAGGGTTTGTGGTCCACAGCCTGCCAGGCACCTGCAGCAGCCTGGAGCAGTTTCTTCCACCCTCAGTGCACCAGGGAGAAGTGGCATCCTCACTAGCAAGTACCTGGGCACTGCACACGTCTGACACTCTGCCAGACAGGCTATTCCTCTGCACAGATCATAGAGTGTGCAAATGCATATTTTTTTCAGGGTTTGTTTTTTTTTTTTTGGAGTAGAAAGACCAGAGTGAAAACTTCACATTTGTACTGTGACCTTTAACAACTCTCAGGTTAAACTTAATAAACTCTATTTAGAATGAATAGTATGTTAAATTAGCTAAAAATTGATAATTTTTTAATGAGGAAAAAAAGCTCAGTAAATCAAACCACCGAGCTCTAAATTAGGCACTACAGCCAAGTCCAAGAGAAAAATTCCTCAGCACAGAGGAAAAGCATTCACAGCAGAAAGATTACGCACCACCGTCCCAAAGAGAGAAAAAACTATATTCAGAAGGACACTACCAGACTTCCAACTTCCACAAAGTTTTTTTCTCAAGAAAAAGGCACAGAGTTAACACAACGTGTTCCCGTGAATTTCCACAAGAAGCCTCATCCAAGAACAAGATGTACATGTAGAATGCAGAAAGAGAGAGCAACGAATTCTCTCTGGAAATTATTTATGCTGACCATAGCTGTTGTTCATTATTAAGTTATAACAGAAGTAAAAGCCTAGAAAGAGTGAATAAAAAGGTCTTGGTCGGTTGGCATTTAAATACTGCTTTATTTATTCTCTTCTTTTAATACAATCATATTTTACAATGTAACTATTAAAATAACATAGAAACCAAAAGGCTTCACCCAATTCCCAGCATGGTCCCATAAAATGTTCAAATAAATCTTCTCCGTTTGTTATTCATACACAGACTACTCTTCTTTGCTCATCCAGAATAACATGGTAAATTAATAACAATAAAAAAAGCCAGCAAAAACATTTCAGAATTTATCCATCACGCCACTTTTCTCTGATCGATAATTTATAGCACAACATTTTAGAAGTATATTCCACCTTTGGTCCTCTGCCATGATCTAAATCAGGAGAGGAGCAAAAACCACATTTGATGCTAGGCAATAAAAGCAGAGTACAAAGGAACTAACTAAAGTTATTTGTGGAAGGAATTACATAGACCCATCAAAGCATGTTGTTTCATGGCTTAAGTGCATGTTTCTCCACAGCTAAATGCAGAAGACAAAGACCGTCTTTACACACTTGGCTAATTCCCCTACAAAATATCTGAAGTTTTGGATGGTGGGTCCTCCTGGTTTTCCACAAGGTGACGGGAAAAGGTGCTGAAGTCCGGAAAGGACCTTCATTACCAATAATTTATGGCTGAAAAGTACTGCTGCACATTCCCTATATTGATCAGCAAAATAACCTTAAGACAACGTATCTCTGTCACATAGCCATATCCTTTCCAGCCAGCACGTATCCAGTCTTTTTGAGATAGAAGCTGGTCTTTTGCCAAAACACACAGTCACTCTATCTCCCACCTGCTAAAGACTCAGCAGCTCTTCACCACTTCCACACGCAGCAGGAGACCCCCACACCTGAAAAGGAGCTACGCTGCTAGAGGATGCTTCCCCAGCACAGGAGCTGCCTCGTTACAAGAGAAGATAGTCAATGCTCAAGTTATTCCTGTCCAGCACCTCAACACATTTAATGTATCTGTCCCATGCACTCAGATTAATGAATACCTAAAAATGCAAATTATTAAAGACTGAACACATTTCTGAGCATAAGAAACCTTCACAAGAAGGTCACTTCCACAGTTGTAGATGGGTCCCCGTTGATAACCAGCCTGCCCTGCATCGCTGGGGCTCACGTTCAGAGACAGTCAGAGGGAAGACACAGCCCATAACACACACAGACCAACTCGAGCCTGCCCTTGGCAGAAGGAACTGTGAGCCCACACCCTCCCTGGTATAGCTGACCCTCCTCTGGCAGGCTCCCCACCAACAACCAGCACCCATCCCGGCCCCAGCCTCCACCCACAGCCATGTCAGTCTCCTGGCTGCTTTGACACACACCTGGAGTCACAGCCAGCAATTCCATACCAGGCCCAACCCACTGGTCCCACTGGTAAGTGGCTACAGGAGATAACTGCAAGTATTTGTGTTTTGTTTTTTTGGTTTTGTTTTTTTTTTTTTTTTTTTTTGTGCTCCACTCAGGGCTGACCCAACTTGGGTCCAATAATCAAAGTAAGTTTTGGTTTTGTTGGTTTTTTTTTTTTTTTTTTTACTCTCCAAAGACAGTATCAGGTGGTTCGTATCTCCTCTCAAAGAGGCCCAAAGACGTCATACCCTAATAAATAAATAAATGGCAGTTTCTGACTCCTCCTTCTTCATGGCAGATGTTCCGTTGACTTTGCAGCTGTGTATATTTACAAGTCAGTAGTTTCTTGCTTCATTCCCAAAACTACAGCTTGCGAGAGAGCCATATCATTGTCTTCTGTCAAACACACAGATGCCAGAGGGCCCTCCAATTTCCTTAGCTTGTTATTTTCGTTGCTACCTTTAAAAATCCCAGCTTTCTTCTGAGGATATACTGTCACTTTCTGAAATTATGGCTTAGTTTGCCTCCCCATTTAATTCCAGAAACACACTGGGGGAGGGGAGGGAAACATAAAACAGACTTCTGACAAAGTATGGAGCACTAAAACTTATTCTTTCATCAACACAATAAGAAGTCAGACAATGCAACTCCTCCCTCCCACCTCACGATGTTTAAACCCTGTTATTCGTTCTTCAGACTGCTATTAAGGCATCCAAATAAATGTCATTCTCCCCAGCTTCATGCTAGGAGCATCTCAGCTCCCAGGATGGGTGAGAACAGCTGCGCTCTTTTAATTGTGCATTTTCCTTTGAATGAGGGATACTGTATAACTTATGAAAAGCAGATTGTGCGAGCTCTGAGCACACCAATCCATGCTGCTACCTGGCAGCAGAGCAGCTATACTGGCCTGAAACAACATGAGTTCATCTCAAGCCCACGTGCTCTTCCGCTTGCCCTTCCTCACCTACACTGAACTACCTGTTCCAGTCCGTCCCCTTACTTATTCGCACCGTGTTAATAACAATACCCTCTACTCTTCCCTACTCACAAGAGTCAGCCCCAACACACATACCATGGACAAGGGATTCTGCTAGGAGGAATAGTCATGGTGAGGAGGACAATTAGGAGCAGTTACCGAGCTATGTTAAGGCAGTACAGCTAACTCTTTGCTAAGCCGCCTAATGCTGTAAACTTTGAGAATTTCTTTGCACATGAAAATATTTTCATGATACTGTATGAGAGTCTTCCTTCTTTCCCCTAGACCAGAGGGGAGAAGGGGACAGTCTCAGAGAGGGCTAGCGGAGGCAGAGCTCCTGGTCTGCCCCTCACCTAGGTACCCTTTCTCCACGGGATCTTCATTGGTGGGAGAGTCCCACACCACCAGCAGCTGCCTCTCCCCATCCCGACTTGTAGACCTCTTCACAAACACTTAACACACTACACACGGTGCCTCATACAGCAGCTCTTGCCCAGGGTTATGTCTTCATTTCCTAGCAGAGCACACGCAAATCAATGGGCTGCTTTTATGGTTTGGGCTTGTTTTTTTTCCTCCCCGAGGAGCCTCAATTTCTATTCCAAGGCAAAGTCGTGCTTCAAATACACGGAGCAGCATATGTTATTTCTTCACCTACCAATCTAGAAGAAGCCAGCCTGGTACTTATATATCTGCCATTTCATAAATGCTAGGCAATACCCTAAAACTGTCTTCATTGCAGCATCCAATCTGTCCCCAGCAGACAGTCCCAAGAAAAAGGAGGTGATACAAGTGAGAGAAAGGAGCCAGGCTACAGCAACCTAAAGGTTTAGTTTTGAAAAACAGTCATTTTAGTGTCTGGAAATAAGGAGCAGCAAATTTGTCGCTTGGCTTTAACACTGTGCCCACACATACCCTGCACAAACGTCCCTGAAGAGTTCACACGGTGCAAAACCAGCTACGCCAACCCCACACCCGCTGGACGACCCCCGAGGGTCTGCCTGCAACTATAATGACTCCTGGCCATTTCACACCGACAGAGCCAAAATGACAAACGAGAAGCGGTGCGTTTGGCCTGCAGCGATCTGGCAGCAAGAGGCACGACCCAAGGAACTGGTTCCAAAGGCAACACGTGGCGCCACGGGGCAGGGAGATCCTGGAGCAAGGGGGCTGCTGGCCAAGTAAGCATTGCTTCATGGGGACAGACAGACAGACAACAGCAGCAGTTCTCAGGACAAGCCTTGCCCAAGAACTCCAAAGATAAGTTACAATTTGTCAAAGCAGTCTTTCAGACGAATGTATTTAATGTAATTAAAAATGAAAGGTAGATGAGGAGAATCAAGTTCCCCTCAATTTAGACAGGAACTCATATCTTAAAATGCACCAGAGGCGTAGAGTAATCTTCCAGAAATGTTTTTCCTGTCACGTCTTACTGTTTAATTATATATTACCATTCCAAGCTACCATGACAGATTTTAAGGGAGTTTGTCTTTTTTCCATAATTAATCATAGCAAAGACTCATCTGTTCTTCAAGCCCGGTGATGACAGAGCTGTTTTCACCACTGTAAGGCAATCATCCCACAGCATTCCTTCCTGAAAGCTATTGCAAAGAGAAAAGCTCACCTATCTGCACAAGATGCCTTTCAAAGATATAAATCAGCTCCATATACATTACTTCATGCTATAGGGAAGTAAGGAAGGGAAAACTCCTTTTCCATAGCAAGCAATCATACAGACGCACAGGCTAATAATGCTACACAAACGCTTATTACAAATATATAAACCAAATGTAACCATCCAGGAACAAGTACCCAACCCCTTAGCCATCAGGCGCTCGAGAGCCATCAGCATCCACCACTAGTGCAGGAGGAAGGGAGGCAAAAAGACACTTGCTTCTTCTGCAAACATAAGGCAGCCTCCCTTATAATTATCATAGCCAACAGTTATTTTAAAGGCAGCTTTGGTCACCATCATATTCTATTCTAAGTGCAGAAGATGTGTCTTCAAAAATAACTTCTAGCTACATGTAGAGCAGCGCGAACAAGCTATCCAGTCAAAGAAGAGAAACACACAAGACAGAAAATAGTAAGTGTTAATTGACCAAGAGAAAGAAGTCTCACTTTCTTTTTTTAGTATCATAAGCCACAAAAGTGAGATTACTGGAAAAAAACAACTCTTTTGCTTCGGATAATCAAGCATTTATCGCTTCCAACAGCTACAGCCTATAGCATGTTCATAGAAAGTTTTCTTGATGACCGCTGAAGGAAAAAGTACTTTCAACATAACCAATTACATAAAGGGATCACCACCCAAAGTGTTTTATCCTTCGTCCTCTCAGTTTGAACCCCTCAAAGGATGTAATTTTGCAAGGATCTAATTCTTTTCACATCTGTGAAATCCTGTGACATACACTCTTCTTTTTCCACACAAGCAACAAATAAAACTCCAACCTGACATTAATTTATTTTGATTGCTCTCCTATATCCTTCACACAGTATGCTGGTGGCTTCCCAATTACAAGTCATTAAGAAAAAAAAAAAATACAAAGCTAGTTCCGCTCATAAAAACAGGCATAGATAGGCGCCACACAGTCCTGAGCAGCAGTAAAGCTTCATGTGTCTTATTATAGTCTCATAAGAGTAACTTTGGATTAAAGATCAAGTTTTCAATAACCAAGCACTGTATTAACAGTGCCACCGTTATGGCTTTCTAGCTATTTCCCGCTTTTACAAAGCAAGATAATTAAAGCAGCGGTGACTACAGTCAGAGGATATATTCCGTGTCACTG
Source organism: Chroicocephalus ridibundus (assembly GCF_963924245.1). Classification (NCBI taxonomy): domain Eukaryota; kingdom Metazoa; phylum Chordata; class Aves; order Charadriiformes; family Laridae; genus Chroicocephalus; species Chroicocephalus ridibundus. The sequence continues at coordinate 55,580,269 of NC_086286.1, read as the reverse complement.
GCTGCTAAAGACTAAGTTTACATTTGTATCCAAATATTTAGAAACATTTTTACCAGTACCACACTTTGTTAAGGGCTGACCTAAGAAAGGCTCTTGCATTCCAAATGATCATTTTTTTTCCAAGTTTTAACAAAATAACAGATTTTGCCATATATCTTAACCACCACTTTCAGAAGATTAATGTTTTTAAATAACGACAATATCCTGAGAGCTTGGTGATCTGTTCCAAAAAGATGAAGAACAACACGTTTAAAAAGACATTGCCCAAAAAATTGCCCAAGAGAGCACAGAGAAAGTGATCTTTACACAGAACATTATACATATCTCTCTCTTCTTTTATTTACAAGAATAAAGTGTTTTCAGCGCTCTTATTTTAAAAATGCATAGGAATGACATGCACTTAACAACACTACGATGTATTAAATCACTTAAAGATTTTCACCCACTAGAAGCAGGCTTTTTATTTTATCTACTAAGGGTGAAAATATTAGATGCATATTTGCATGCTTTCTGTAATCAAAGTGTTGGAGATTTCCCACAGCACATGTTATGAACTTGCTGAGTATCCAGAAACAGAATAAGAGCCCATTTTCTATGGCAAAAGAAAGGAAAGTGGGGATCCTAAACCTTGGCTCGTTCTGCTCTCTGTAGCCTCAAAACCCAAACAGACCCCTACCTACCCCAAATATTAGCAAGTTATAGTAAGGCAATACTTCTACTGTACTCTAGTCACTTACACTGTGAAGAACATCCCGTGCTGGAGAAAGCTTCCCAGCAAAAAGCAACTCTTTCTAAGTATCAAAAGTAACATTCTCTTTTCCAGATATCTAGGAAAAATGGAAGCATCGCTTATAATATTTTTTCCCCAGTCCTGACAACTAGCCTTTAATTTGCTGCCATCTGTACTTCAGGAAACTTCAGCCCTTTCATTAGGAAATCCCTCCCACAGGTTTACTTGCAGGGAATGGTTCAGATCTGCACTATGTAGTAAAATAATTAACTTGAAGAAATCACACACCCAGATCCAAACTGGTGTATCATTTAGAAAAGATGAATTATTTAAGATCAATCTTCACTTGCTAGTTTTAATTTAATGCACAAGTCTTTTAGCCTTGTATTAGAATATACATCATTTTCTCATTAACAGAGAAGAAGAAAACTAAAGAGGTTGTAACAGGAGATTTACAATCATCTGCCCTAACCAAAACAACAGAACTTACTGTACAACTTGTTCATCCAAGGAAAACCTCAAATACAGCCGTGTTTCCTCAGACATCCTATAAAACTGTAGTACTTGCGTACATACATGCATACAAACCGTCTGTAAGCCATCCCTAAGCTCCCCAAATCCCTTAGAGGTGCTGACTGCATGCTTGCAATCAAATGAAGCTAGGGCCAGCGGTTTCAAAATAACAGCAGAAAATGTAAACCAGCACTACAGAATTCAAGATGGAAAACCACAAGCATTTCTGTTTCATCAACTGCACTTCCAGAAGTGAAGAGGAAGACTGCCTCCACCAAAGGTGTTGTTCCTCAGAAATAAGAGGTCTAAGAAACAAACTATTCAAACTTCAGCAGGATCCAGATTCGAACCCGCATCCTACATAAGCTGACATATCAAACCACCACCAACCGAAAAGCTGCAGGTTTTTAATGTATGGAACGTTTGAAAAAAAAAAAAAAAAAAAAAAAAAACACACCTCACGCTAGGTTTCAGATATCGACAGAAAAATCTTTTGACAACAGGAGCGTTTTGCATTTAAGAGAGAAAAGAGAGCCTTTAAGGCTAAAGAAATGAGCATCCAGTCTCTGGATGTAGCACAAATTTCTGCCTAGCCACAAACAACTCACTCCTGCCCCTCCAAAGCCTCTGCTCTCCCCCCGCTAAAATGAAGGTACCTCCTTACCCGCCCCAGCAGCCATCAGAGCCTCACAAGACTCAAACATACAATAACCAAAAAAACCCACCATGTTTTTCCAATAATCTTCAGATCTGTTACAGGAATGTTTTGCTAGAGGAAATGCCTGAGCGAGTAGCCTTAGACAACTGTTTTACATTAAGGAGGAAGCACATTAATTTACTGCACGAGTACTACAGTGATGCACTTTTAGGAGGTGCAGTATTGTGGCCACAGTTGCCATTTTCAGCATCTGAGAAGAAACACAAAAGCTGCCAACACTAGGTTGCATAAGAGCTCTTTAAGCACATGGTTATTTACAAAAGCAGAGGTAATTATAATGCAGGAGGTGGATCCCAAACAAACAGACTTGACTAACGCTGTCAAAAAAACCCTCAGAGATCTACAATTACTATTACTTAATTGTAGGACAGCTGCATGAACAGCCTCCGTCGCTCGCTGTACTACCAATATATGGCCCAAAAAAAGTTGGGAAAAACATGCTGTTTCAAAATGCAAGCTGATGTCGGAAGCTACTTATAGAGGAGAACGCAGGGAAACGCCATTTCTCTCAACAGCTTACCTGATCTGGACTTAATGATGTCGCTGAACTCGCTGTGTCCCCCACCAGGTCCTTCCTCCTGGTCGGAGACACGGGCCATGCTCGTGGGGCTGGGGAATGCCACGGCTGCAGCCTAAATCCGTCGGGAGAGGTTTCCCATGGGGGGCCCCGGCTCAGCACCAGCACCTACAGGGCAGGACGGGCAGCAGAGAGGCACTGTAACTCCATGGGCTGCACCAGGGCTGACTCCGCGTGGGAGGCGCTGGCCGGGACCGGGGCTCGCTGGCCACGGCCACGCGTGACGGTGTGGTCGGCCAGCCACCCGCTGCGCCCCTGCCGAGGGGCACTTTATGAGATTTAAAAAGTGAGACAGCACAGAGGTGTGCCGCTGGCCAATTTAGTCACTAGCCACGAAAGCAAAGCTTCGGCCATTCTCGGGCGCCCCACGCCCACCCGTGCACCACAGAGGGGCAGGACACAGCCTGTGTCACCCCCGTCACCCAGCTGGCAGCAAAAGGGACATCCCCGCTTGAGGCGGGTAGCAAAGCGCGGGAGCCCCGCTCCCGCCGGGCGGCGAGGGGGCTACGGGCAGTCGCGCTCCTGCTGCCGGCCCGGGGGCCTGGGAGCCGCCTGTGGGAGAACCCACGAAGCCCCTCTCTCGGGACGGGGGGAGCCGAGCCCCGCGGGTCGGGGCCCCGCACACAGCCCCGGGCAGCTCCCCGCCCGGCCGCCCCGGCAGAGCCGCCGCCACCCCCGTTCCCCCGGCGGGGATTTTGACCCGGCGGGCGGCCGGGCGTGCCGGCACCTCCTCCCCGCGGGCTGCGCGGCTGCGGCGCCGCCGGCCCCCGGGCACCCCCCGCGGCGGGGCCGCCCCTCGCTCCTCTCCCCCGTCCCGGCACCCCCGCCCGCAGGTGCGCCCAGCCGCCGGCATAGCGCCCCCGCCCCCCTTTTACCGGCTCGGAGTTGGGGAACAAACTTTCCCCCCTCCACGCCCCTTCCCGCAGCCGCGGCGCCCGCTGGCCCCGCTCCCAGAGGTGCTGGAGCACCCGCCGACGGCAACCCACCACCACCGTCGCCACTCACCCCTCGGACACGGCGGCGGGAGGCGGTCCCGCTCCCCCCGCGGCCGGCTCCTCCCCGCGGCGCTGCGCTGGCGGACCCACAACTTTCTGTGCGAGCCGCTGCCGTCCCTCCTCCTCCTCCTCCGCCCCCTCCGCCCTTCCCGGCCCCGCACCGCGACTCCTCCCTCGGCCCCGGCGCCCCCTTTGTTAGCCGGGCCAGCCCCGCTGTTGCCGGCAGAGCCGCCCCGGCGGCGCGGCCCCTTCGCCAGGGGGCGGGAGGGGCGGGACCCGGCCGGGACAGGGCGGAGGGGGGCAGAGGAGGCGGGGCGGGACCAGGCCCCGCCCCCCGGAGGGCCCCGCCCGAGGCAGCGGCGGGTGCGGGGCTGACTCGCCCCCGCCACCCCCCCCCCCCAACTTCCCCGGGGCCTTCCCGCTGCGTGACAGAATTTGGGGGGCGTTTATGCGTTTTACAGGCTTGAGCAGCGGGGAACGGGCGTGTCGTCTCGGGGGGGTCGCCTGGCGGCCGAAAGTGGCGGGTGGTTTTCGGCTGGGCGGGAAAGCAACAGCACCGTGTCAGTAGAGATGTACGGCGCGGGACGCTGCCTCATTTTCTAGGTACCAACAGACATACACGTTAGTAAAGTATTTGGCTCACGCTGATTAATTTGTTGCCGCACATGCGATTTGGGAATGAAGGTGCTCGTATTTGCCCGGGCGGGTAATCCGTACTCACCTGCGCTGCCAGGCTGCCGAGCGCGTGCTCCCGCCTTTATCTCGGTAAGCCTTAGTCTGAGGTTTCCGCGATACCGGAGACACGCCGTAGCTGGGTAATTCCTCAGTGTTACCCGCCAGGCCTCGGCCCTCTGGCCCAAAACGTTTTCAAGGTTAGAGGCATTCCCAACTCCGAGCATCTCCCTGCCTTAATAACAAAACCCAACGCTGGCCAGCACTCTGCAGGAAAGCAGGTGCAGAGTTTATCAGCCAGAAGAAAAGAGGGAGCCCAGGCTTGGCGCCACATTCACTTTGCATCTCCAGGTGAACAGAAATCGGTAGCAATGACATGAGGAAGATTTGCTTCAAAAGTCTTTTTTCTTACCAGTTTACATCTCATGAGTTTACTAGTCACTACAATAATAAACAATGATTACGTGTATTTTAGCCTAAACTAACTTTGATATTTACCCATACTTTTACTATTTCCCCCGAGGAAAAAAAGAGATACCTCAAAGAAACAAAACAAGCTACTTGTAAATTATTATTACCATAATTCTACCTGCATTTAACATTTTTTCCTCAACCTTTGATCTGTGCAGTACGTGTGTAACAGGGACTGGGACTTACTGTTCTGCATCCCAGGAGGCAGGGCCTCGCAGATTGTGCAATATATTTTTGCACTTTGAAGAAGCCCTGGAGATGAAGATGCCTAGTTGTGATCGTGGAACAGATTTCCTAGGTGATTCAGTGCAAATTAGTTAAGTCATGCTTGATCTGCTTAATCCAAACCACAGCATGAAAATCGTTAATGGTTCTTACTTGTAAACAGAAAATAATAAAAGTGTCCAAAGATGACTGAAGTTGTGAATCTGTTGAGAACTGTGGATCATGGATTACAAACACTACAAAGCACCGATATCGGCGCCTGTCAGTGTCCAACTGTAGGGCAGTGTGGAGCAGTAGACTGGTTTTGTTGGGAAGGCGGGGTCTGTGTTTGTGCCTGTCTGTTTACGTTACAGTGATAAACGTGTACTACAAACACAACCTTTGTGGTTAGAGGAGCTCCACTTGTTCCTTCCCTTCTGCCTTGCTGCTCTCGACTGAACAGGCGGCTTCTCCGCCCCATCCCATGCGTTCCCTCTGCATGCTGGGTTTCCAATGCCCAGTGACGAAAAAACACCCAAATACTGGAAGCCCAGAACCCAGGCGTAAGCCAGCTGCTTTTCATAGCAGTCCTCCACAGACAGGATGAGAGACGCACCGACCCACGTAACCCAGTGCCCGCTCAAGAGTCAGCCCAGATGAAAATGGTCATTTCTCACTACCGGGTATCTTGCAGAGGTGCGGGGCCCAGTGATCCCAAAGCACCCCATTGCCTTGCCGAATGCAAGGGAACACTATGTGGCAGAAGGACCTTTCTTTCGCAGGCTGCACTGAGGGGATTAGTCATTTCACAGAGGTTACCCAAGACCGCTATCAGGTAACAATAACTTTGATCGCTAAAAGCTGCCGTCAAGCTGATAAGCGGGAGCAGAGAGCTGGTGTATCCTATTTCAAATCTCCGCGTGTAAGCCCAAGGTCCCGATTTTTATAATCTTGCTCTGAAAGCACCTACAAATTATTTCTCAAAAAGAAACACATTTCAGTTTAACCTGATAGCATTCCCTTTTTTCTCTTTTTTCCTCTTTTTCTTTTATTTTTCTGTTTTAGACAGAAGTAGCATCATTATCTTCTTTGAACTGCGGAGTGCCAGCACAAGGGTAATAGAATAACAAGACTGCACACTACCTCAGGGAAGCAGGAGAAATTTCTTCCCTGGTGTGTTTCAAACATGCCTCTCTCCAGAGCCATCCTCACTCAGCTGCTGATCAAAGCCTGAGTTTTCCGAGCTAGTTATTTAGACGGTAGGCTTCTCAATGCAAAGGCTGTAATTTTTATATCTGGGTCTTTAGGCACAAGTCCAACAGGGGGAAAAAAAACCCCACACCCCAATCTTTAATACTCTGTACACGCATATGCTTTAGGTCTCTCTAATTCCATACTCCCGTGACTGGTAGAATCAGAAAATAAGGACTAGCACAATTTTCAAGTCAAACAACAAAGTCTCCACCCAGTTGTATTTCTAAAACCTACATTCACCTACAAATGTCCTGGTTGCTGCAGACCATTGATATCACGTGGATTGTGTGGCACAGTTTACCTTTCTGTATGATGCAAAATAAATTAGGAAAAGAAAGGAAAAGTCCATGAATGCCTTAGATAATGTTAAGAAAAGAAAGACAAGGGGAATACAGAAAAAGCAATTGTGAAGAAATGGGCTGAGGAGATGTGGAGCCCTTGAACTTTGACCAAAGTAAATAAATATTTATTCCTTAGTGCAAGAAAACAATGCCATTGTGAGGCTCTGAGCTCATCTTACCTTGCCTCCTTGACTTTTCTTTGTTCTTAGCATTTCTATTTTTAGAATACACTCATAATTGATAGGATTAAGATTTAACTAGGAATTTCAGGTATCTCCTTACCCTGAGATTGACTGCTATAATAATGCGCGTGCCCATTCATCAGTGTTTTGTCATGATTTCAGAAAACCATTCCATATTCAGAAAGACATGAGATATCAAACGGATTGCTTTATGAGTACCTTTATTGTCCCTTTCTGCATTCCCCATCCTACTGTCACTCTCAGTTAACAGACTGGGCAGGCTGTTACTCAGCAGACTTTTTTTTTTTTTCCTGCAGGACTTGCATCTGAATTCAAATAAAAGCTCCTTGGTGCTTTGGTGCTGACGTGCTGGCACCTAGCAGTTAGTACAAGTCCCTTACAATTTTCATTATCTCTTATCCAAGGAGAAAAATATATAAAAAGACATATTAAGTGAACATTCCCTCCCTGTATGTTCCTCTTGTGAGGAAAATTAACAAGTTTTTCTAAAAGCTTGGGTCAGTTTTATCTACAATTCCTTTGACAGTACCTTTGAAAGTCTTTAGTACGCCGGGCAGACATAATTGCTTGTTACTTTTCCTTTTGTTTGCTGTCATCTAAGCGCTTTACAGTTATATTTGTTGTTCAACTAATTATCTGATACTAGAATATACAAGATCAGCCCTAGCACAATTTTTAAAGGTAGGAGAGCATTTTCTACCTTCAGCTCCTCAGTTTGGGATCCGATTTTAACATCGGATTGTATTTTTATTCCAAGCTCAGCCACCTTTGTGTGTGAGTTCCTTCCAAACTCCTCCGAGAATTAGAGCCATTTGTGGCAGGCACTGTAATGTATCTTAATAAATTGCAGACTGTTTTGCCACACAGAGTTAACCACATGTTAGGGGGCACCGGGAACAGGAAGCGAGAGGGACAGAGTGGGGGCAGAGCGCAGGAGGCAATCATGGCCACTACAGGAGGCCTGGGTGCAAGATGCCCTCCCAGCAAAATGCCTGTCACCTGCACTGCCACAGGCCCACCGGACTGTCTCTGTGTCACCAATCTATGTCCCCTTTCTGTTTAAGCTCAACAGAAAGCAGTGTGTTCCCCTCAGCATACTTCCATTTCTACAAGTTGGGATCTGTATCTTCAGTAGATTCTCCCCACTCTGTTTTTATCTCATTAGATTCGATATATCTATCGATCAGATCGGATTCAAGGGAATATTGTGTGGGTAAAACACACTGGAACCTTGTATCTTAGGTTTCAGCAATTTTTTATAGCTTCATTACAAAACCCCAGAAAATTGCACTGTATTAATAGAAATGCTGACATCCCTTTAGCTGCAGTGACATTAATTGAAGCTACCATAATTTATCATCGTTCTGAAGAATATAACCTCTAAAAGTACATTAAATAAGACTGCATTAATGAACAATTATAGTAATCAATTTACCCTCGCAACATAACTCTCTTAACTGCAGCAGAGGATTGGAAAAGAGAACCATCAACAACAAAAACGCTTGTGCAAGACAGGAACCTTTGGCCAACACCCTGAGGCAATCCTCCGCAAGGGCAGGTGTGAGTTATTAGTCAAAGTCACTCCTAACACAAGTTGTTTTCCATTTATTTATTTAACCTTTCTGTTTATTTCTTTCACTCCTGGCTATTTTTTTCAGTGACATTCCATTGGCGTTTGAATAGCCTATGCTATATATTGGCATAAGTTTGTTCAGCGGCTAGACATATAAATACCTAATGCTTGTACAATTATAGAATAAGTACACTTTTTCATTAAGTTTATCAGTTAGGGGATAGAATAGGAAACATGGTTCCTGTGTTAACACAACATAGAAACTTGTGTAACTTCCCTAATTTTATTAACTTGCTTCACTCTTTGCAGTAGGGAAAAAATAACACCTGCCATCATAGGAGCATTATTTATTGAATGAAACAGTATGATAGATGGACAAAGACAACTTGGAAACACTTTAAAAATGAAAGCACTCACCACTCTGCAGAAATAGTTATTGGTGGAAAGTATGGAAAGGGCGTTTCTATGTAAATCTGTATTTTAGGGGTAGGCAGTGGAAGAAGAAACAGTTCCTTCTTACCAAAGTTAAGAAGCAATTCCTTGCTACCTGTGAATCCTCCCAATATGGAATGAATACAAACCAACTTAAACACAAAAGAGGAATGAAACAAATAAATTTTTCATAAATGATCCTTATTTGTTACATTTGTTTGCATCACTTTAGATCGAATGATTAGGTACATGTCACCGCTTCTTTGCCATTTCCTCTTAAATGATCAACGTGGATGCTTTGTACTTGACCCCTCAAGAAGTTCCCTAACTAGAAGCAGAATTGAAGATTTTACATATGAGATTGCACAAGTGTAAATAAAATATCTCTCTGCTGGAAAACACCATTCAGTAACGTCTTTACTGGGACAATGGCACCCCCTGGGACACCAAAAGCACCAGGAAAAACCTGTGCTGTGGACAGCATGTCCCACATTCCCACCTACTAAACGCTTTCCACCCCATTAAACTCCCCCATAGGCTAGACTTGCCAGCCCGTGGCTTTTGCCCCCCCGAATCACACAGGGACACGGGCGGTTACCAAGACTGAGGCAAGAGCCAGGCTTGAAATGCTTCGGCATTGATCCCTCCAGCTGCAAAACAGCTGCAGTCCAGAAGCTGCGTGGCAGTGCTCTCACCACCCTGAGCAAACCCTCACACGTTCGCCTTCCCGACCACGGACGAGCAGCCTATGGCCAGAAGGCTGGACCAGATTCTGCCATACCTGCCTTTGGACCCTGTAGGAAGCCCCAGTCTTAATTAATTAACTCCGCATGGGCTTACAAGACTACCATTAGCCTTCTATTTCCAAAACGTGGAGTTTTTTTCATGTGCTGAAAGCCTAAATAACTTTTAATTACTTCTTTCCTTGAGATGACAAGGGTTTTGGCTTTTAACTAAAACAAATAAAGTTGCCATGATAACATTAGAGCTGAGCATCACAAATGTGTACATAAATTTTTAATTCTGAGCAAATGAATAGCCCTTTTCAGTCAACAGAATAAATTATATAACTGAAGTTTTATACCCACCAAAGACTTTAGTTATGAGTTTGTTTTGCAGTGGCTTGGTTTTCTGTGGCTACAGCTATAACATGTCAGGAGATGCTCTGCAAGCTGCAGCATCTGACAAAGCCTGTTTGTAGATCACCATGATGGCTAGGTAATCTCACTCTGTGCCGCTTCACATTTTCACGCTCACTTTATGAAAATTTGGCCTGAATGAGGTCACTTATCGCAAGGTACAGTCAAAGCTATTTCAGCTAATGGTTTAAATCCTCTTGACTGAAGCCTCTCATCCTCCTCCTGGAGTGGGCACCAGTGTGGCTGTCCCCAGTGAGGCGTGGGGCAGAGATCAGCCGCTTGCCCGGCCACCAAGCTCCCAGTGCGGCCGGCCAGCCGGCCATGTGCTGGCTGTGCTCCTTGCGAAATTTCCCCTGCGTGAGCAGGAAATCTTGGCCACCCCGTCAGGGCAGCCTTCTGTCTGCTTTGTGCAGCCAGGGCCAAGACTGAGGTCTGAACATAGTGAGTGCGGTGGGTTTCCCGGAGGGATGAGTACTCTTGAGTTATGTCGCTGGGAGTGTTTGAAAGGAGCGCATGGATGAGATTTCCAGAAGCGACGGGGCCCCACGCCTGGCACACTGGGGCTGCCGCCTGACTGCCACGGGAATTACGTGCCCGGTTCAAGGAAAAGCGTTTGGCTCCAAGTACGCAGTTCCTCAGGGAATGCAAAATTTTCTAAGAGACATTTGCTGGTTCCTTAAATTATTTTGCAGCTAGTTAAATAACTGCTGTGCTAGAAGCTCTGCAGGCAGTAATTATTGCTCCATTTTCTTCTATTAGGCAGTCCTGAACTGAGCCACGAAAATTGCTTTGAAATCGCAGCAGACAAAGAGGAAACTTTTGGACATCATTTACTTTGGGATGTTCCAAACCAAAGCTATCTTCCAAACCAAAAAAGAAGTCCAGCCCTGCCAAGTCCTTAATCACTGAAATGAAGAAAGAGACCACAAAACTGAATGAAAAGATGATTGAAACCATTCTCCTACTCTGAAAAAAGCCTTTTTTGGAGTTACTGTCAGAAGAAAATGAGGGAGCAACAGAACCCCTTAATACATCACTGATGTATCTAACTGGACGTGACTTGCAGAGGCCAAGCATTTGAAAGGGAGCAATGCTGGAGTTTGTCCTTGCTGGGAAAGAACTCGTACATGGACTTTGCGTTTCAGAAAATAAAGCCTTACTGTCATTTCCAGAGAAATTTCCAACCGTGTGAGAGCAAGAATCTTCTTAAGAGTATCCACTATACTGTGCCATTAGAACATAATTGTAACATAATATCTGAGCACTTATGCTTCAAGCACTTACGGACTCATCTTAAAAACATTTACCAGGTACAGGATGACAGTATTATTTATAGCACAGCAGCACCAAAGGGCTCGCTCAGTCAGGATCGGGTGCCTTTGAGCTCAACAGCATGTAAACACAGAGCAACAAAGTCCCTCACCCAGAGAGCTTGTGTCTGGCCCTGGACAAAAGGTATGTTTTACAACTCTGCAAATATCATCTGGCAAATGCTGTAACTACTGTTAAAAGGACCAATGTATATTTAACATACAAAACGTATCCAAGCTCTGGCAAATTCAGAGTTTTAATCTAGTCTGAAATACGATGCCGTGAACATGAAAAAAAGACAACAGTAAACCAAATTGTATGATTGGGAAAGCTAGCTGGGAATGAAACTTAATTTTAGCAAATCCTGTAAAACATTCGTTATGAAATATGAAATCATCTGTCCTTGCCCTGAAGTAGCAATCACCAGCTGGCAACATTTTGCCAGCATCAGACCAGAAATGGTCCTGACAAAGGATATGAAGAAGGGGAGTGCAATAGAAAACTGTTTTCAGCGAGCATAAGACGTGCTAGGGATGCAAAAGCTCACAGGAAAGTTTTGCTGAAGTTACTAAACACAAGAGCAAAGACCCAGCAGGACCTTCTCTTTCCCAGCAGAGACCCCCGCAGGCTCACCCTCCACCCCCCTCCCTTCTTCACTGTGTTTGTTTAAAGCATTTGTATGTATTAAACTCCCTCGGACACGTTCCTTGGGCTCTCTGGGTGGGATTCAATGAGCACGTAGACATGCTGTTTGAGGCAGGGACCTTACGACCCCAGGCACCCCTACATCCTCTGTGTGTTTCTGCCCCCGCAATGCGCCCGACCTCGCCTCTCAACCTGCCCGCAGCCAAGCTGGTGGCACTGGCCAGGACAGACACTTAAACTCCTGTTTAATCCATCACATTCGTTAACTTTTGCTTAACCGATCTTTAAATTCTTTCTTTTGTATCATGAAATGTCTCCTCCCTGGCATATGTGTGGTACTGATGGCCACACGGTACTTAGCAGTATTTGTTTCCTCGGGAACTGGGAGAGTTTACTTTTCCACAGAAAGATCTTTGCTATTTTGAGTGTGGAATGAGGTGCATGGCTGCTCCTGGAGGTACCACTCCAAAAAAGAGCGTAAAGCAAAACCTTGGATGTCTCCCAGATCCCCTCCCAAAGGGGTCGTCTTTGCCAAAATGGATCAGCGAAGCCTCAATTACACATTTGTAATACAACACAGAGAGAACTAATAGAACAGTAGGTCCCGAGATGTATGCTATGAGATGTCCACAGCCCACCACACTGACAAGTATCGAGGCAGATGTCCTGCAAGTGAGATTGCCTCCAGCTGTGTTTGTGGCAAGGTCTGCAGGGAGCAGGAACAGCTCTGACACGGCCAGCTGATACAGCTAGAAACCTGGACGAGCTCTGGGCACATGAGCATCTTATCACGTCCTAACGTTTTGCTGTTTCCTTGTGCTCCAATACCTCCCTCCATTTGTTATTTCTTGTCAGGTAAAAGCTTTGGGCTGTTTCAGTTCTGTGTTTCAGCAGTGCCCAGCACCTCCGCTGCCAAAGAATGTGACACCTACACTTACACCAAGAGTCATGAATAATACTACTGAGGATGTCCGTGTCTCTCTCACAACTGCAGGTCAGATAGCCTTTTTGTCCTGTATCTTCTTTATACCTCCTTGGACATAAATTGTAACTACAGTAGGTCAAAAATACAAACCAAACATTTAAAGATCATGATTCTTAACTTAGATGCCATTAGAATATTCTGCCCACCTCAAATAATAGATGATTCATTTGTGAAAACCGATTATTTATTTATAAAGAGGCAAAGTGCAAAGCTGTACCCGTATCTCAGAGCGAGAGTGTGAAACAAGCAGTGTGTTATGAAACCCTCCGCTGACACCCGCAGAAGATAAAGTACATGGCAGTGGGAGAAACACAACAGGCAGAATATCCCGAGCCTTAGAACAAAGCGGGTAAGGATTTCTTCGGACTCCTCCATTTCTGCCAGAAATAAACCACTTGAACAGCGCTTTTTAAAATAGCTGTTGGCCTCATTTGTAACATTATCAAATGCCACAAGTCTTCCAAAGGGCCTTCCTCTCTTTCCCCGCTCCACATCTTTTTCCCACGAAAGCCTAAGCCTGGATTTGTTTTTAGGAATAGCAACCAATAAACAGAGGCGCGGTAACACTAGCAACGGGAAAGCAATGTTACCAAATTCAAATATGAAAAATTAAGGAAAACAAAACCTCTTCAACAATGCCTGAGGAAGCCTACAAGTCCTAGGGCTGATCCACAAACCCTGTTAATCTGAGCATTACTTTTCACCTTGAGGATACACTTTCAAATTCCGCCAAAGCTGTCACTAATAATTAATGTAATATTAATTTTTGGGTGCTCTCCCCTATATACATTCAAGATTACACCACTCCAGCATGAAATTTTCCACTTTATTTGTGGAATATTTTCGTGGGTGGTGAAGTGATTCAGATGCTCTCTGCATTCTCCTTACGGGGCCTCCTCTCCAGACACTAACCATGCTCACTTGGTTTCAATGCTGAGCCCCGATTTTTCCCTGAGCTTCACTTGGTACAGTGAGAAGGGAACAACCAGGGAAAGCAGAGAGGATCCCTGATTCACGCCCCCCCGGCCCGGCCTGACAGCAGCAGAAGCCTCTCTGCATCCCTCACAGACAACAGGGACAGCAGGATAGCACCGGCCCATGCCCTGGCCTGGCTAGTTTTGACTCCAGCCCATCACTTAGAGTCTTTACCGGAGTTAGGCCTCTACTTTTTCTCCGTTAGCAGGAATTTTCCGTCAACTGTTTCAGCTGGAAACCATCCACCTTCCTGCACCAAGAGAGGCAGAAAGCGGTTAGGGAGAGTGAGCCCCAAACACTACGTAAGGCTTTACATTTGCCAGACGCCCTAGCAACTTTGTCATTCTCCCTCAGCTGGGGGTTACCGGGTCTCAGAGCCACCGGCAGAGCCAGCCACTCGCTCTCCCATCAGAGAGACAAACCAGCTGGAGAAGTTGTTCCTGTCGGCATCCATCGTTCTGCTGCCTAAGAAGTTTCCAGCCCTCACAGAATGGCACAAAGAGGCTTCTCACAGAGGTCCAGATTGCCTCCGGAGCCTGTCCCTTTTTTATTTACAGGAAAGCTCTTAGGTTTAGTCTGGGGAGGACCGCAAATTGCCAGGGGGCTTCCAGGGGAAGAATTCTGTCAAAGAACATATGTTGCAATGGAGCCTCAAAAGGATGCTTTCTAATTCATTTAATCTTCCCTGGAAATTAACTTCACAGCCCCAGCTCCTTTGACTGTGCAAAGACAATATTTGCCTTCTACGGCCTTTGTGATCCGCTTTGTTCCTGAACAGCTCAATTACTTTGGATTTGTAGAGCCAAAGACAAGACAACTTGCAGGGCCAAGCGGGTACCTAACCAGGCAGCTCTGTGATAGGGCTGAGCCAGAGGGCAGCTGCCAGCTGAGCAGACGCTTTCCTTTCTCACTTGCATGTTTCTACTGGGTCTGTTTCTCCAGCACTGCTGTTCCCCACTCCAAAGCAGAATGCTCAGCACTAAGGGGAGCAGTGGGAGAGTGATGCCCAGGGCAAAGAAAGTAAAAGCATTGCCCCTTTTGGCCACCAGTATACCTTCTCAAGCACAAAACTGCACCACAGAAGAAGCATGATGAGAATGAGAGCCCGAAGCAGATGGCTGAATCGATCCACACAACAAAACCAGTGGTGGTGACTTCAAACTGCTCTTGTCCTTGCATATTGTTTTCAGACACAGGAAAAGGATTTAGTAACATAGACATTGGTATCCAATTCCATTTAACCACCCAAAAGGAGGTGACGTATGGGCTGATGAGACACCTATAGGCACCCAAGGCATCTCAGGTGGCACCACAGGTCTACATTTAAGCAGCAGAATCCCACCCAAAGCTTCAGATACCAACCCAGAGCTGTCAAATACCTGGATTGCCCAGGACAGAGCAAAGCTCCCTTGCAAACAGGGGAAGGGCCATCACCTCCGTCCATCTGGTTGCTGCTATGTGTGAGGGGAGAGAAACAGCAATATTATCAGCTGATAACAAACTTGTATTTTTCTTACCTACCATGCACTGATTTCTCTCTAATTCTACAGAGAAGGCGGATACTTATTCTTTCTGTGAACTGGAACAGGCCTTCTCTCTCATTGCCCCATGTGTAGGTGATGAGGCCAGCTACCCACAGTAGTATTATCTGATCCTGCTTTTACAGATTTTCCACAGGAATATAAACGCACTTGGGGAGTCTTCCCCAAGAGGCGGAGATATCAAATGAATAAGGTAGAATAATAAGATAATAATATGAACCACATCTGGCACACATAAGGACAGCACTGTATTTATGCAAAACCAATAATGGAGTATTTGGGGCATGGAACATATAAAGGTATTCATAATAGTAATGTCAGCGGGATGGCCTAATGAGAGAAAAGGAGCAAGATTTGAAAAAACGTGAAATAGATTTTATTGGACTAACTGATACACTCCGGAAAGGTAGACAAGGTTTCAGGCACAAAAATTGAGGAAGAAGTTGCTTTCATGACAGAGCTACATCTGGTAAAAAACGCTAGCAGCAGCAGTATGGAAATGAGGGGGAAAAGCGGTACGGAAGAAATTATCCAAAGATTTTCATCAAATAAAAAAATCCTGCATTATCATGATGGGATAACTTGGGAAACCTCCAGAATTTTGCAATCCATGCACATGCATGATGAAATTGATACTTTTTTAAAACAGCCCTGCTACCATGCTAGGATGAATTGCTAGGACGGTTTCTAGTTTAGAATTACAGCGCAGCTGGAAAGAACCACAGCACTAAGAAGATTTCATTTTAGTGAAATTGCCATTAATGTTTCACCTAATGTAAGCCAATTTTCTCCTCCACTCAGGAAAATGTATCCTTTCATACTCTGTATTTTATCTGATTGCTCTATACCACCCGTTCAGAGCAAAACAGTGATGCATTTCTTTTGTGTAACAGACAGAACACCTCTCTTTGTTATAATTGTATGATCTTTGTTAAGAGTAATATAAAGGATGTTAAATACTAACTTGGTTGGAAGAAATACCTTTAAATCAGAGGGACAGTAGCATAGAGTTCCACTGCTTATCTCGTTGGTGGATCTGAAGTCACTCACGCTGAGGTTAGTTGGGTGGGACAGCATTACAAGTATTTAAGCCATGGGAACAGCATTCTTCATATAGCTGTTTGCAGCCAACACAGTGGGTGGGATTCCTGGAAGAAACTATCAAGTAGTGTTACCGTATGTTAAAAAAACTTCAGTTTAAAGCCCCAAAAGATATAACCACTGATAGCCTGAAGAACTGAAGCGCTCAGGAAGGAATTGTTTAAATGACAAACTCTTCACAGCAGCAGGCATCAAATGTTCATATAATCAGTACCAAAAAATAAGCGCAAAAGACTTTGTAACACGTAGAAAACAAAAATAAAGGTATGCTGACAAACGCAAACAACTACCATGCAAGGTAATTATACAAATTACACTCCGACTACCCCTTCCACAGAGATACCAGGATTTTACCATATTCCTCCCTACTTATCTTTAGAGATTGGACATGCATGGAATGCAAAATGTTTTTATCTAGAAGTGCCAAATCCCTTAAAATACCAGACCTTTGATCTCTCTGACCTGAAGTAACAGTAACAGAGCTTAAGAGACAACAGCTAAATCAGACATTAGTCATTAGCACACTGGCAGTAACAAATGTATAAATGTATTGCAGTTCTGAATGATTGAAAAAATTATGCAAGTGTGAGGCTTGGTTTGAGAGTGGAATCATACAGAATCAAGTTTTTTCGAAGACAGCAAATTAAATTCCTATTAAAAAAAAAAAACACGTGAGAAAGTTGTGTTTTATAGTACTTACATCAGTTACGAATTACGAAGTTAAAGTGCTGTGCATCTGTATTTAAAATGTCACTTTTGGATATGATTTAGTCTAATCTTTTAGATTTTCTTGAGAAAATTTCCTGCACATACAGTATTTGGCTCAGTTGGGAGTATATGCAAAACCAGCACTTGATGTTCACAGCTTTGGCACATGCGCTGAGGCATTGTCTGTGACAATGAGGCACCTGAGAAGTGGATACACGTGGGCGTCACATGCCGCGCCACCACCCTTTCTGCATGCGCTTGCTCCTGTGATTCCCAGTGCCACCTGCCTCAGACTGCAAGGAAGGCAAACCTCCTCTGTCGCTCTCTGCTTGGCAAGGTATTTCAGGATGACGGCAAGGGATGTGATGAAGAAACTGGAGGGGCTGGACATCAGAAAGGGTGGGATCAAATGAACCGCAACGCCCTCGATCTGAAGACAGAGAGGAGGGGCCTTAAGAGAGCAATCTTTAAGCTGCTGGTCATCTACCAGAAGCTACCAACACACAGTGAGTGAGGTGAATTTCAGTTCGATAAAAGAGAAGGAGGGCTACATGCCAGGAACAGACATTCCTCTGGGAAAACAGCAGATTTGAAAACCTGATAAAGCTATACGTAAGTGCAAACTGAGAGGGCTCACAGCCTGGGTGAACAAGAGGCAACATCCACAAGTCACAAGAGAAAACAGACAACTTCCCATAAATAGCTCCACTTTTAGTGGAGTCTGACCGGCCCGTTATAGCCCTCGGGCTGCTCTCTGGCTCTGCATAAGGCCATGCCTGAAGCTCTGCTCAATTCCCAGACTTTGTGACAATAGTCTTCATACACAGACACCTTCACACCCGCTGATGTGTGGCCATGCAACCCTAACTCACAGGCGATGATGCCAGTATCACCTTGCCATGCTCTGCTCCCTCCTCCCATGAAGTAACTAAAAAACATAAACTGTTCAGTAAGGCTGGAAGCTTGACAGTGCTCTCCGCCCATGACCAGACCCTGCCTGCCCTCCCCGACAGCTTTCTGGGGCTGTCCAGACTGACCATGAAACTGCTGGACTGTCCGAAGCTCCTTTAAACTCCCGTGCCGTCTGCTTCCTGCATCCGAGAAGGTCCACCAGCCAGCAGCCGGGTGGCCTCTGGGCAAAAAATAAAGGGTAGATCAACATGAGAATAATGAATGCAAGCCATGCCAATGAAAACACTGTTTAAATGGGTGAATTCTCCCACTGACTTTAGTGAGAGCAGGATCATACAAAAAAAATGAGGAACTGATATAAAGCACACTACGATTTTAGTCATATCTCTCCCACCAGCCTGCCTGGAAAGCTCTCCCCAGACTTGTCAGCTAAACCATGGTGGTTGTTTCCTGCTGCAAACCCCTGACAGAAATACACTTCTGCCACCTAACAGAGAAACAGGGGCATGATTAAGCAATCGAATCATACAGAGGTGTAACTCCTAAAGCATGCACTCACATCACCCAGCCTGTCCGTCCCTGCGCAGCTCTGCCCCCTTTCTTAGATAGGAATTGGTTGTACCTGTGGAGAAGGCAGCACTGCTGACTGTAAGCCACTTCATTCCTTTCAAAAGCTGTCTCCGCACCTACAGACTAAATCTGGGGTTTAGTACAAGGTATCAAAAAGGATACATCAATCCTTTGACACACAAAGAAAGCAACAGGGAAGAGAAGGATCCCCTCTCACAAGTGGTGCAGGACATGGACTTGTTTGCCCACTCACAGCCTGACCTCTCCCACCCTTGGCCAGCCTGTGCCCATCTCCACTTACCCAGGAGGGCAGCGGTGGGCCCTGCCCTTGCCAGGGGCTGAGCATCACTTGCCCACCCACATGCTGCTTCCCTGGTGTGCTGGGCTCTGCTACAGCCGGAGACTTCCATTAGGCTTTCAGAGAGCAGCTCGTATTTCAGGGCTCCTAACCCTGCATGCAGGTAGCATGACACCACCCCCGCTTCCAACCAACCTGTTTTCCCCAACCACCATTTTTTTTGCCATTTTTCCCCCCACTGTGCTCAAGGGACTAAACTCCCTGCTGCAATTCCTAGGTGTGTATACAGCATGGTACAAGAGGAGGTGGAAAGAGCTGTGATGCCACTGTGAAAGACCCAGTCCAGGACCAGTGGCTTGCACAGGTACCCCACAGCTCTCATAGCCCGCTGGGGCCACCACAGGCCCTACCACCCCAGGAAGGTGTCCTGGCTGTGCGGCACCAGGCTCCGGCAGGAGTGCTGGTTTGCTGCCCCTACACAGCCATCTCCCTAAAAAAATCCCATCATAGCTGACCGGGAGGCCGGGTACAGGCCAGCCTCTTTTCCGGGCTCATTTTGATTTGCAATAGCCACTTACAAAATGGACACTGCCACTTCGCAAAACACATAAGAAAGAACCAACATGGAACACTATTTCACTCCTAAAGGAGTTAATCATAAATAAAAGAAGTCATCAAATTAAATCCACAGTCCATCTGAATAACTGAGGAATACGTTTCTGTCGTGGCTAGATTTAAGGTCAGGCATTTCCCTACACAGCGTCTGTTTAGGCGGTATGATTATGCTTGATGAGAAGCACTCCTTTTAGAGAGTTTTTCTGTTACTGGTAAAATTCATCTTTGGATGGTTCTCTTTCAAATCCATTTAATAATATTTGTCCTGGAAATAAACAAGGTATTCCCCAAACATTGGTACTAGAATTTGTTATCCTTGAATCTTTCTTCAAATAAAGGCTCAAATATAGAATGCAGCAGTCACCTGATACATGTTTTTGTAAAACAGAATAAAAAGGATCCAACTGTTTTTCCAAAAGAAATCATCCAGTTCCACCTTGTTAATGAAAACTGGGCCTTTATTTTCCAAACAGTCAAGAGTTAGTAGTTGTATTTAATTTATCCCTTAGATAAAGTTATGGCCAGGCTAGTTTTTACAGCTCTACTGTTCCCCAAAGAATACTTTGTGATTTAGACGATTTGGTGGCATGGCACAAGGGCTTTCTAAAGAGTTTACAACCTGTATCTCTTCTTCTGCAGAGGCTAACTGCTTATGCATAATTTCATTTTATCCATATGGATTTATGTCCCTTCTCATCACATAATATTAGGATGCCTCTCAAAACATTCCTGTGAGATAGGAAAAATACTGCAGTCCTGCCCTTGTACCAGAAACCCTGCAGTATCCTGTACTCTTTATGGGCCTAACGGAATTTTTGCCTGAACTGCTTGTATTTTCATTTTGTGCTGGTTTGAAGACCAAAAGGGAGGTGACACCGAGGCACAGTAATTTTAAGTGTATAACTATTGTGCAGATGCTACAACTTTAATTACACAAACATGCTTCTGTGCCTGTCCAAAACTTCAGTGATAAACAATCTGCTTACACAGTGGCAGCAACAGGAACAGGATCCACAAATTTATGTCCGTAAACACTGGCTGCAGCAACAGAGCTAATTGGGTATCTCCTCAGAAGTGCATCCCATATGGATAACTTGCTAAGGGAAGTCAGCTACCTTGTTAAGAATTAATTAAGTTATATTGTTTTACATGGATTTTCATGCAGATGAAACACAAGTCTTCAAACTGCTTTCTCCGACTCCTTTATTTTTACCTGAACATATATAATGAGTTAAAAAAGATGAAAAAACCACAGTTATTTTTTTTATAGCTCAATTTTTACAATTGTGAAAGTAATGACCTAGAGACCAGAGCAGGTCACTATAAATGAGTAGTCGCTGTAAAAATACAGAGGCGGTCAGGGATGGCAATTCAGAAAGATGGTACCTGACGTACTGGTTAACAGATAAATAGCAGCTGGCAACTTCTCGGTCAGTTCCAACGTCTCCCTCCAGAGACACCATCTCTGAGGTTTTGCCTGCGAAGGAAGCGGAACTGCTTTAATTACGCCAGAATATATTTATTACCTGGGAAGCAGTCACGCCAAGACTGTTAATAACAAACAGTACATAAAAGGAAACAACGTAGGATGCAAAGTACATACATCCGCGTTTGACAGTTAAGATTACCTCGGTGTAAAAACAGCATTCTGACATAGTTAACACTACAACCTAGGCCCATTCCTGGCTATGGAGACAAGTCCGTTAAGGAATTCCAGGTGAATATGAGGCATTGTCTCTAACGGAATCATAGACGCTCCTTTTGGGGCTGTGGGTACCATCATGCAGCTTAAGATCTCCTGATACATTCTCTGCAGAGACCAACCTAAACCAGGAGCTCTCTGAAATTCTACTTAAACCTCTCTTTGAGACAACTTACCAAGAAAAGCAACAGAAACATGTATAGGAAAAGAATCTCTAACCACAACAACTTTTGGTTTCAGAGCATTTTAATGATGGTTCTGAGATGCCCAATCCCACCCCATTCTCATCTCATATTTCATAACCCTCTCAAGTTTGTTAATATTTCAGCCGGATACAGTCACCCTACCTTCTTTGCCATACAGGTCCTTTTTTCTTGTGTTGATGGCTGAGCTCTCTCCCTAATCAATTCATACAGAGCAGAAACCTTAGCTTACCCATGATGTCTCTCTGCACTGTCTATTGGGAGGCATTAACTGCTTTCTCCTCTTAAAAGAAATTTGACTCATGCATTCATACCCTACACAATAATTTTTTGTAGAAAAATATTTTGTTCAGAGGGGCTGGGCAGGCAGAGACATCACAAAAACTGGATCCAGTTTCTTTCAGTTTTTCTTCCTATACTGATGTGTCAAATAACTTTTGGGGCAGGTCACCTGAATGAATGCAGTTCAACAGGTTGGGCATGTCTCAGTCTGTTTTCAGTCACAGAACACTATAGGATTTGTTAAACTGGCATAGATATAACCTGTGCTGTCATAGTGCTATCAAAATACAGATTGTGGAAACCACAAGCTAGCTATTAAGCTAGCTACATAAATATTAAAACTAGTTTCAGCCAAGAAATAAGCTATTCTCACAACAGAGCAAAGCATCCTGCAAAACAATAAAAACCAACTCAAAATATTACAATAAAAGATAGAAGTCACAGTAATTAAATAAATTTCTGTTCTGAATATAGTAACAAAAGGATCTGGAAAGCATTACATAAATGGGATTTCTGAACTACGTTGACTCCTTCCAATTCCTCATTCAGAGGCAGTCTCTGGATCTAGGACAAGGACTAATTAGCCACGGCCAGTAAGCAAAGATTGTTCAGGAAGTTACTAACACCTATGTAAACACAGGAATAAAAATTTTTACCTGTAGTTATTGGGTTGCCAGACAATAGCACTGGATGAAGGTGAGCACTATCAGTTGCATTATCTTCCCTCAACTCAACAGACAGATGTCATTTGTTAACACTATAGCTCCCAGATCATTTTAAAGGAAAACTCAGATCAAATTACAGCAGTCTAACCTGTAGATCATGAACTTTAATTGTGATACCGGAACAGTCTTCCAATGAGTAACACTCTAACAGGACTCTGGCTTTCAATAAGCTAAGGCCAGACACAGGTGCTCACTTCTTACAGGAAACTAATTGTACATATTTCTAAATCAAATATTGCACTCCTTGGTCTTTATTTGGATAAAAAAAATTTGAAAAATCGCTTTCAGTATCTAAAATGAAGCACCTGCTTAGATCTTTGCAGGGGTTTTATCCTTCTCCCAATATAACTCTTGTTAAAACACGCATGGCAGCAAACCCATGTATCCAGTGGGTGTCCCTGTGTGTGTTGTGGCATTTGTAGTTCCTTCATTTTATCTTGGGATGTTTAGGAAGAAAAATCTAAGCACAGAGAAAATATGAAATCATTTAAGATTTCCAAGCAGACAGATCTATAAGTCTGAGATAAGCTTAAACATAATAAAACGCCTTAAACACAAGAGAACACTTATTTTTAAGACATTAGAAAAAACTTTTTTTACTGTGAAAGTGGTCAAACACTGACATGGGCCGCTCAGAGAATCGTGGAGTCTTCATCCTTGGAGTTATTCAAAATCCGACTGCTCAAGATGACCCTCCTCTGAGCTGGGGGGTGGACCAGATGATCTCCAGAGGGGCCTTCCAGTCTCTGCAATTCTGTGATAAATAAAACCAGTCAGTGGATCTGTATTGTCTATGTTAAGGAGCCCAAAACACGTAAGAAATTGTCTCTAATTCCTCATTTCTTCACAGAAAAGTTCTTGTAGTGAGATAATCTCAAAGATTAATTTTAGATCCAAGTAACAGGAAACTAATTGGTTTGTTTATTACATACTCCTAGACAATCAAAGACTGAGGGATGCAAGAGGGAAGCAGTGGGAATGTGCAGTACACCCAGGGCAGGGGAAAGACTGTGCCTCTGTCTCTTTCAGCAGAAGCTAACTGCTAGACCAGCTGGATCTGTTTCTTGGTATGCACATAAAAAGCAAAAGGTGGGAGTGTGACAGAAAATAGCAAGAGAGATAGAAGACAGGACAAGTGAAACTAAAATACATATGCACGTCAATCATTAAAACATGGATTAGCTGCAAACAGAACTCATTAATGCAGTCCATACTTCCCACCACTGATTCCACTTTCCTATGAGAAAGTTTGCAACACATGATGAAATAGCAAGAGACAGGTGTCACAAATCCACCAAGTCACATGGTCAGGGAGTGATCTCTTGCCAAGAATTGGCTGAACCACTTCAGCAAACACTTAAAAATGAGGCAGATGAGGTCTGGAGGAAAGATCCTGTAGCACTTCCAAGCCAGAAAGAACGTCACAGTTGGGCAGATGGTGAAGGAGAAGCAGCAATCAAGGCATGAAGGAATCTGGAAAGCACATTCTTCTCCTAAAATCATTAGAGAAAGGAAGGCATTTTTGTAATTGCACATTTAAGAGCACCATCTCCAGGAAAGTGTGCGCATTTTCTATGGCCTTCAAACAAAAGCTCCTCCCGCACAGGCAGAAAAAAACCCAATTCATTCATATAAATTTAATGCAAGCAAAAAAAATCCCAGAAAAATGCGTGTTAGCATGCTTTAAGCCCATGCCCTTAGATGCCAGAGATCTTAGCTGCAACGTTCCGCATCATGCTGCCTTCATTTTAGGGCATTCAGTGCCCCTCATTTAGGAGGTGCTGTGGTGAACCTTGCTGCTGTAGTGTAATTATGACTTGTCTGCTCTGTCCTTCTTCCAGAGGCTGCTGCCACCACAGCAAAGCCAGCACAAGGGAAAATGTTCCCAAACTGGAGGTGATCTAGTGCACAGACCAGTCTTTTAACACTTTCAGAAACATCCTTCAGTAATAATGCTGTGCTGATGTGAAGTGTTACCACCTGCGCGTATTCCTCCTGATGAGAAGAACTGGCAAAAGGGAACGTGTGCCCACAGCCCTTCACTCCAGTGCAAAACTACTGCCCTTTTCTCTGCCAGTGAAGGTGGCTTTGAGCTAAAATGCCAGAGACTAACTGGAGCAGCTGAAGGGTGGGCACCTGCTCTCTTCTGATGGCTATCTTAGGCCATCCTAGCTCTGGGAGAGCAACACTCAGGGTAATACTGGGGGTGATGATGCTTTAAGTGACCACAGCAAGACTTGCAGGGCTCATCTGTCAGTTATAAGAGTAAACCTACCTCCATCAGCACTTTAAGTGAATTGCAGGGCTTTGCACTGCAGTACGTGTTGTGCAGACTCTTGTTCTGTTCTATCAACGCTGCAGTCAGGGCAACCGAGCTCCCTGTACTACCACAGTCTGACTCCCCAGAGCTTGCTGCTTGGATTGAACTAACCTATCAGAAAATCTCTTCTTTTTTGTCATCAAAACCAAGAAAAATAGTTAAGCAATAAAATGTTGCAAGGATCTGTTTGGGAATGTGTGTTGTAATGCCCTGGAGAAGGAGGCAGAATTAGCTAACATCACTAATGACACTTGGTTGCTGTGGCTATCGAATCCAATAGAAACGACTGTAAGAAACTGCAGGTAACATCAGACGCAGTCAGCAGATTAACAGCCCAGAAACTGCTGAAAATGAACCTGTATAAAGACACATGTATAAACATTGACACAATTGTCTATATTATTATTGCATGCTCTAGTGGCAGAGATTGTAGGTTGTTTGGTTGGACTCAATGACCTCAAAGGTCCTTTCCAACCATGAAGATTCTACGATTCTATGATTATACTGTGGTAATCTTTGAACAAGTGTCCTGAGAATGACAAGAATCCACAAAATAGAGTCTACCTCTCTTTTTATACCACACAGACCCCAAAACTAGAACAATTCAAGAATTACCAAGTACTTTGCATGCAGTTACTCCCACTAATGTAAGAGACTGATCTTACTTTACAGACTTTAAATTAGTCTGTAGTAAGAATCAGAGGGATTACTGATCATCCTACACTCAGCATGATGCAATAGACCAAGAACTTCAGTCTTTTTACACCTTTTTCCTCAATGTGAGATACTGGTCACTGGGCATGATAAGAAAATGGTTTAACTGAAGTAACAAATTATATGCTTCCATCACATGCTAAAATATAACTGAAAAAAGCTGCTGAAAGTTTTTAAAAAGGATTAAACTATACTGAAATATCACCTCAATAATATTTCACCAATAGGTTGCCTTCTAATTGATTTATGTTTATGCCTTCTGTTATACGCCTTCTGTTTATGAAGTAAGACATAATTTTGAGTTGAACTATGGCTTGCTGTTTTTCTATAAGACTCCCTCCTTGTTCAGCACATATCATGAGGTGCTTGCTGGCTAACCAGTTGTTCAAAACTTAGCAAGGTCTTCACAGCTCAAAGTGTGTCTCTGTACCTTATTTATTTCATGTTATTTTCCGAATTCATTGATATTCTACTCATGGGCTTCTCTAACGCAACAAGATTACCTAAGTGTCTATCTGAATTCTTCACGAATAAGAATGAATTTACTTCATAGCAGCCCATTTTGCAGATGGTGTATTTCTATTACCTCTATTTTACACAATGGGAAATTGAGGTATGGAAAGATTAATGTCAGATATCTCTACTAACTTTGACATATAATAGGAAATTTTTCAGAGACTGCTTAAAATACAGGCGACATATTGATTTCACCTGTGTTTGCAAAAGTTCTGCATTTCTGCAAATCAGACCGAGGTTCTCAAGATGGATACCACAAAAAAAGGAACATGAAAATGAGTGATTGCTTATGAAAAATCTATTTTAACTGTCTCCTCATCAAGACAGGAAATGCAGTAGCAAAAGAAACACCCCTGGTTCATCAGGGTAGCATTCAACTGTCTGCATACGAAGCTCTTTTTTTATTCCGGTTTCTAGCATTAGTCACTATACTTTTTCCAATTTCTTCAACAAATGAGGCAATGATCCTACAGATAATGACCTTTTTAGAAAAACAACTCATCCACTGAATGGAGTCCAATGGAAAACAATATTGTTTGAACTGAAGGCCAAGAGTATATATATGAAGAGTATAACGAGTGCATGTAAGAATGTCAAATTGCAAAGGCAACCACCAATAATTCATGAGGGTTTAACAAGGAAGCTATTAAAACCAAAGAAAAATACCTGCTTGATAAAATAAAAATCTTAAATCAAAATCATGGTCACCTTCAGAGCTGAAACACATTACACCACCCTGCCACTTCACTTAAATAGAAACCAATAACTCCAGCAGATTATCCCTTTCTTTATGGAGAAGTGTAGGGAGGGGTTTGGACGTACTTGTTTGCCAGCAGATTCTATGGATATGTCTTGAGAGCAGGAAAAATTCAAGAATCTTCTGTTCCATTCCAGATCCGCACGTATTCTGGCACAAGCCACTATAAAAATCAGGGAACACAGTTTCACCAAAGAACCAAAGGAAGTTCTCTGCAAAAGAAATCTCTTAAGGAAAGGGCTATGCCTGCAACAGACGCCTTTCTGATCAAGAACTCCCATTTTCTATATCGCTTTATCACAAAAACTTTTTTTGGTCAGGGATTACCGTTCTTATAAAACTGTATTTTTACTTTTCTTTTTGCTTTCTCACAATGCTGTGTAGCTGCCACTAATTGATCCTGTAACTGACATAGCTGGGACCAACTTTTCATCAAGATCAGCACTGAATCCACAAAAATCTACGTGAGCATTTATTTTATGTACAAACATGCTCGTTAAGAAGCACATACACAGAATTACGCAATTTGTATGCAAAGATGTGGGTTTTCCAAGGGCTGCATTTTTCCATTACAACATTACAGGTAAAACATACATTTAAACATGCACCCATTTTTACTAATTTGTACCTTAATGAATAATAGTAATGAACATTTAGTTAATAAAACATTTGAACCTGGCAGTACTGCTTTTTAATGAACAGTTCTAGAAAGTGCGGCATGTTTTGCATTTACAATTTAACTGTGGGAACAGTCAAAAAAGACAACATACATACTTGCATTTCCTAAAAATTCATCACCAGACCACACTTTTCTCCATAACTCCCTCTTGACTATCAGATTTCTGTGTTTATACCTTGTCCACATTTTTGATACCAGATCATCTTATGTAGCATGTAATAAAATATCCTGTCTGAAATATTTCACCTTCTATTTTATATTGCACTGACGGTCCGTGAGTTTTTGTCTCTCTCTTGAGAGTTTATCCTTTATTTGGTCTCTGTATCATCACAGCATATATTTGGACTGAAAGTTCAGAATAATTTTTCAGCTCTAATTACCGGGAACAGGGTGGCTAAAACCAACTATATTTACTTGTATTATAATTAGACCAAGATGCTCAGGCAAACACTAGTATTTTAAAATGTGTCAGTCTGCACTTGATTTGTACTTCCTGCACTTTCAACATGCTAGAACACAATGACACTACCCTGTCAAAAAACAAAACCAACCCAAACAACAAAACCATGCTATAGCAAATTAAACATTGCAACATGTGAAACAACTGCTACATCTGTCCTGCTAATTAAAACAAAAAGCTGGGAGGTTAGTCTGAAAATCCTGCTCGCTCATTACACTTAACTTTTAGCTGAATCCTCGGGATAGTTTAGGGTACCGCCAGCACCAGGGACCATTGCCCCAGAAGCGGGGTTTGCCTTCCCTCCACTGTCTGGGGTCGGCCAGGGACGCCTCAGCAGGCTCGACACCAGGAGATACCCTTTAACACCCTCATCCCGAACCGTATTGCGCATGGTACTTACCCTCACTTTCACGTTTGTCATGGTTTAAACCCAGCTGGCAGCTACAACCTTGCTCACCCCACCTAGTTCGTATGGGGGAGAGAATCAGAAGAGTAAAAGTGAGAAGAAACTCATGAGTTGAGATAAACACAGTTTAATAGGTAGAGCAAAAGCCACGCATACAAGCCGAGCAAAACAAAGAATTAATTCCTGCTTCCCATTGGCAGGCAGGTGTTCAGCCATCTCCAAGAAAGCAGGGCTCCATCACGCCTAATGGTTACTTGGGAAGACAAAACACCGTAATTCCTAATTTCCCTCCCTTCCTTCTTCTTCCCCCAGCTTTATATGCTGAGCATGATGTCACGTGGCATGGAATATCCCCTTGGTCAGTTGGGTCAGCTGTCCCAGCTGCGTCCCCTCGCATACTCGCTGGTGGGGTGGTGTGGGAAGCAGAAAAGGCTTTGAGAGCTTAGCAACAACTAAAAACACCAGCATGCTATCAAAACTATTTCTCATCCCAAATCTGAAACATCGCACTACACCAGCTGCTAGTACAAAAGTTAACTCCAACCCAACTGAAACCATGATGACATTGTAAAAGCCCTGTGACAGGTTGTCATACAGCGTTCAAAGTATTCAAAGTGCTTGGAACTGGGAAGGAAAAAAAAAAATAAAAAAAAATAAAGTGACACAAAACCCAGCTAAATTACACTTTGGAGCAATAAAGTCGCCACCCGGGGTGGATGAAGCTGGAGGCCATACCCCCACCCAGTGCCACAGGCCCCCAGCGCCGTGCCCCGACGGCACCCTACCAAAGGCGACAGCTTTGCCTCCAGAGGAGGATTCGCGATATGGTTTTTAGGGATGCTTTACCGGGCGCGGTTCCCTCTTCAGACCTGTCCGAGGAGAACCGGCGCGAAGCACAGACAGGGAAACGCGCGGGGCGGCACCTCGTCGGGCTGACACCGGCGGCCACGGGGTGCAGGCCCCAGCCCGGCCGCGCTGGCCACACGCCCGGGGCCTTCGCCAGGCAGCAGGGCCGGCAGGGCACCGTGCCCTCTGCCCCGGGGACGCCGGTCACCCCCTGCCCTCGGCCCCGCCACGCCGCCGGCGACAACACTGGCGGCCCTGGATGTGGCACCCACGGCGGCCACCGAGGCCCAGGCCCGAGCGGCCTGCGGAAGACACGCAGATTTTTTTAAATTTTATCTCTCTCTCTATATATATATGTATATTTATCTATATATATATATTTAAATACTCTTCAAAATTAAGTTGCGAAACCAACTTTAGGCTAAAAGTTCTGGTGTTTAAGGTAGCGCCCGGCGGCCCGATGGGGCGGGGCGGCCCGTCCCGCCGCAGCTGGAGCCGGCTGAGGCCGCCAAGCGCCGGGAGACCCGGGCGGCCGCCCCGACGGCGGGGTGCCGCTCCCCGCCCCTCGCCGCCTCCCGCTGGCTGCCTGCGGCCGCGTCTCTGCCGGGCACGGCGCCCTCCCCGCCATGGAGCTCCGGGGAAAAAAAAAATAGAAATAACCCGAAAAACATTACTTACCAGGAGTGGGGTTCGAACCCACGCGGACATACGTCCATTGGATCTTAAGTCCAACGCCTTAACCACTCGGCCATCCTGGTCCAGATACAGGGACGGCTCCCAGCCGCTCCTACATATGAGGCCGCGCTCGCGACCCTCCGGCCGGCGCCAAGCGCCCCCCGCACGCCCCCACCTCCCCAATTCCCCCCTCCCGCCCCGCTCTCTCCCGCCTTTTTTTCCAGCGCAGGAGGGCGCAGAGCGGCGCGCGCGGGCGGCCCCTCTCGGCGGCAGCGGGAGGCGGGCGGGCAGGGCCCGGCCTGGCGGGGAGCCCTGCCCCGGCCTGGGCCCCGCGCCCCTCGCCCTCCCCGAGCCGAGCGGCAGCCCTTCCCCGCAGGCCTGCCTCTGGCGGGCGCCGGAGCGGAAGGGGGAAAGGGGGGGGGGGGGGGGGGGGGAGGAGGTGCGCGGGGACGGCGCGGACCCGCCCCTGAGGGGAGAAGGGGGGCGGCGGGGGAGCGCTGGGCCAGGCCGCGGGCTGCCGGCTGTGCCCCCCCCGCGGCCTCAGCAGGTCAGATGAGTTGCGGGCTCAGGGGCTGGGGGGGGAAGCCGGGGAGGGCGGCAGTGGGGACGTGTTTCGTCGGGGCAATGGGAGAGGTGCGGAGAGGTGACGGCGGCGAGGCTCGGGGCACCAAAAAGGGAAAAGAGCTCCGCTTCCACACACACCCCCACACCCCCCCGGGCGGTGCTGCCTGGTGAAATACCGACTGGCAGGTGCTGTTGGGAAAACCGTTGTTATGTACTGACATTTCACTTCTTCCTGCCCAGTTGTTACCTGGAATGTATCTTCCCTTGCTAATAGAAGGGAAAAGAAACCAAGCAAAGTCTTACTGGGCTTTAATTAGGAGAAGAATACTGCAGAGGAAAGATTTCTTGCCAATCACCGCTGCCTGCCCAGTCTACGGAAGCACCTGTTGCAATATCCCCAGTTAGTTCCTGCACCGGAACCTCCCTTGTTGTCGCCTGTCCGGAGGGGAAAGGAAAAGTGTCCCATCGCCAGCCTTCACCCCTCCAGCTCCCGCTCCCTTTGCTGCCCATTTTCCAGAGGAGAAAATGGAGATCCTCCATTGCACCAAACCTTGCCACCATTGAGCCTGCCGCCGAGGGATGAGAGACGAGTGCTCGGTGGGGCACAGGCCAGGGATGCTGGGTGGAGTCAGCCTCCAGCAAACTGGGGGCGGCACACAGAGGCCGTCTGCTTCCCCATACGCAGAGCAGGAGCACGTCCTGCTTGGTTGTTAGACACCCTGGTTGTAGATGGCCTCTGTAAGGGGTCTGGGCCTCGAGTTTGCAGGTGCAGGTGGTGCCCTAACCTCTTCAGCTCTTAGTGCTCAGAGACCCCCAGTACACGAGGTGTGGTTGTGAAGGAAAATGCTTCTCACATACAATCAAAGTGAATTGTTAAAATTTTACATACATGAAGAACAGATGTGAAACTCACACTTTCTTTTTCCTTATTTTCATTCACACGCTGGAGCCCATGAATGCAAGAACAGCTCTTTGACTGGAACTTGCCACGCTGTATCATTTGCTTGAAATGGGCATCGTGCCATAGCTAGCATTGCTGCCTGTTCAGTAGGGCTGTGCCTTTCAGCAAAGTACTGAGTAGAGAAATATCATCAGGTTATCTTATTCTCTATTTACGTCTAGCATTATTCTGAGAAATATCATAAAATGTTACTTTTTCCTGTTAAGAGTTTGTGCCCTAACAAACGTATGTGCTGTACGGTAAGGTGCAACTGTGGAGTAGTCTTCCACTGGCTGTTACTGGTTTCGGCTCAACTATTACGAAGACGCTATCTAATATGCTAGAAATGTGGAAGAAGATAGATCTGCTATTGCCTTCTCACATATTAGAGGAACAAATACATGGCTGCATGTGAAAATCACATTGTATCAGCAATAGACTAACTGTAATCACCACATACAGTATCTATTAAATGATACTGTTTCCTGCCTTCATCATATCTGTGATACTTCCCTAGAGATGGAAACAGAATCATGTGTAGCTCTTTCCTTTTTCAAATCAATTCCAAATATCTCCCATGGTTCAAAAATCTAGAGAACCCATTTTGTTTTAGAGAAATTATAAAATACAACTTGGGCTGTGCATTCAAAACATCCTTAATGTAGGTTAGTTAGAAGAGCAGCAGTTCAGCCTCCAGAAAAAAAAAGATAGCTGGGTCTTAAACTACGAGCTATACCTTTACTTTGAGAAGTTTCTCCCAAGACATGTGCCACCGAGATGCCTGCTCAATTGTGTCCGTAATCTGGGTCCCTCACTTTGAGGTCGCAATTGTTCCACTGCTATTTCTCTAAAATGAAACCCATGTTTAAAAAAAAAAAAATCCCGTAAGATGCAATGGAGACTCATACACATATGAAGGAAGTTCACTGTTACATACCAAACATCGTATTTTGTAAGAGGAGATTTTTTTGCTCTTTTATATTTATGCAATGCCCTGTTACATTTTTAGAAAGAGCAAGGTGTGCCTGGTTGCCAGTTCTCCTTTCTCCTCCTCAGAAAGGGCTGAGATTCGGGGAGGGGTGGGGGGAACGGTCATGGAGCTTCTGCTGCTTTCGGTAGGGAACAAAACCAACATAACAGCAACCCTAAAAGCTAAAGCAGCCCCTCTCACATTTTAACTACTTCCCCCTCAAACCCAGCTATAGGGTTTGCCATGTGAGGGACGAGAAAAAAAAACCCCAACCCATGGAATATGCAACGCACATCTCCATAGGAGTCATGCTGACTTTCAGAATGAAAAGGCAGCTCTCCTTAGAAAGTATGAAGACGTCCATTCTGCAGCTTCTGTTATTAGTATGATAACATATTACCAAGCTACTTTTATCATCTTCTTCCACTCATCCTGTGTGGCATGAGTCTTTGCAACTATAGTAAGATGATGTTTTTTTTCAAAAGTCTGTTTAACTGTGACTAGGCAAGTTCATGGGATGGCAAAATTTAAGTTCTTACACAACTGAAGGATAGAAAACCCCCCATACTATTAAGCAATGAACACACGTTTGCAAGGAAGAGAATGATTTCTTCAGTTACTGGAAGTAATTTTTTAAGTGCTTCTAATTCACATTGCAACTTAAAACTAGTTTTAAAGGGTCTCAAGCTGGTACTTCAATAATTCTCAGTTTCTTCCTTGCAGCAGCTGCCTTAAGTCAGGAGAAAAGGTCTACAATTACCTTTTCTTCATGCTTTCACTCTCTTTCCCTGT
Organism: Chroicocephalus ridibundus; assembly: GCF_963924245.1. Taxonomy (NCBI): domain Eukaryota; kingdom Metazoa; phylum Chordata; class Aves; order Charadriiformes; family Laridae; genus Chroicocephalus; species Chroicocephalus ridibundus. Next base: position 55,547,235 of record NC_086286.1, on the reverse strand, counting down.
GCCTCAAATCAGACTAAAGATTTGAATATAAGCTTTGCATATCTACTAATGAAATCATCGAGATCTCTCAGAACTGCCAGAATAAATTTGATTTTTTCTTGCAGTAGAGAATCATCATATAATGTATGAAACTCATTTTTCGTGGGTTTATAGGAAAAATTATGGTAAGTCTATCTCAATATGCAACACATTTGATTTACTGTGGCAACAAATATTAGGAGGACTTTTTTTAGGCAGTGTTTAATCTCCTTTCACCAACTCAGAGTTTAGTCCAGCAGCTTTTAAACTAAACTTTAACAATGCAAGAAACTATTCTGCGCTGCTGATTTGATGTACAACACTCTGCACTTTCATTTTTTCTTATTAAATCTTTTATTCCACTTGTAGACATAAATATGTGCAAAAAAGAAACCAACAAAAAAAAAAGTACATGTTTTTTATCAAAAGCATTGTTGAGCGCTAAGAATATGCAGATGAAATGAAATACGTATTTTATTCTTCATTGATTTATGCCCGTAGGCTGACCCTCGGAGGTTTACGGTATTTCTCTACAAATGCACAGTTCCGTTGCCCGGAATGGCAGTACCTAACGAGTAAACGACTTTGTCTTCTGGAGTAGCACCAAAGCTACGGGTAATGCTGCCAGCTCAACACTCGCCTTTCCCCCACTTCAAGTTTGAACGTTGGGTTGTTGGAGAGGTCCTCAGGCAAGCGTAATACTGATATCATCAGGACAACATTGAATATCAAAATATCTTCTATTTTAGAAGATCGGTGTTCCTCACTCTTCCATGTTACCACAGACAGGTGCTTCAGCGAAAGAGGCTTTCAGTTTCTGAGAAGAGTTATCCATTTAGCTTCTATTTGTGTAAAACACCCTGCCTAGCAAAGAAGTACTTCCCACTAGGACATGGAAACTTGGAAGTTGCATTTGTTGTGCTGTTTTGTTATATCAAAATAAATAGTAAGAAATGTATGGGTGTTTTTTCACATACAAAATTCGTGCGCAAAAGATCAGAAGGGAAACGTTTCATTGCGATTGGTGCAGGAAGATGGCTATGCGCATCTCCCGAGGAAAACTCCCAAATGCAAAATATTTGAAATGTTTAAATATATTTATTAAAATAGGTACAAATAGGATCAGAGTTTTTTTTTAAAAGTCACTAACTTCTGAAAAAATGTCCTGCATTAATTCAAAGGATAGCATTAGGTCACAGCGTATCAGGAAGCCACCTAGAAATATTATAGTTGGAAAACCTCCAGAAGCAGGAGCTATAATCACTCCCCAGGCCTTCCAAATACACGCTTCACTGACAGTGCTCAGTGGTTTCCAGGGCTGCAAATTTTCTATTCCCTCCTTGTATTCCAAACCCATTGTGGGCAGACTCCCCTTACACAAAAGGAGATATTACTTTTAAGCGTGAAAAGAGCACTGAAATGACATTAAAATGTTTTCTTTCTTCTTCAGGTGTACTGAAGAAATATGTCTATTTTCTTTCCCAGGTGGAGATTTCCTCACAATGGGAGAAAAGCCTTGGGTTTTGTACACTAGTAAAATGGAATGTTAATAAATTTAATCCTTCATGTTATTTAAAATATATATAAAAAAATCCATATTAAATCAATGCTTGTAAAAAAATAAAAATCTATTGACAGGATAATCCTTCCACTAAAACTGCTTGTGTGCATGTGCCAGCACAGGAGACCCTAAAATGCTTTCTCTACCCCCCAACTGTTTTCTTCTTATGGGTGCTTCTGCAGAAGGCCACTGCATGCATCTTTTCTGGCTGCAGTGTTAATTGGCAGAAAAATGTATTAGAAGCATAAAAGCATGGCAGTTTTGAAATGAAGAGTATACAGAGTGGCTGACCTCAAAAGCCAGTGAGATGCCTCAGTGTCGCAGTGTTTCTAGCCACCTTGACAAAGTTGCGGGTACTCAAAATGGAGAAAAGCAGTCACTTGCACACAAATGGAGCAAAACGTGCATATTATAATTTAAGGTGCAGTTACTTCTGTTAAGATTCGTGACAGATGGAAATCAAGTTGAAACAGAAAGTTCTGTGTCCTGCTCCTGCTAACAGGCTCAGTATTTTGTCAAATGAACAGAGCAAAAATCTGTTCAAGTATTTGCATCAAGCAGGCTCCAAACTAGTTAAGATTGAAACCTCCTGATTCTGTGGTGTATTGTGTCACTCCAGGCGGCAAGGCTGCACCGCCTGCAGACTCACTGTGACAAAGAATAAAGTTACTTCTTCAAATGTCTCATCTTCCCTAGGCTGAGTTATACAACCCATCATTCATTCCTCTCTCTTGCTTATCTGAAACAAGTATTGCAGAGTTTTTCTTGCACCTCTAGTTACAGCAACAGAGTACATTTCAATTAGAAATAGATTAAAAATAGTTTTATCAACATTTCTAGCAGCTCTCAAATAGAACAGCCTTCAGCACATATTGGAAAAAGGCAATGAACAGAACTGACTGCAAAATAGCCCCCCCCTTTTCTAGGGGTTGCCATTACAGAAAAGTCACTGGAAAGAGTGCCTCGTTCTGAAGATGTTTGAGTCGGTCTGGGATAGCTTCAGTGGGATAGTCACCTTCTGCAACAGGATAAGCAGCAGCAGAGGATTGTTCTGAGGGGGTGTTTTCTTCTGTATTCCAAAGCTTTTTTCACTTGCTCTTTAGCGTCTCCTACATAGTCCTCAACATTTTGCATATTTATCTCAATGACGTTGAAGGTGTCCGCCTGTTCCTCCACTAGCAGGCCCACCTGCAGAAAGAGCTCGTGGACTTCCTTAATGCGACCTTCTAACTTCACCAGTTCCTTATGACGTGTCTCTATCTCATTCAAGGCTGAGCGAGCCCCCTTAACATCCGCCAAGAGATTCTCAGAGAAGACGTCCCACCTGCCTTGCTCAATCATCTCCTCAATCTGGTTGCCAGAAACATCTTTACCCATGATCTCTAGCTGCCGCTGAATTCGAATCTTGCAGTTCTCCCGTTGGTTCATTTCTGTTGCATTGTATTCAAACATAGCTTCCTGAAAGGCATGCATGAGGTCAACGTAGTGGTTCTTCGCTACCCTGGCAATGACAGACATTGCACCGTATTTTGTTATTGCATCTTCGCTGAAATCTCTCATTATCTGGAGTTTCCTATGGATGCTTTCTCCGCGGGCCTTGATGTCTCTGGCAATACAATTAGTATCTCGTTTGATGCTACTAATACGGCGCATGGAAGTAAGGAAGCGGGTGTTTTGCTTTCTGAGCCGCTTGACATCCTCTTTTAGGTGGTCGTTTTCTGTCCGGATGTTCTGTATGTCTTTATGAAGAATTTCCAAGGCATAATCAGTCTCATAAAGGAGAACATCGCGGGGTGAATTTTCATCATCCTCACTATCAGAAAACTGTTGGTTGTGTAACCTGGCAAATTCGCGCAGCTCGTTTAGCCGGTCTTTCATCCTGCCTGTAAAACAGGAGGAAGAAGTTTAAAGTAAATAAAATATGGGTTTACAAGGGTTGAAAGTTCATAACTAGTAACTACATCATAGGTAACTACATCAAAGACAACCCAAAATATCAGATTTTAAATTTGTTCACAGTATTTTATACGGTGATGGATCTCAGATCCAAAACTCTGGTGCTAGCACACTCTCCTGGAAACTACAAAGCTTAGAAACTAAAAAAGTGCAAGAGAGAAGACAACAAATCCTGAAGACAAATCCAAAAGAATGATAAGACAATCCCCAACCCCCCAAAATTGCCAGTCTTTCACTTTGAGAAAAAAAATCGAACTTTTGAGCAAATGATAGGAAGCCTTCAGCTATCAGTATGTGTAGACGTGTTAATAACTGAACGCTTCCCACCACTCCTCACTCGAGAAATCTCCTCTAGATCTTGACTCTTCATTACATCGATGGCCCCAGATGTCACAAGTCCTCTGTCATTCTAAGCTTGCTTTTTCTGTGAGAAGAATAGGAAGCCTCTCAGAAACAGAAATGGCACTTACCAATACAGTTGAGAAATAAAAGTTTCGAGAAATGGTGTGGAAAGTATCAAGATAGAATAAAAAAAAAAAAAAGGGCAAGTTCAGGGTCTCCAGACGCTGTCATTGACCATAGCGTACCAGGCATCAAGCAAAACAACACAGCAATAGCAGCATTCTGTAAGTAAAAACCTCCACCCTTCTTTTTTGTATGATGGAAACATCCTACTGAAGAAATAAAGTAATGCTGTTCTTACAGATCACGATTAGTTTTCTGTGTGTTTGCCGCAGATGTAGTTAACTAAAAATTTCATTAAAAAAGCCACAAAATGAGTAATCTGTACAGACCAGTTATGTGATAACAAAACATATGTCTCCTTTAAATATGTTGTTTACTTCAAACTCCAGACCTAAAGTCTTTGCAGAAAATGAAATCTGAAAGAAAGCTCCAGCAAGAACCCTGCACCAAGTGTTACAGCAAGCAGGAAGCTGAACATTTCCCATCACAAAAGCTGTACCTCACATGACCTCATTTAAATTAATAAAAAAGAGAACCAAGTTAAGAAGCAGCACCAAGCAGGACATCTCCAGATCTCTGTGTCTGGAGAATTCATTTTTGTTTTTCCAGGAATTAAAGTATCTTGACAGCATTTACAAACATGCTATCCATGGTGAATGACACATCCCATCATTGGATCATCAGTTATTCCCAGGCTAAGAAAAGTTGCATGTGTACATACCCAGTGTGAATTAAAACTGCAAGTTTATAATCTGTTTCATGGAATTCCGAGATGTGTTAAAGATGTTAGGGAGGAGATGGAACAATTCCATCACAGACAGAGCCTCTGGGCTCATATAGTTCATTGGGGGTACATACTGGTCTTGAGAAGTGTCCTGATTAAGATTACATTTACACCGAAGCAAAAAAAGTGAATTTCATCTTAAACCAATTCTTTTACAAGCAGTGTAAACCAAGGAAGTCCATTAATATCCTGAGAGAAGAGCTTTCATTCAGGAATCCACATATGTAAGATAATTCTTTGAATTTAAAATATAAGCCACATAGATTCAGCACAATCATACAGAGAAAGCTTTAGGAAATGAAAGGTTTTCCACCTCCTCCCTCAGCAATAATAAAATCAAGACTTTCACCTCATACCACAACACCAAGATGAAAAATCCCCATCTGAAAGGGAAAAAAAGAAGAAAAGTGTGGTGCAGTTTAAAAGTCAGGTTTACTTGGCTTTAAAACTGCATGGACAAATTTACGTAGAGGCACTGAGCCAGTGAGAACATTTACCCTTCCTGTCTGGAAATAGTGGACCATTTTCTAAACAGCGTAGTGGAAAGGGAACAAAGGCATCGAGCAATCTCAGGATTATTTAGATCTCTGCTAATCACTGTTTCTGAGATGCTTTTCACCTGAAATGTCGTGGCTCTGAAAACCAGTCGCATTGCTCATCTGACTGCATTCCTGACTCTTACTGGCGTCCCTAGAGCTGATGATCCTCCCACTTCTAGTATGAACCTCGAACTGCCATGTGTTGGGTCCAGCAGTTTATTCTTTTTGTGTTTAGCATCTACATTTGGAAACAGCAAACAATGTTTTTTTTCACGACTTTGAAATGACAATTCGCAACTGCAAGGTGCCATTCATGTAAACTAAATCGTATGTGTGCCTTTGTTGCCTTTGTGCTCACCATTCCTTGAACTTAAGAAAAGCTAGATTTCATCAGCCTTCCACAGAGAGCAGACTGACAATTGGCTCAACAATAATTACATTTTACTTTTTGTGCTTGATAAGGAAAAAACAAACAGAAAACCACACTGAGTAAGAGCTCCTGCATAATAAACTCATAATTTTGTAACAATAAATCTACCCTTCTGTCCCCCTAGCCTCAAAAGTGTAACTTGCAATTTTTCGTTCTCACCCACAACTATTTTAAGGTGTTAGATAAAATAAAAACAGGAAGAAATGGAGAAGCAAATACATGGCAATTCACAACATGAAAATACTAATGCTGTAATAAGTTCATGTGTATAGTAACTCTGCAGCATCTCTGTAAAAATATTGATTTTTTTTAACACAACATGAAAGGTTAAAAAACGAAGTAATAAAGGAAGAGTAAGGAGCTGTCAAGTGTGGCCTCAGATTGCACCTACACACAGGAACATCATGCAGTTAAACACTGGCCTATCTCGTATCGCTCACACCAAGTCTCTGCCTACAGTCTGCATGTGCTGAATAAAATTTGTACAATGTAAAATTTAATATTCATCATTCAGTTCATGGACAGATATCTCATTTACTGTGTTACTACTGTTAATTTCCTCAGGGATTTCTCCTGTGAAATCTCTGGAAAGCTCCAGAAACTCGTAACAGTTTTTTGAGGGAGGTCAGATCTAACAGCCCCATCCACAGACACAGGTTTCAGCCTAGAATGATTAAGGACAACGCTATCACTCTTGATGAGTTATGATGCCCACCTGAGACACCTGAAGCACAGTTCTTCGTACCTGGTACGTTCAGAAGTCAGCTCCTTCTGACTTTGGTCACTGCTGCAAGCCTCGGGCACTTTGCTGAGTAAGACCACGAAGTACGAAGCTGGACATCAGTGAATGAACACATGGATTGAGGCCACTTGTGAGAAGGTCATCTCCAACGATACATAAAACATTGCCCACGATCTCTGTGGTCTAGTAGATCCAGTAGAATCCAATTCTAAATGTGAACAGAGGATCGAATTACAGTTGCACTGACAACCTTCAACAAGGGGTTTCCCAGTGTCTGAGTGCTTAGCTATAAAAGTCCTACATTATTTCAGACTACATACCAAAACTTACATTCAAGGGGGTCAACATTAGGATCCTCAACTTTGCATTGAGGACCTGCACCCGTCAGGGTAATGGCTCCACAGCTAAAGTGATCACACTTCTGTCCTAACAAATGGCTTCCGTCTCTCCAAGCCTGACTTCACAGTCATGCAAAATCAGGGACTTTTTGACATCTTTCATTCTCCCTGAGTCCTGCCTTTTTCTCTCTGTTTCCAGAGCGCATCACCTGGCCTGCTTCCCACTTCACCTTCACGTTTTCAAGATGTTCTTCCTTATCTACATCCAGTGCCTGGGCAGGATGGAGGACAGGAAGAGAACGACTTTCTGCCTGTATTTCAGCATCATATTAGGCCACAAACACCACAAATTGCAGAGGATGTTCAGCTTTATGCCAGAGCATGCTCAATTATTCTGTAGGTTAGCATTTGCAGTATTTGGCCAAAGACATCTGTGAGGTTCAAGAAAATGTTTAGATTTCAGCTTCCGTGAGCACCTTTTGCTCAAGGAACACAGTAAATTTATTTAGGGCATTTGCAAATTGCTGCTTTGAGAGACTCGCAATTTGGCAAAGTTTTAGGAAAACAGCAGGCTCAAATGCAATGCCACCACAGAGTTCTTTCCCCATTTCAAATTCACATTTCAAACAAAGGGGAACCAGATCTTCCCAAGAAAGGACAATAACTTCCAAGCATTCCTTTGATAGTGTCAGGGACAGACACTGAAGAGCTGAAACAAATGAACAAACAAGCACGGGAGAGCAGGGGGGAACAGCCATTTAAAAAATTTCAGTGAAACAGATCAGCATTTAGAAAACTTGACCTTCTTTATCAAATGCTGTTGTCACTCAGGAAAGTTTGCATCTACATACAAGTTCACAACATTGTTTGTAATTAAAACAACAATATATTAATACCTAGTACATTACTAGTTGTTAAGGATAGCCTCAGCACTCATTCTTTAAAATGAGCGGCAATCTCTCCCTTAATAGAGGGCCTGGTGCAGCAGTAGAAGTTGGGCTTTCTGGCCAGAAAGGAACTCAGCAGAAAAGGTCCTTGGAGCGTGGGTGGGCATCAAGTTGAACATGAGTCAGCAATGCGCCCTTGTGGCAAAGGAGGCCAACAGCATCCCAGGCTGGAGTAGCAAAAGTGGTCAGGGGAAGTGATCCCTCAGCATCCACATCTGGAGTGCTGCGTTGTGCTGGGGTTCCTGAGCGCAAGAGACATGGACACACTGGGGTGAGTCCAGGGGAGGCCACCAAGATGGTCAGAGGTGCACCTGACTTATGAGGAGAGCCTGAGAGAGCTGGGAGTGTTCAGCCGGGAAACAGGAAGCTCAAGGGAGATCTTGTTGCTGTCACCAACAGCCTAATGCAAGGGTGGACCATTCATGTTGGACCATTCTTGTGCTGCACAGCAACAGCACAAGAGGCAACAGACCCAAGTGGGAACAAGGGAAATGCCAGCCAGATAGTAGAGGGGGAAAAAACCCCAAAACCTTCAAAAACATTGGAAAAGGTGCACAGAGAAGTTTGGAATCTGCATCCTTGGAGATATTCAAAACTTGACTGGACATGGCCCTCAGCAACCTGCATCACCTGTGTGTGGTTTCAGGGGGGCTGGATTAGATGACCTCGAAAGGTCCAGTCTAAACGGTTCTAATGGACCAGCCTTTGGTCAAAAGTTTGCTAATTTGAACGTGAGTTCAAATAAGTATATTCAACTCCTTGCACTGGTTTATTTAGGATACATCTAACACATTAGAATATCAAGACACCAACTACTCTGTACTCTGGGGTAATGGCCCGAAGAGTATAAACACCTTAATTCTAAGAGTGTGTGTTTTAATAGATTAGATTAGCTGTCAGTTTTATTTTCTTTTAAAATACTGTGTATATTCAAACTGGAATGTGTACTTCCATGTTTGTATTTTTGGGCTAGAGAAATCTGGCCTTCTAAAAATCAAGTTCCTTCTGCAGTCCATCACAGTGTGTACACCTGAACACACACTCACACGCAGATTAAATACAGGCCAGGTAATGACTGCAGAGGTTACAACTTTGAAGTCAGGTATCTACCAAGTACAGTCAGCTGAGGACACGTTCAGTATTCATCTCTTCATGTTAGCATGCTACTTCTTGGTATTAATCACCACTATGACTAGCTTTCTCATGATGCACGAGGAAGACGCCAGCTGTCCTGTTGCAGTGAGACTGTGGCCCCACACAACTCTGCACAACGTGGTATTTCAGACAGGAAAGGAAATCCACTCTGAAAATCAAAAACCGTGCATACACGTGAAGCCCCTTTCCATTAGCCCCCTATACATACAAATAGGAGTTCTGAACTACTGTAACATTTGCAATAAGAAGCCATTTGCAGTAATAGAATTCCGCTGTAAGAGCATGCTGTGCATACATTTCCATTGCTGCACTAATACTCTGCAGCCTGTTATTTAAGTAGAAATAATTAAGAAAGGACGAAAAGTTATTTCTGTAGAAACAAACGAGTTGCACACATATAATTGTTTCAGCTTTAACATTTGTACATCCACATCACTGAGTTTGGGGACAAATGGTGAAATAAAGCAGCAGTTACAGCACAGCATCTATATTTCACCAGCAGCAGCTGGGAAGGAAGCCAGTGTACATTTTTTCTTTTTACAGCATTCATAAAAGGCAGACGTTAGTTAATACCAGCTTGTGGATTACCAAAAGTCTACCCAGTAATCTCTTCAGCCTTGAGTAGGACCTTACAAGATGAAGCTTTTATTTCAGTTGAAGTGGCTTATTGGAGGAACAACAGATATTTCAAAAGAAACCAGTTAAAAACCATTTATATCAGTGGTTCTTCTCTCCCTCAGAAGGTAAAAGTCCTTTTCTGCTCTACTACAAAAAGTCCTTTTGTGCTCCACTACAATCCCAGGTGGCTCATCCCGTCTCTGAATGGCATCTGCTCTTGGTTGCATGACACGTGACAGATGTGACCCAAGAAACACGCAGTGAACAATTAGGGAAGAACCTGCTCCTAGGCAGAATTACTTCATAGCCAAGTGTGTGTCAGCACATTCCAGTAACTTCCCAGGCTGCTTGTGGAGGATGCAGTATCGATGGAAATCCACTCGGACTGGCTGAATTGAACACACTCAATTACAAGGCAAATAGTGTGCTGCCGTTGCACAATCTGCATTTTGTATAGGAAAAAGATGTGTTGAATGCAGCTGAAGCCTTTCATTTAAGAGCTGGAGTCTCAGATTTAGTCATAATTTTCTACTGTTTCTGTTTGGGAAACAACTGTCATAGAGCAGATTTAATCATTTGGCCTGGTAGCTTTTCCAATAATAGATTTGACAATATTAACTTGGAAAACAGACTATTGTTTACAATAGATTTTCCTCTTTCCAAAAGACCTTCTAATTGACTCACAGCAGGCAGCTAGTCATCTTTTCAGACCAAATTCTGTCTCCCCAAACACGTCACAGAATCACAGAATGGTAGGGGTTGGAAGGGACTTCTGGAGATCATCTAGTCCAACCCCGCTGCCAGAGCAGGGTCACCCAGAGCAGGCTGCACAGGAACGCGTCCAGGAGGGTTTTGAATGTCTCCAGAGTTGGAGACTCCACCACCTCTCTGGGCAGCCCGTTCCAGTGCTCTGCCACCCTCACAGGAAAGAAGTTCCTCCTCATGTTCAGGTGGAACTTCCTATGCTCAAGTTTGTGCCCATCACCTCTTGTCCTCTCACTGGGCACCACTGAAAAAAGGCTGGCCCCATCCTCCCGACACACACCCTTTAAGTATTTATAAGCGTTGATAAGATCCCCCGTCAGTCTTCTTTTTTCCAGACTGAAGAGACCCAAATGCCTCAGCCTTTCTTCATAAGAGAGGTGTTCCAGTCCCCTAATCATCACATGTCCATCACTGGTGGAACAGCAGGCTTGAATTTCTCAAATGGCTCCTCTTTTTTCTTGCTTCTCATCTATGAGAGCTTCAGGAAACACCAAAAATCATAATCTAATGATTAGAACAGTTTGCCTTCTGGAGCTGTTTTAAGATCATGACCGTATATTCTGCTCCAATATTAACAGCTATGACAGAGATCAGCATTTCAAAATCTTTTTGTAGCCTCACTGAAAGGAAGTTATCTTCTCCGGAGTTTCTTGGATTGGGCAATATTTAAAAATAGGCAAAAAGTATTCAGGACTGACGGTACATTGGTTAACACAAAGCGGCAGTTATGAAGCTACAGTAATCCAGCAAGAAGCTGCAAATGCACCTGCAGACTATTAGACACTACCTGCTTCATATTGTAGTCAAAGGCTATGTACAGCAAAACACCTCCTTTATGCTTTCAGTCACCCTAGTGAGAAGTGTACACAGTTACAAATGTCTCAGGGCAGGGTTTTCTTTCCAAAAGCTTGTATGAAACGTCAACTTCTCTGTTTGTACCAGAACAAGTGATTTACTACAAGCTGATAGATGCAGAGATCTAGGGATGGCTCTATTCTTTGCAGGCTATTTCTGCAGTTGTCAGAATCTCCCAGTCTCCAGTGGTTCCTCTCCTACCATAAAGGCTAAGAAAGGTACAGGGGAGAAAATTAACATTCAAATAGTTTGTTGCCTCTAACTCGAAGTAATGAGGTACTAATTGCCTGAATACTGATTGCTTTGGAGGTTCTTCTTTGTCTCATCCCGGTTTCTTTACCAGTATTCAATCTCTTCAACATGAAGTAACTCTCAATTTTTGTACAACACCATGTTACAAATTCAAGGATCTAGGGTGCATCTCATACGTCTCAGAGCTATTCAATAGGTTAACCATCTTTGCGTTTTCCATCGACAAGTTATCAGGCTTTCTAGCTTTCAGTATCAAAACTAGAGGAAACCGCTAGCATGCATTAAATGCACGCATAATATGCATTGCATTTTCACATGTTTATGATGAGACTGACAAAAAACATCTGGAGTTTTAACTTGTTACTAAACAGTAGCACATGCTAAGTAAACATTATTCCTGCATTGGAGAGGACAGCCTGTAGCGTACAGGTTGACTGCTGCTATTTACTGACTTGTCTAAATTTTCACTGGAGAGCTGTGGGTCACCGCTGACAAATTTTCAATCCTGGATAGACAACAAAACAGATTCTCAGTATCTCCTCTTGACATTTTTCTCACAAGTCACACTAATGAGCCATTGTAACTAGATTATTTTTTTTTTTTTGTATGGCTGTGAGGGCCTGTACCCAGGCTTTAAAAAAATACATTTCTCCATCTTCACTACATGGACCATTGAAAAGTGTTAGTCTTCACGTGCTTTGTTTGAACCCCCTCCCAAAATTGGGACCTCTCCAGCAGTCGCCATGTTTCTGTATTTAAATAGAAGTTAAGGACAGGAAAGTGTAATGCTCACCGTAAGTTTAGCCAGCTCCATTTCCTAAGGATGCTAGAAAAGGAATATATAGTTAGCAACTGCAGGGTTTGAAAACTTGCTAAATCCTTGTAATCCTTGAGACCCGTGAGTTGACTCCGATCAGTTTTAACATACACAGTTTGCTAAAAGCAGAGCGCCATTACAAAGAGTAGATGACCATGCACGGGACTGTGTTTTACCCCAGGGGGAGAAAAACAATCCCACCACCGCTCTCCATTCAGTGCTTTTCCACACATGCAGCGTGCTGCCGGCTGACCACTGCAGCGTGCCCGTCCTGCCCCAGGCAAAACAAAGTCTTCAGGCAAAATTGGCCTGGATGGAGACGAGGGGAGCATGAACTGTACCTCCACGGCCTTGGCAAATAGCTAAGACAGAGCCCTACCACCAGCATAAACAGTGAGACAGCCACCCATGCATTCCTTCGCAATTACTACAGCTTGGCATCCTCATGAGTCACTGCCCAAGGAAATCAGGCGACGGACGCACTCACATGCAGCACTGTCGCTACAGTGCCATAAGTATATACATTATCTAATTAATCACCTCAGCTTCCATGAAACACATTGGCTCAGCGAAATAGCTATGTACATACCACATTTATATAACTACTATTCCTACCACACAGTGGTATTTATAAGCGATTAAGACATTATGTTGGCATCTGAGTAGAAATACGAGGTTGCATGTGATCATCAGTCAGAAGCAACATGTTCTTACAGACATTTTTAAATTAGCACAACAGCATTACTTTTTAAATTATACATATATTTAAAGCTTGTAATGAAGTATTACAATCTGAGATCAAGTACTCTTAGCTTTAAAAAAAATCACTTAAAGATTGTATACAGGGTGTTTTATTGGTATTTGTTCATGTGGGCCAGTACACATGAGGCTCAGTTCTGGATCCTACTACAAAATTTACACAACTGTAACTGGACCAAAATAGTTTCAATCAGGAAATAAGCCCCACAGCCACACGTGCATACCCACAGCCTCAGCCCCGGGACACGCCTGGCACTGGCAGACTTTATGGCAATTACTGTACACTATTTAGCAGCCCATGGGTGTTTACAGGCCTCTTCAAACCAGTGAAGCTGAGACAAGATATAGATGTAATTAGGCATACACTGGCCAGTGGCACTTTGAGAATCTGTTCCTGACTGGGCATATCCAAAGCTCAAGCCAGCTTTATTCTCCCTTTCAAAAATAAGTGATTTGTCACTTACACAAATACGGCACAGAGGAAAGACACAGCAGGAAAAGCTGACGTGTTCAGAACTTCCTTGGCTTTTGTCAACATAGTTTTGTCAAGAATAATCTTGGCAATTAATGGGTTAACCGTCATTAGTAGATAAAGCAAACACTGCACACATGATAAGCCTTCGGAAGCCAAGATACGTGACATCATTCTGTCTGTGATAAACTACAAAAATAGGGTCTAGATGAGACGTGCCATACACTTTGTGTGATAGGCCAGATGAGATATCAAGACGCTCGACACAATCAGCAAAAGCCATCAGAACAGATGTAGAAACTCAACAGCATTGCTTCCCCTCAGGCGGAGCCCCCCTGCTCCCCAAGACGGGGCTCCCAGGAGCCAGCCCTGGGCAGGAGCAGTGTTCCCGCTCCCTGGGAATGATGTTCCTCACCAGACGTGCCTCATGTCGGGGACACGTCTTGGGGGGAAACCCAAAATGTAACGGGGAGAAGCCAAGTGGCTTCTCTGCAAAACTGCATAAAAGTGGTAACCCCACATTTGGTGCTGAGATGAGTTTATCGCATCAAATTAACATCGCCTCAGTAATTTTTGCACTGTGCTTTTGTCATCCCTGCACTACAGGGATGGCCAAACAGTCAAAGAAAATTGATGGGCCAGATAAAAGATAATGGAAAGTGCATCTGGTCCAGCACCTGCATATTTGACTCAGCAGTTGCCTTTTCACCATCAGAACTCATTTGGAATATGCCGACATTATGATGGATTTCTGTGACACTAGAAGGTTATCCCTATTTTCCATTAGCAACTTGGAGAGTGGAACCAAACAGGAGCCTGTACGGTCTCCAGGTGATGCTGAACTGGAAGGGGGTGGAAGAGAGCGTGTGGTGGCAGAAGGGAGGAGAAAAGATGAGAATTTAAGACGATCTTGGCAAGCAAGAAAAGTACTAACGAAAATGAAAGGACATTCAATAGAGACGAGCCTGGTATGGTACATTTAGAAGAAATCATCTGCACAGAAGGAAAGTAGGGAATACCTAGTTTGGTAGCAGGAAGGATCAGTGGGGTTATAGCAGACTGCAAGCTAAAAACCAAGTTCACAATATAATGGCATTGTACAGAACCTCATGCCTTATATGAGAGATGGCATGGGAAGGACTGGTTTTACTCTGCTTGGCATAGGTAAGGCCTCAGTAGGAATAGTACATCCTGCACCAATTACCAAACTTAGAAAGTCACAGGATAACGGACAGTGTTTCCAATATACAACCCTGGAGGAAGAGGAGTCGAGGGACTTATGTTTAATTCATGCAGCAGATCAGGCAGAGAGACACAGTGCTCTAATGTATAAAAGGAGTTTATAAAAAGAGAAATGATCAGCTTGTTCCCTATGTTGACATTGGAAACGCATGAAGTAATCCATTCATTTCACACATGAGAGGTCTGTTGAACTAGCTGCGACTAGCTGAAAACTGGGCCATTTTCCTGCAGGAACACTATGGGAGCCTCTTCATAGAGGGCAGCGAGAGGCTACAGAAACCTCTCTCAGGTCTGGCTTCGGTGCACTGCTACAATGCACTAAAAGGACTAGGTAATGTCTTACAGTCCCCCCATGGCCCTGCAATGCCTTCGCTCCCAGCCTCATGGCGTGTCCAGCGCAGCGTGGGTGCTAGCACAGGTGAGCCTGGGGAGCAATTCGGGTGACCCTTTTCACCCAGCAGATTCCCTTACCTATTATTTCTGCACCAGCAACAACTAGAATTTCTCCTTTTGGAGGAGATTTTGGTTACTGTTCCAGTATAATGCAAGGTGTTAGACATGAAGCCTAACCCCACAGCACAAGAAATCTCCAAGACTGATAAAATATGCCCTTGTGTTCCTTAACACCATGTTTATCTGCAGTGCCCCGAAGATACTGTTATCACTTTATACCTATTTTAATGTCTCAAGAAATCTTATGTACCGCGCTTAATTTCTTCATCTCTTATGACAACAGAGTTTAACCTGCAGTTTTAGTCTCAGCCAAAACACCAGATATATTTGCCATATGACTTAACATGCAATTTCAGTTTCAGAGCAGTGGTCATACAAGGAAGCCAGTGAAAAAAAATGAGGTGAGAAAGAGATCATCAGAGGTGCTGGGCACTTAAACCATCCTTTCTTAAGGATGACCTTTAGTCTGTCTGTTAGAACTTTGGTCTGTTTTGAATAAAAAAAAAGTTATGCTCATCTTGCAGTCTCACCACTTCCATATAAAACTATTTAAATAGCAAGTAACACCACTGGCAGGAAAGCGGCATCCTTCAAATTGTATTCTCATCTTAAAAAGCCATATAGTGCCATTTTGATCCCTGACAGCTTAAAAAAAACCAAACAAAACAGTTCCTAAAATACCATCTATAGAACAGGAACAAGAAGCATGAATGTCCGTTTTAGGCCAGTGTTATTCTTCTAGTCATTTCCTTTCCTGGTATCACACAGTTACACACATTTATCTCACACATACACCAGTACTAATTCTTCTTGGCAGGAAAGGAAACAAATATCAATTAATAGGAAGCAATCAAAGAACGCTAACTTTTGCACCCACTCGCAGCTCTGGCCATGCTGATGCTCAAGAAAGAAGTAAAAGCTATGATATTTTGCATAGAAACCCAATTTTCTACAAAATCTGCTCCGGAGCTATTCATAACTACATATGAGCATCTTCATACCTGCAGATGAGCACCATGAATGAAATGTTACTACTCGTTAAGCCAGCCAGACAAGGCGGGTAGAAATTCAGACACCTGCTGGGACTGGACGAGGAGACTCATATTTGAAAGCGCTTCTGGTTTTCCCTCACCCTGTGAAAACCCCTTTTGCGGGACCGGAGCTACCCGAAGGCAGCTCCGCACCCAAAAGCCCGCTCTCCATCCGCGGCCGTCCCTTCTGCCTCCGGGCTTCAGGCTTCCCCTCTCGACTCAAACCGGGCAGTTTCGTTTACTCTCAGACAAAACCGAGGTGCGAAGCGCTCCCAGAGCCCCGCGGCCCCTCCCGCCCCGCCGGCTGGGCTGGCCGGCGCTGCCAGCACCGGACACGGAGCGGGACTCCCCCCGACAGCAGGGGATGGGGCGGGCTGACCGCCACCGCCGCACCCCGAGCCCTGGCCCGCCCCGAGGCCGCCCTCCGTCCCGCAGCAGCTCCGGGCCGGCTGGGCGCCGGGGGACCCCGGCTGATGCTGAGCGCGCCTCGGGCATACGGCGGAGATCCCGTCCCGGCAGCCGACGGGGTGAAGGAGCCCATCCCGGCCGGTTCCCCGAGGAAAGCGCCGTCTCGTCCTCCCCCATCCTGACAGGTACTCACCCCGGGCAGGGCAGCCCGTCCCGTCCCGGCCGGTCCCGTCCCGTCCCGCTGCCCCCGAAGTGCCGCTGCCGCCGCAGCACCCGCGCCGTCGAGGCCGGCGCTTGTCCCCGACGAGCGCCCCGCCCCCGCCGCCCGTCTCGCCCGCCTATTGGCTGAGAGAGAGGGAGTTTATTTGCATAGTAGCGCCCCGCCCCCGGCGGGCTGTCAATCACGGCCGTCGTTGCGGGGTGCGGATGGAGGGGCGGCCGCGCCGTCACCCCTTCCTCCTCCTCCTCCTCCTCCTCCTCCGTCCCCTCGGGGCGGCGCTCGGCTCGCACCACTCCCTAGCGGGGGGAAAGTCCGCCCCGTGGGTGCTGGGAAGCGTGGGTGGGCTGAGGTTGCCCTTTCCGTTGCCGCCGTCCCCGTGGACGCCCCTGCCTTTTCCCGCCGGGGAAGCGGGGGCTTTCCGACCCCCGCCGCCTGGCTGGGGGGTGAGGGGGCGGTTTGGGGGCGCGGTGAGGCCCGGGACGGACAGGGAGCTAAAACCGAGGGGACGTACGGGCGGCTGGGGAGGGAGCTTGGGCCAGGCGTCGCCCTGAGCGGGGCACGACCCGGTCCCGTCCCCCCACCTCTTCCCGTCCCCCCCACCGCTGCTTGATGGAGCAACGTCCGTCCCGTCCCGTCCCGGTGGCTTGAGCCGTGCGTGATGAAATAGGGCGTCGAAGGAGCTTCTGGGAACGTAATTCAACCAAATTGCTGCCGCTGCTCGGTGTGGGCAAGAGAGGGGGCGCTTCTGGCATGGGGCTTCAGGGTGAGAGTCAAATGTAGCCCGTGTTTGGGTGGTGACTTTGAGAACTTTGACCATTCCTGGAAAAAAACTACCTTCCCCACCATTCTAACTTTAAAACAAACAAACAAACAAACAAAAAACCCAACAAACCAACATGCTAAATCTTCCCCTCCAAAAAGCAACAACAAAACTTCATCACAATTTTTAATACACACTAATAATACGCACTAATAAGCCACACAAGTAGCTATAGACCCAAGTCTTGTTCAAGTCTTTCTGAGACAGGAAGTTTTTTGCTTTTCTCGAACATCTTGGACATTTGTTTGGGTGTACTTTTTGCTCCCTTTCACCACAAAAATTGAAGAGAATTCGAATCAGGAAATTTTAAAAGATAGAAGTTACTTTTTTGTTGGTGCCAGGTAGGAGATGAAAGAGCAACTGTGCTTTCCTGAGCCCTTGCCAGTTACAATAAGGCTCCAAAATTTCTCTTACATTGTGTCCCTGGCCATGCCGAGAGAAAATTCTGTCACAATGTAGACAGTTGCGGAGACGTAGGAAGCTTCCTCCTTATTTTCTACGCTGCTGTTGTGTCAGGAAAAAAACTTAAGCAATAGTTGAATACTTGAGGTTTTATGGTTAACAGTCAGTTGAAAATATATCTGAGAGAGTGTCTCTTTCTCCTTGAAAAATCCAAGACTGTACTGCAGGGTTCCTCCATGTGAAGTCTTTGCTGGGATTTTTCTCTTAGACCTTGATACTGGAGCTGAATTTAGGTAGGTGGGTCCCATCGATCCTCTAAAACTACCTGAAGGCATTGAATTATGAGTGGGGTTTCTCTTCTTTTCCAAGCTGTTGCTTCGTGAGACCAGCTGCAGTGTCCCCAACGCCGGCGTGGGCAGGTGGCTTTTTCTTTGCCACTGGACCGAAGACAGCAAACAGGCCTTTAGTGTTGCTAATGCAAGCGGAGCTGAAAATAAAGCTGCATGTTAATGTTAACTTCACGGGTAATCAAAGATAAGTTCTGCTTTGTATGGCCTGGAACAACAATTACAAATTGACCTGCTGTTGTTGTCGCACTGGCAAGGCTATTGGGTGCATAGATTGATGTGCCTGACAACCCAATCAAGAGCAAAATGCTCATCTAGAAACATCTGGTATCTGCCCTGTAATTTGTGAGGAGGGTATGGAAGACCAAATAGATGAGTTGCAAGTCTCCTCCACTTTGAGAGAGACTTTATTTACAGTTTCAGTAGCTGAGTAGCAGGCAAGGTAGCAATGTTATTAAATTATTAACCTTCTAAGAAAAGAAATGGAGAGCGAGAGGACTTTATTATTTCTATAAATTTTGTCACCTAGATTAGACGAGGTTAAAGAAGGTCGAAAACTTTCAGAAACAGCTAGCTAATTAAGCTACATGAAAAGATAGCTAAAAAAAAATTCACCATTGACAAAATAAGGACTGAAGTGCTTGAGCATACTATGCTGCTACATCCTACAAAGGGTGCCCATTTGCACGGTGTTACGAGAAACAAAACCAGGTAAGTCATATGGAAAGATTGTCATGTCATCATACATACGAAAGACACTTGTTTTGGATTATTATGCTCATTTCAGTCACTTCTGAAATAACGGTGTAGATTGAGAACGAAACTGATTAGACAGAGAAAAGTGATTTGCCCATAAAAGAGATTTAGAATTTTCAGTCTTGTCACTTTATCCTCCCCTGAGTCCTGAGCAGCCTTACATGCAAAGCTACAAAAGTAACAAATTAATTTTTTTTCACTTTGTACTATCTCTGACTATATGAGAGACATTTAATGAAAAATTATCATTTACCAATGAAAGGAAATACTCCATTTACATAAAGGCAGAATTTGTTAGTGTAGGGATCACTGATGCCAATAATTTTTTCAAAGGAGTTTGGGCAACATCTGGAGGCAGAAAGCCTCCCTTTTAGTTCTTTTTTTCTCTGAAGATTTGGGTTTTTTTCCCTTAAAAGACTTTTAATCCTGACCTAGATCTTCGGTGGTGGCTTTGGATGAACCACATTTTATTTCCAGTTTCCTCATCTCTAGAAAGAGGAAGGTTTAATTACTTTCAGTGCTCATAAATGTTTGTGGAAAGTAATATATAAACAAATTGGAGTCTCATGTACGTTAAAATACCTTAGAATCATAGAATTGTCTAGGTTGGAAGGGACCTTGCAGATCATTGAGTCCAACCGTTAAACTAACACTGACAAAACCACCACTAAACCATGTCCCTAAGCACCACATCTACACGTCTTTTAAATACCTCCAGGGATGGTGATTCAACCACTTCCCTGGGCAGCCTGTTCCAATGTTTGACAACCCTTTCAGTGAAGAATTTTTTCCTAATACCCATCCTAAACCTCCCCTGGTGCATATTGAGGCCATTTCCTCTTGTCCCATCACCTGTTACTTGAGAGGAGAGACCGACCCCCACCTCTCACCACCCTCCTTTCAGGTAGTTGTAGAGAGCGATAAGGTCTCCCCTCAGCCCCCTTTTTTCTCCAGGCTGAACAACCCCAGCTCCCCCAGCTGCTCCTCATAGGACTTGTGCTCTGGGATGAGCACATCCTTGAGGATATCTAGTGGTTCAAGGACAATCCACAGAGCAGATGGACTGTCCATGCCAGGGAGAGCCCTTGTCTCTGCTCCAGTGCCTGATGCTTCTAACCAATCATGGAATAGCCTGATTGAGTTTCATATGAAGCCCAAGAAATTAGAAATTACGTGGATGCAGATTTCTCTTTGTTACTGCTTATCGACATCTCAGGGCACCTGGGAGTTCTGGGGATCTCAATTTTTGGGAAAAGCAGTTTCACCAAGACACTTATATTTACACTTCCAATTCCCTATCCTAATCTGCTATATAGCAATACCCCTATGTTTCTTTCGAGTTTACCCATATGTACATAACAGTTTGCACCCATAACACCTCTACTAATTTCAAGCATGGAGTCCTAGTGTTATCGATCTATAATAACTGACACTTGTGAAACTTTTACCTAAAAATAGAGCAAATTGCAACCAGTCCAGTCCTGTAGCGCAGAGACCACTCTCAGACACGTACAAAATCCATGTACCTTTTTCTGGATGTGCAGTACAAACGAGCATCTTTTAAGCTAGAATCAGGTCTGATGTAATCTAGCACACATCGATTCAATGAAATGACTGTTTTGTGTTGTCATAGTTTGAGCTGGGATGGAGTTAAATTTCTTGCTAGCAGCTGGTGTGGGGCTACGTTTCGGATTTGGGATGAGAGCAGAGTTGATAGTGCACTGGTGTTTTCAGTTGTTGCTGGGCAGTCAAGGCCTTTTCTGCTCCTCATATCGCCCTGCCGGAGAGAAGGCTGGGGGTGCACAAGGAGTTGGGAGGGGACACAGCTGGAACAGCTGATCCCAACTGACCAAAGGAATACTCCATACCATATGACGTCATGCTCAGCATATAAAGCTGAGGGAAGAAGAAAGGAGGGGACGTCTGGAGTGATGGCATTTGTCTTCCCCAGTAACCATTAGGCGTGATGGAGCCCTGCTTTCCTGGAGATAGCTGAACACCTGCCTGCCGATGGGAAGTAGTGCTCTACCTATTAAACTGTCTTTATCTCAACCCACAAATTTTCTCACTTTTACTCTTCTGATTCTTTCCCCCATCTCAGCTGGGGTATGTGAGCAGCTGTGTCATCTTAGTTGTCGGCTGGGGTTAAACCAAGACACATGGTCCTGGACACATAACTTTGTATTAATATCCACTTTTTGCTTTTTAACCTCATGGATCATTAACTTCTCCTGAAGTTATATGTTTTATCAGTTGCCAAGGTGAATGGAGGGAGACAACAAGAGGCTGATGCTAGGAATTCTTTCACTATATTCATTTACCAGGGAAACTGAGTCTTCAGCTGCAGTACTTCCACCTTGAGTAAGGTCCATCAAACACTCCTGCTCTGAGTCTTTCACATTTCCTTGTAGCCTCTAACAAAAGCTACTGACATTGTAGAACAAGTCCTTCACCAAACGTTGCTGATGTAGAGAGATCCGCCCTGGTTGCATGAGGAACAGACTGCTGAAAAGAATTCAGAAGCCAAGTGTCTCCACAGCTAGCTAAATCCACCTTAATTCTTTGCTGAAGCCTGTGGAGTTATGTGGATTTATGAGGGATAACATAGTGCTCTACCTATTGAGCCCTGCGGATGTTTTTCTTTTTGCTTTCCTTTTCTCTCCTTCATTACGAAGGAAGAAGGCTGTTAGAAAAGGTGGGAGTGCTGAAAGCTGTACAGATGTAATTGCTGCGGAGTCAGAGTATGCCCTGTGCTAGGGCCACCTCTGTTGCTTATTTAGGAAAGGATTTAACATTCTTCTCCAATTATGCCTGAAAGGCATGCAGAGCCAGCCCTGGGTGTAATACCCCTGAATTCCTTGTGAACCACAACTTGGCACCTGTGCACCGCTTTGAAGGTTCATTACCCATACATGAGTTCTTAAAGAGCTGCAAATCTAGTTACGTTTGTATTAAATGCCAGATTGGATGGACAGGAAATAGTCCCGGGACTTCTGTTGATTCAGGAGACGATGGCAGGTGCCAGCATGTTTTATTTAGCTAGTAACCAATAAATGAACAAATTCCAAATATTTTCACATAATGGACGTGAACAAGCATAGTTAAGTGGAGCCGATGGAACAATACTGATTTCTGGGAGCTGAAGGCTTGGTTGATTATCAAGTAAGCCACTGGATTTCTCTGCTGCTGTCACAGCTTTTGAATGCAAGAGTACAGACCATATCTATAACATGACAAGGACCCTGTCGCATCAGCTGGCCTAATAACTCCTGTTACCAGACAGGAGTGAGGTATCTCTTCTGTCCGTTTGCATGCCCATAGATTAAGAGCAGTTAGCTTCTGCTCTATAGAGAGTGCTTTGTAACCTGGCAGAGCAGAGACAAGGACATCTTTATGAGAGTCCAGAAGGATCAAAAAGCCAGGCCAGGAAGATACATAGCAGGCACTCAGATTTGGGTATAGTCCCAGTAACGGCAGATTCGAGGGGCAAGTTCATATTGCCAAAAGCTCCATGACCTGTTTTTGCCTCATCACTACTCTCTGAGCAGAAAATGGCCAGACTGTATATCAGGTGTGAAGGGAGAAGTACCTAAGGGGTAAGAACATCCAGGGATTAAAAGCCTTAGAAGGCTTAGAAGGGTATGGTGAAGAATAAATAGACCTTCACAAAGAGAGCCATTGGAAAATGAGAACCGATCCATAGTTTTTTGGAGCATCATTTTCAAGTCATTAGTCATTCAGAGAAAAGGGGTTGTTTTCTAAACCCCACCAAGTTTCGATGAAATAGAGTAATTCTATCCTAGAATTGTGTGAGCATAAAATTTACACAGCCGTGTGTATGGATCACCTTATTCATGCTGCCAGTGCTTTTCAACAAGCAATATAACCATATTAATTCAGAAAGGAGTGGGGAGACTGCACAAGCTGCAGGGAGTGTTCCTTTGCCATGCGGGCTACCAGCCTGCGAAGGCATCCTGCACAAGTGGAACCCTTTCAGGTGGCTTTGTGGCTAGATCTAAATGCTTTGTGGTAGACCTACCCAAGGGCAGCATCGTAGTGATGTGCTACAGGTCTAAGAAGAAAAAGAAGAACTTTTTGGTTAGCTGAAGGTGAGGGAAGATTCATTCGGGATCATTTAGCTGGGAATACACAGCCAGGGAGCGATGCATTTCACAGCCCAGTCATAAGCAGTTGCTGCCTAGAGTCCTCCCTGAATGGCAAGGCAGATGGTATATATGTGACACAGTGATGCGTGACAGTAACAGCATGACAGATTTCCATGGAATGAAACAAAGTCATTGTTAAAGTTTGCATTTTACAGGGCAGGGTTTTAGCTAGAAAAAGCTAAAAATTAATGGTACACGTCAAGGTAGAGGAGTATTTGTCAAACAACTTGCAAAACTTATCTGAGAACAGTGAAGGCTTATATTTTATCTTTCAAACCGATTTCAAAACTTTCTGTCGACTGTGGCAAGTATCCCAGGATTCTGGGAGGCACCTGCTATCAGCCAGACTTCAGGCACCTCAAGCCTCGCAGTTAAGAAATGCAAAGGTAGAAAGCACTGGGGGCACTGAGCAGCTTCACTGCAATGCCACGGGAGCCCACAGGTCTCCTCTCATTTACCCCAGCCATGGAGTATCTCTGTATATGAGGCATCCATACAAGAAAGCGAGGAAGGCAGAAGGGCAACTTAATACCTGCGCTGTTTTTATGAAGCTACTGGCTTTTGATGGAAGCAGCTGCCTTGGTGGTTTGATTACAGAAAGATCAAACCCAACCAAATCTGCTGGAGTCCGGGGTGAGTCCCAGCCGCTGCCGGCCCTGCCTCCCTCCCGACGGGGGAGAGAGATTCTGCAGCGCCCAAAGTGTACAGTCATATTTTCATGCGAAGCAACTATTAACTTCCAATGAATCGACTGTGCATCCATCAGGACGGAGGTGGGCATTGGCACTGCCACACAGATCCCTTAACTTCAGGATCTTTGAAAGCATCAGGTGCTGGGCTTTTCATTTGCTCAGGTCATAGTCAAGTGAGCAAACTGATGGGGAAGTCCCAACAGATGAACCAAAACCAGAGCACACAGCCTCTATTCCAGTTTATCAACATAAAGAATTATTTGGTCTGAAAAATGTGGTTTTTATATATGTACTTTACAAATAGCATCTCTGTGTAGGTTGTGTATGGCAGATAAGGAGGACTACACTGTGCATACCTACTGAGTTCTTCTTTCTTCCTTGTACCTTCAGCTTCGGTGATGCAGCTTATCCTGGCTGTGCCTCTTTTTTAAGCTGGATAAATACCCGCTAGGAATACGTCAGGTATGGCTGATTTAAAATTGAGGTGGGGAATGGATTAGATGACTTCTTGAACCTTATTTTAGCCTCACTTTCTGAATCTTATTAAAATGTGCTAAGGTGTACTTAAATATTTATTAAAATACAAAATATTAAAATACACTAAAACATAAGACTGCAGCTTCAGATGGGGTAAGTCAGTTCTCCAGAATTCAAGTCAAATGTCGAATGTGTGTATTTCTTATTAAGCTAATAAACAGTTACAATGACATGGTGAGATTTTGAGAGATTACAGAAAATCTATTATTAATATCATATTAAAAATACCGTAGGGTAAATCAGGTAGCTGTATTTTTAACCGTGAGAAGTGAATTCACGCATCTTTTTACTGAAAGAAAATTGTTTCTGGAAAGATACGTCATCTAATATACATTTGTACTGTGCCTAACAAATTAAGCCTTGCTTCTGGCCGAGGTCACCAGGGAGTTCCCTGAGAGAAAGATGACATAGCTGGGGAACAGGCACAGAAAGCAATGTTACACACCCTCACGTTACACGGCTACATTGGCTTTCCTGCAAACCTGGTAGCTGATAATGGCTACGTATTGGTAGGAAGGATGTTAAATACAGTTTCTATCTCAGAGAATAAATGTTTACAACATGATAAATAAAAGAAAACCCAAATAACATATAATTATGCGAGAGAAGATCCTGCATACGCAATAATTTAAAATACTGTTCACATTTAATATTAACGCTACAGCAAATAAAATTGCTGTAAATACCAATTTGGCGTGGTTTTAAAATCAGGTACAATTAACAAAATAATTCAACAACAGATAAACAAAATTAATCTCCTGAAATATCCAAGAGCAAATTTTTTAAAGTTCACCAATAATCAGTACTCAGAATATATCTTTTCCATTCCAAACAACACACCGAATAGCTGCATAGCAAATTTCATATGCTCACTCCCTGAAGATGACAGGAGATAGACACCTCAATTTGTGATGAAAAATATTTCTGTTATATGACATGGCAAGAAAATTTTCCAAGTGATGTTTGAAATCTTGCCATATCTGCAGCTTTAGTGACAGTTAAATTAATTACATGTAAGATAATCCTTTACAGAGACTTTTTCTCCCCCTTCATTCCTTAAGGGGGGGAGCAGGGTCACCTGCTCAATTGATGTTGTGCAGTCCCCTCCTTTAAACCCTATAGCAAAGGGGGGGGGGCAAAAGACTCACTGAGGTGACAGATTCCCTACATTTCCACCTCCAGCCACTCTGGAATGTATAGTTTTTTAAGGCTATTCCATTACCTATATGGCTCTATTCCTCGGTCTCCCTCTGATTGGATTCTCCACGTAGGATTTAGCTCCTTCTCAGTCACAGAGAATATCATAATTACCCTTGCAATTCAAAATCACAGACTATTTGTGAGGCCGCTCAGGTCAGTGAGAATGTACAGATGTGAGTTTGAGAAACCTGAGTAATGTTCTCTCTGCTGCCTTACACTTTGCTGACTCTTGGGAAAGAACAAGCAGATAAATACCTCTCCTTGTTGCCGTAGAGTTACGTGACCCAGAAAGTACATTACAGGTACAGGCAGTGTTCTTGCTCCCTTTCCTTTCCTTTTTGTAAGAAAGTCAAGGGTTTTGGGATTCTCGGTGTGAGGAGGATGTAGATGAACTTGAGCAAGTCCAGCAGAGAGTCACCAAGATGGTCAGAGGCTCGGAGCGGGTGACCTGCGAGGAGAGGCTGAAGGAACTGTGCTTCTTTAGTCCAGAGAAGAAAAGATTTAGGGGACCTAACAGCAGCCTTAAAGTACTGAAGAGGAGATTAATGATACAACGCAAGTGTATGGCAGGAGAATGAGAGACAATGCTCATAACCTGAGATAGGGCGGGTTCCAATAGGATACAAAGGAAAATTCCCCACTATGAGAGCAATGAAGCACTGGAACATGAGATTGCCTGGAGAAGCTGTGGAATCTCTGTTCTTGGAGATTTTCAAGACCCAGCTGGACAAACCCCAGAGATACCTGGTCAGAAATCAGGTTGACTTTGCTTTGAGCAGGAGATTGGACAAAATAATTCCCTGAGATCTCTGTGATTTGAATGTGGTCCAAAATCAACAGCTGTAGAGGCCAGATCTCGGTGCTGAAAGATGACTCTAAGTATGAAGCCCTTAAATCCCACATCCCACATCCTGCAGTGCAAGAGCAGCCAGACTCACCGTCTAGTGCCTGTTACTGCATGAAGAGCGCCTAAGATAGGTTCATTAGCTGCTACAGCAAAGCCAGCTCTTCTTCGTTAGTCAACATTCTCACTGCAACACACCTACATTTCATTTTAATCTTGGTTACCAATCTACTGAGTTGATTTTCCAGAGATTTGTTGTTTCTAACGATACGTATCTGCAGTTCGACCGTTTGTAGCTTTCTTTGAAAACAACCCCGTCTCCACGCAGGTGTCCGGGTAGAGCGATCCGCATACACTGTCTGTCAGTCCAAGACATAAAACATGCTCGCCTGGCACCGGCTGGTGGCCTGGCAGCCTACATTGCCAAACTGATACTGCATTATTAGGTGCTGAGGTGTATCCAGGCTCTTTGTGTCTTGGTCAAAGAATTCTATCTATATCTAGTTTAACAGTTCAACAAGTGTTTGCAGTGTATTACAAGTCATAAGACAGACCGATTAGACGCAAACAAGCACTCTCCAAATTCTCTTACACACCCAGTAATATGCCCATCCGCCTTCCAACCTGTACTACATGGAAATTTTCAGAGTCTTATTCCCTGAAGACGAAAGGAGATAGACACACCAGTTCTGGAAGGACAACATTTTCACTTGCAGGATGATTTTCCAAGTAATGTTAGAAAGCCTGCCATATATGTGGCTTTGGTGACAATTAAATTAAGTTGATGGACTAAGCTAGGTTTTCAATTTATGTGACTACAATAATAATATTGCATTACACTTATAAACTGTCTTCTACTTCAGGCTCTCTAAACCAATTTGCAAGCAATTACTTGAAAAATACTGCTATGTGTATTGCTACCCATGTGTTATAGATGGGAAAGAAATCACAGAAATTGTCAAAATGCCTACAGGTGTACAGGAAGCCTTGATCTAACCAGAAGTTGCATCCAAATTCCCTGAGTGCTAGTCCTCTCCTTTCATGAAAAGATTACATGTCTTTTCATGTCTCTGCCTTTTTCTGACAGATATTTTGCTTCTCTTAAGGCTTATGCCTCTATACAGCCATCTTTCTACTTCCCTCCCTCAAATAATTTCTGAGGTGTGAATGCTATACAGTTGACATAGAAAATATTGTGTAAGTAAGCAGTTAAGACACCTAAGCCAGTTAAAATTAATAGCCAAATTCCGCTTTCAGTGAAGTCAGTGAAAGTCTGACTATGGCATCAAATGAGACAGGCCCAATATTCAAAAATACAGGAAGCATGGGATAGAGGATAGGCAGTGGTATAGAGGAGAATAAAAACATAACGATCATGTGTCTGGGTGAGTGAATAGACAATGTGTGTCCTCTAGCCAGTGCCCTTAGGACAAAAAT
This sequence comes from Chroicocephalus ridibundus, assembly GCF_963924245.1. NCBI lineage: Eukaryota > Metazoa > Chordata > Aves > Charadriiformes > Laridae > Chroicocephalus > Chroicocephalus ridibundus. The sequence continues at coordinate 55,519,207 of NC_086286.1, read as the reverse complement.
CAGAAAGCAAAATGAAGTTAATTATACAAATGCTCTGGCAGCTGGCTTTGGCAGTTACAACATGTATTCTTGATTAAATGGTTCACAGATCCTAGAGACAAGCCCAAACTAGCCCCCAGAATTCAGATACTTACACAACTGCAAATCACAACCAGACTTGTGATTGTCCCAGCTTCCTAATGAGCTGATCCAAAAATCCCAACTCTGATGCCCCAAACCTTGGGGAAGTAAGGTCTCACACCCAGACACAGGCGTAGCAATCCAAACCCAGGACTACCACACATCTGTAAGACATGTTTTGCACTACAGTACCTTCATTAGAGTACCTTTCTTAGGAAAAAACCTACTACCAAAGCTCTGTCTAAGCCCAACGCGTGTTTCTTTTACAAGGCATTAACAACATCTGGGAGAAAACTGTGAGAAATAAGCTGAAGGTGACCTTTGTCTTGAGACAGCCCCCTAATAACCAATAGCTGTGGGATTTTTGAGGTGGAGTTTGCATTCAGGCATCTGAAATGATATCATCAGAGCCAATGTACAAGTTGTTTGTACAGAACATTTTGGTAGAAGTACTTTAAAAGTGTATTCAGATGCACCACCCCACCCCCCAATGCCCCGGCTCATCCTGGGCAAACAGAGCTACATTTTGGGTTGAGTGAGACAGTGAAAATTTTCAGATTTGCTATAAAAGTGGTAGAACTCGTTGTAGTGAAATATATGATTATCTCTGCCTATAAATCAAAACGCAGCTCTTGGAGGAGCTCCACAGCGTACAGTGTGAGAAGGGTGAGAAATGTGTCAGGGCGAGTGTGGGCTCAGCTCAAGACTCTGCTCAGGACGTAGGAGGAAACAGAAACTTAACCGACAATAAAATTTTCCAAAGGGCTAATTTACCCAAAGCAAACTGTCACGGTCATAAACAAGTCTCACCTAGAGATGATGCGCTGAGCTGAGTCAGTGAAAAGTCTTCGGGGAGAGCTGGAGGCACAGCTGGGCCGTGGGCACGGTGCGGCACCAGCACAGAGCCTGCTCTGCCACCCCTTCCACATGGGGGACATCCCCGCAAGGGATGTCATGGCTGCTTGTGTCAACGTCCTCGTCTGTTCAATTAGGCTTTCCTTTCTTAGTTCGTCCGTCAGGAGTTAGTGCTTGTAGGATACTATACAGTTCTCAGAAGAAAGACTATTGCACTTCCTGATGTGTTTTATAAAGGAAACAGTGACATCCATAAAGTAGATGCCTGCTCTCAACACTATTTTTTTCTCTAGATTTATGGCTATCTGCTTCTTAAAGCACAGTTACTGTTTCTGTTTCTCTGGCTGATAGAGCATTGGACAAACTACTCTCTCTCAACGCAGAGTTTTTTCCAACTCCTCTTGAGCATCAGATCTTCTCAGCTAAAAGCCCAATTTTTCCTGCCACAAACAGCAGTCAAAACAATATACCTACATCTGCAGGAAGATTTTGGCTTATGATTTCTATGCCACTGTTTTGGAATTCTACGTATGCACAAAAGATGCACCTTCTTTCCTAACCCTAATATACCATTGAAAAGAGCTTATTGCGAAGTCCTTTAAATAGGGTAATAAAAGTCTCTTAAAAAACGTGAAAAGTACGGATGCTGGGCTTTTGACTTGAGCTCCGTGTGAGGATTTATTAGGATAGTAATGGTGACTGGCTTCAGTAGTGCAGGAAAATACAGATTTTTTATTTTCCCCTGTGTGAAGGAAGAAACAGTTGGGCAGATCCCAGGGGTTATGGGAGAGAGAACTGAACAGCAGAGCATTTCAGAAGGAGACATTCCATGGGTACCACTGAAATGACTCAAAGTGTAATTAACGATCCCTTCTATCCCCAAATACAGGTGCCTGTGCATTTGGGAATGAGACGAGTATCAAATTGCAAACTGAGTCACTCGACAAGCTTGTTTTACCCTTCCAATTATGCAAGCAAGTTTGTGACTCAGCATCTGCACAGGTCTGTTCTCCACTGACACGACAAATCAGTTCTGCAGCTGAGTCAGTCAGAGCAGCCCTTTTCACACTGATGAATCCAGCAGGCAGCCACGGTATGGGAAAGATCTTGGAGCCTTTATTCTGTGTGCAGCTACCTATGTGAGATAGAGTAAATGCATTTTAAAGGAGAATAATCTTCAGCTCATCTTCACACAAGGAACTAATTAAATGGGGGAGAGAAAAGATGTCACGGGATTACACTGATTGGCATTCATGGTCCTTTAACTAAAGGAGATTAGATTTTCTTTCCGGTAGCATTTTCTGTTGCTACTGTTGTGTGTTCATCCCTTGCTTATAAAAATCATCCGGCAACTTGCTGTAATTGCAACTGTAGTTGAGAAATAATCTCTTTAATTGTCTTTGACTTTTCTTTCAAGGGTTGCAAATAATTTCCTACATTTTCGAGTGTGATAAGGGTGAAGGTGTCACGCCAGTTACAGGCAGCGACAGACTCATGCACACGTTGGCATGGGAATCTGCCCCAGCCTGTTCCTGACGTGCCGGCTTTTTTTGCTGGCACATCTGGGACCGACAATAATCTTTCCTTACCCTTCAGGCTTGATCCTTTTGAGGTGCCAGGTACGAATGACTGTTGCCAGCGGTCTTAGCGCTTGAAATACCCAACCCCTCGCACCTACTGAGAGAACCCCTGGGCTGAATCTGGAGCTGAAAGTGAAGAACCCACTGGGGAGATTGCCCTTCCCTCTCTCTGCCTGTCAGAAATACATCCCATTAGTCCTGTTCAAAACCAGGTATCTTTATGCCCATGCCCAGAGGTGAACCTCACCAACAGCCACATTACTTGGCATTATCATAATCCCACCGTGAGGCCCCACTGGGTGAACTGTGGTATGAACACTGCAGCAGAACGCCTTAACCAAGGGATGCTCGTCGCTAAGTTACACGAGGCTGAAAAAGATAGGGAAAAGGGAACAGAGAGTTATGTTTTGCCAATGTTTTAATTTCATACTGAAGGCTATTCACAGCTATATGTGAATACCGAATTGTCTATTCTTCACAACAGCTATTCTGAGAGATGCATTAGCCACCTTCCACGCTATCTACGCACATCCTGTAGGGCTCCAGCTCGCAACCCCAGCACCATTTTCACAATGACTGGTGCTTTTCTTAAAGCTTCTGTCCCTGCAACCATTTGAGCACGTGAAAATTTCAGCTTTCATTTTCTAAACTAAGTACCTTCAAATATATATATACATATATATATATAAAAATACAAATAAGTATTTTCAAACATTTATGGAGAAAAGCAAATGCAAACTGAAGGAAATATGGAGTCTCAAAATGCAAAAAGAAAAAAAAAAGACAGCAAAGAATATATGTTACTTAAAAACAATGGCAAAGAAAAATCACCATTTGAAAAGCCCACTTAAAAATTTCCAGGTTCAGGTGGTTTCTGAGTGCCTGGGTTTGACAATACTTTTCCAGCAGTTTTTTGGATTTTGTCCAGTTCAAGGTTTCTCAGTCTGCATGGTGCTGAGGAGGTAGGGAGAAATATTACAAGCTAAAGCAGATAACATCTTTCTGCTGTACTCCTTGCATATGTTTGCTTTCCCAAATCAACAATTCTATTTCAAACTTTCAAATCACATGCCAAAATGCATAGATGCAATGGCTGTCACCATACATTACTAACATTGTCCAATCTTGGCTATAAAGCCACTTGCTTCCAGTGGCTTACTCCTTGTCAGTTCTCAACACTCTGGGTTTGCTTTTTTTATTTTGAGGACCTGGTGAACTAAATGATTTTCAGCTTGTGGCAAACAAGACATTCCCAAGAATGAAACCAGCAAGCAAGACGACATTTGTCTTGAGTTATCAAGAGCTGTGCTTGGTGCTACACGTTTCTCTATGGTGCTCAGTGTTTTGAATTATTATGTTCTTTCTGCCTTCTTAAAGGTAATAAACAACAATACTTTGATAAAGCTGAAAGTAAGAGGCATTGCATAGCTTTATTAGTGAAAGCTTTAATTTTACAGCAAATGCAAGAGGCTTATGTACATTTCTTATTTCAAACGAGGAAGTTCCCAACCCAAGTTGAAAAACAAGCGGTTAACTGGCAGTTACTGGTTTGCCTTTTCCTAGAGATGCACGGAAGGAACAGTTATATTTTTCTTTCTGTAATGATGCTAATTTCCTGAATATCCATTGCTGCCCCCTCTCTCTTTTGCTGACTGCCTCACGAGCAATCCACAGCCTGAAATTTCATAACATGAATTAGTACAACACGCACCAAACAGACGAGTTGATGACTCCCTGATACCAGTGGCTCCCTGCTTCTCCAGCTGTTATTTCTGACTTTTATGAACTGGCTCGCTGTGCATTAACAGATGAGTTTTGCCCTTGTGCAGAATACAGACGACAGATTTTTGTCGAGATAAGGATGATGACCCCAATGTCTGCTGTGCTCACTGCAGAGCAGGAGGTGAAACGGTGAATACTTGTGCACGTGTGTGAATGGGGGGGAAGCTGGAGGGGAAAAAGGCTGGTTACAGATAGTCTTCCTTGTACAGAACATTTTTAAGTACCATTCTGAAGAAATCAGTATTTTTAAAACATGATACTTACGTGGCAGATAAAAAAAGAAACAGCTGCATTAAGCAGCTTCAGGAGTCAGACTTAAAAAAAGGAAAGTCACCTCCTCTGTCCTTACTCTTCCCTGCATATAGAAAGAAGACAAAGATAGGATATACAGAGCTACTCAATGGTCAAATCAATTTCTTCTAATTTAAGCTTGTGTACGTTTCTGATATCTTCTCTAGGGCCTACTTAAAGATGTATCTTTCATCACTGCTATTTTGTATACCTTATTGAACACAATTAATAGCTGTATTAGCTGCGACAGTTTACCTGGGGTGAAAGAAGGAAAGACACCCACAGAAAAGTGTGGGCAGAATACAGCTGCATCTGGGATAGTCCTGTAGTCTTCCCTAGTTTTTTTTGCATTTACTATTATTACTTCATTTTATTTCAAAATGCATGACAAGAACAAACCTTTCCCATTACAAAAATGTATGTGGACACAAGCAATTTCAATTCACCTGGCAGACTATCATTAGCTCTATTTTTATCCTGAAGCAGTAACTAATCACATTAGCGGAGGGGCTTTTATTTTCAAAGTGATGGCTTCGGAATAGAGAACTTCCCTCTAAAGAGCAAGTGAGAGCAGCCTCTCCCAGACCTCCGCCGCACTCTTGGTAGAGGTGCTCCGTCTTCTCCCTCCCCTCTGCACCACGTTTCTCAGCTCATCGCATTATTTCAGAGTCTCATCTGTGAGCGCTGTGCTAGTGACCCCTGCTGTGGCTCTACCGTTAGGGTGCTCCTACACCACGCTAGGAAGTTCTCAATGGCCTCTAAATGAAGCTAATTAGATTCTGGTACACAGAAGGCACACAGCTGTTACTCAAAGGTATACCGAAGAAGGAGTAGTGCGTCATGGTAATTTTCACAAGCAAGTGATGGAGTGTGAAGCTACTAGACCAAATCTGTGCCCTCCATAAGCTGCTCCTCACAAGGGACGGTTAGTGCAGGTCACAGATCTACTCAGTTTGACAGAGAAGGGGCAATTAACCTGATCAAGACCTTTAGGTTTTCACTCTGCCATCACACAACAAAAGCGTGCTCTAGAATATATTATTTTAGAAACGCTCGAGGGAGTTTTAAAAAAGCTTAGTGCATAACTCTGGTGGCATATGATGCAATGAAAACCAAACAAAAATATCCTAAAAATGCTGAAACTGACATTAAAAAGAGTTCATGATTTTCAGTCCAACATTTCATTTCCAGCCAGCTGCAAATCACTCGGTACAACAGCCTCCTGTCCCAAGGTTTGATACACCATAACATATCAAAGCCCGATACTGCAAAACACTACCCGATACTAAATAATGCCTGTCCTGATCCTCAGGTCAAGAAAATTTTTCAGCAGTGAACTTCTCCAGTTGCAGTCCGATTTAAAATAATATAATTCTCTTTTCCAGACAGGAACATCGATACACAACAGCTGGAAGTGTATGCTTTCAATGGTAGGATACACAGTATTGTTTCTTTTCCTATTTTGTATTCCACATTTTTATTCCAGCTTTGGCAAAGAATCAGCGGCACAACCCTAAAAGAAGCTTTCAGATATTTAGGTATTTACACACTATAAAATCAAAACAATATCAAAACACAGTTTCTAGCAGTCGGCCTAGAGAAAAAAACTTTTTTTTAAGTTTAAAACTTAACCATGCTTGCAGGGGCTGTATTTTCTCTGTCTCAGATGCAGCCCCAAAGGCTACAAGCTGTGGCAGTGTGAAGGAATATTCCTACACTGGAGCAAAATCCCAATTCTGACTGCAAGGAAAAGAAATTAGAGGAGCTTACGCAAAACAAGTTGGAGAAAGATACTTGCTTATGAAAACTGGTTTTCACAGGACCTCTGAGAAAAGCACTAAAAAGATCTTCCACATGTTACAGGGCCAAAGTAAGGGCTTCCTGCGGCTGTTAATGTTGGTAGGCTGGTAACAGCATTGAGAAACCGCACACATTACAAAAAGGCTTTTGCAGTGTATGTGATGACACAGCAAATCTGAGGAAAGAAAAAGACCATGCAATTAAAGAAAAGTAATTTTTGCGGCCTACTAAAAATGCTAAGTGGTAATGTGACCCCTGCAAATAATTATTTAAGAACACTGCTACAGTAGAAGCAACACATTTCTAAAGAAAATGCATACTTTTAACAAAAAGGGTAATTTCTCACATAATGACATTAATTTCTTAATTTTTTTTTTTTACTTTCTAGCACCATTCTTTCTAGGCTAATGCAGTCTCAAGCATTTTTTTTTTCTTGCTCTGAAATTGTATTTGTAGGATAAATCAATATAGTGAAGAACAGAGGAATTTCTGAAAAAAAAAAATTATGGCATGTCTCTCCATTTTATCATCTTTCTGGGTGTGTGTTGGATATCCCCTTGTTTGTGAAGTATTTATGGCTTCACCCTTCTACCTAAAGAGTCAGTAGGAAATTAAAAAACTCGTTTATATCTTGCAGTCGACTGCCACTGTCACTCTGTTGGCCTACCTGCCTCCTCTACCCTCTTTCTCTTCTTTTTGGAAGAGCAACCAACTCCCGTTTTACGAAATAAGTTTCTGCAGGTCCAACCCTGACATCCAGTGGCTGCTGCCGTTCACGACCTGCTCCTGGGGTCTCGACCATTCGAATCTTAGCTTTAATCTCCAAATAGATTATTTCAGCATTTAAATCAACACATTACGTGATTTCCATAAGTAAGCATCGGTTGTTTCAGAGTTGTTTCAGACACTAATTATTTATCAACGTGACTTCAGAGACTAAGACAAATATATTTTAATAATTATATTTAATAGTATTCAGTACAAAACCCTTGAAATATCCCAGAATGCTAAATTATTGAGGAATCCTAATCGCACAAGTGTATCCCCACTCAGTGATAATTCTCTCTGTATAAAGTCTACATCTGTGCCTGCATGTGTATTTACATCCTCTCCCGCCCCCCAGTCACTTCGTATTCCTAAACTTGAAATGAAAGTGCCCCAGTGCAGCCATCCGTTTTACAAGAAAAACAACGCCCAACAACAGATTTTATTTTTGCGCGGAAGAAGAAATGGAGATAAAGTGAATATAATCAAATGTAATTCTTCAAAGCTAGCAGCTGAAACTTTGTATTTTTCAGGTGAAATTCCAAGTTAGGTAATTACTTGCAAATATTTGTTATTTGGCTGTTGGCTGGTAATTTTACTACCTATTTTTTCTTCCTAGTATTAGTAAGCTTGTCGTCTACTCTCAGCGGAATTTTTGATCAAAGCCAATATACAGTGAAGTTTTTGTACATCTTTTCACAGAGTTCTGGATGCCTGAACGCAGTGTTTTCATCTGGCTCACTATCAAGCTTGCTGAAACTTTCAGGTTTACACTTCCCTCTTAGGGTGTTTTTTTGAACTAGAACGCTAAGATCTGTTTGGTTTAATGCAACTATTACTCCTAGAAACTCCTGCGACAGCTGCAAGAGATGAATAAGATTCTCGGTGTCTTTTCTATTCTGAAAACTGATTATTTTAATCAATACATCTCCTGGCTTAGAGTTTCCAAGATGATAATTTGAAAACACCTCTGAGATCAGTCCCATGTGTCACTGTGTTGGCACTGAACATCTATCAAAAGTTAGTGTCCTTCATACCATCCTGCTTTTTATGAATATACCATATAAAAAAGAAATGACAGCTTTCCCATGTTCAGAATATCTCTTTCTTTGTCTTTCTATATACCAGCATATACAGACACTCCTGAGGAGTTGCGTGTGTTTGTTTTTTTCTCTCTTGGTCTCTCTGGAAGCAACCACAGAATCCAATTGCTGTATCCAGCTGTGTAAACTGCTTCCTGCTAAGTAAGCCTTGATAACAATGACTCAACAGATCCTCGTAAAAATAATACTATAAAAAAAATTATAGTCTTCATTTAGTTCTTTGCACTAAAGGGTAAGGACACTTCAGAATGTTGTTTTGACATTGCTTTCTGTGGCCTTGGTTTTATAAGATGCTTGCTTTTAAGCAAGGAGCTTAGAATCAGACGGGTTTTCACAGAATATTTCTGTGGATTTCTTTTGGCTACAGGATGTTTACAAGGCCAGGAAGAAATAAATCAGTGTCCTATTGGAAAATTTCTGGCAATGTGTCCTTCCTATTTTAAAACAAGGAATTAAAAACACTACCATCATATGAAAGCGGGAATCATTTCGTGTATTTTAAACTTAACTTTGTGTAAGCTCTTGAAGAGAGCTGGAGAAGAAAGACTACTTATGTGGTGGATGATAAAATCTATCTCAAGCTCCATTTTGACCAAAGAAGACAGGCAATTCAATTTATAATTTCTGTGGGGTTTACATCTGCTTTTAACATTCACGTAAAAATACTACCTGCGCTATCAAAAAAATCTTTTTTCAACAGTAACACTTAACTTTTGCTTAAATCCCTTGACCCTGCTCAGCTGCAAAGCCTGTCTGGGGAAAAGTAACTAAGGAACCTCACCAAGGTACAGGGATGGGACCTGCAGTACTTCCCTCAGCTGCATGTAACAGGCTGAACCTCACCAAACTACGTATTTGGGGAGGACCCGCAAATCACAGAATCACAGAATGGTAGGGGTTGGAAGGGACCTCTGGAGATCACCTAGTCCAACCCCCCTGCCAGAGCAGGGTCACCCAGAGCAGGTGGCACAGGAACGCGTCCAGGCGGGTTTTGAATGTCTCCAGAGTTGGAGACTCCACCACCTCTCTGGGCAGCCTGTGCCAGTGCTCTGCCACCCTCGAAGTAAAGAAGTTTTCCCTCACGTTCAGATGGAATTTCCTGTGTTTCAGTTTGTGCCTGTTGCCCCTTGTCCTGTCACTGGGCACCACTGAAAAGCACAAACGCTGTGCACTTCTTCAGCCTTTCTCTAATATGGACTTCTTCTACGAGAACCCCCCCAGAAAGCGCTGCATTGCCCTCTAGCCGAGCCAAGGGCTAAGGAAAAGGAATGTTTTGGGTTGCTCTGGGCACCTCCTGGCTCTTTTCCTGGCAGCTTTTTCTTTCTCCAGAGCCAGAATCCCCGTGCCGCCTGTTTAGGGAGGCAAAAATGAGATGCCGTTTATACAGAGACAATGCCAGGAGCTGGGATGAGCCGTGCCCTGAGGGACGGCCCTCAGGCTCTTGCCGTACGGGCCAGGCCGCAGGGCCGGGAGGGGATGGTGGGGGGGGGGGGGTGGGGGGGGCGGGCCGCCTGCGCACGGTGCCCTTCGGGGCCAGGCCCGGCGCGGAGCGAGGACTACAGCTCCCGTCATACCCTTCGGGCGTGCTCCCATCGTGCACCGCGGCAGGAAAGCACGTATCCCCGGGAATTATTAATTTTTTTTTACTTTTAATCTTCCCTTCCCGAGCGGACCGCGGAGCAGTAAATAACAGCTTTCGGCCCGAGGGCCGGGTGGGAACGGTGGTTGCTGCGCTCCGGTCGGAGGGGCGGAAAAGGTCCCTGGCGTGAGGGCACGTTACATCATTTCCGTTCGCCATTTCGTTCCGCGCCTGCCGGCCGCCGCCATGACGGACCGCTACACCATCCACAGCCAGCTGGAGCACCTGCAGTCCAAGTACATCGGGACGGGCCACGCCGACACCACCAAGTGGGAGTGGCTGGTGAACCAGCACCGGGACTCGTACTGCTCCTACATGGGCCACTTCGACCTTCTCAACTACTTCGCCATCGCCGAGAACGAGAGCAAGGCACGCGTCCGCTTCAACCTCATGGAGAAGATGCTGCAGCCCTGCGGGCCGCCCGCCGACAAGCCCGACGAGTCCTAGCCCGCTCCGCCAGGCTGGGCTCCCCGAGGGCGACTGCCTGCCTGCCGGCCGAGCCCGGCGCCGCTGGGCTGCCCCTGCGCCCCCGGGAAGGCCCGAGGAGCCGCCTCAGCGGGCCCGGGGAGCTTTGGCGTCTGCGGCCCGCCGTACTCCTGGTCCCTCCGCTTCCCTGCTGTGGTGTTCCCTGGAAGGACTCTGATGGGGAGAAAGGCTTGTAAAATGCCAGCTTCTGGACAGCTTCGACTCTTTTAACTGTACAATCGTTCGGATTTTTTTTAAAATGGGAAATAATAAAACTTATTGGGCGTTTGTAATGTTTTGTTTGGTAGTCTGCTCTCAAGAGGCCTTTTTTCTAAAAGGAGTGCTGATCACTCAGTATTAAGCGGCTCAATGCAACCATCCGAGGCGGTAGTCTCGGATACTTT